>NC_135706.1:13647277-13947277 GCF_964276395.1 Gasterosteus aculeatus
GTGATGAATTACAAACTCGCCTCACTGCCGAGGGGACCTGCATCTTACCTGTAAAGCATGCGCGACCATCATACATCATTTTATTTGAGGGTTTTCATTTTCGTTTGAACGACGATGTAAATATTAAGACGTCTGTGGGCTGCGGATGGTTAATAGGATTACCGTCACCCCGTCACAGGCTTCTACTGTGAATCATTATTTAAATAGTGTTAAATAATGCTGTTGTTTGAGCATCTTCAAAAGCATTATTTAAAAAAGCTAATTCATGAAAATTGAATAATGAAAAAACACCTTTGTGTAACTCTGTATGCGTCAGTCTCTCTCTCTCCCCCCTCTCTCTCTCTCTCTCTCTCTCTCTCCCACCCTTGTAATGGGTGTGTGTGTGTTCTAATGCTGTGAGTTTTAATTGCAAAAAAATAACATTTAGGAGCTGAGAATTAGGAACATTTTCTATATCCATCACGGTAAATTATATTAATGTGAGTGTATGAAATGAGCTGTGAAAATAAAGAATATTACGAATATTTAAATATTTAATATTTAATTTAATTATTATACAAGCATTTTTATTCATTTCAAGTAATCTGAAAAAGCTGTAAAACGATTTACAATTTTCTCGTTTTTTTATTATTATTCTTTAGTAATAAATACTCACTATTTAAGAGAAGGCTGACGCTGCCTTTGAATTGAAATGGGGAGCAGCTCATCCCAGATTCATGCGTTCATCCCCCTCTACACGTTTTGTCCCGTGGTGGACTCACCTGGTTGGGGGCGGCGGCGGCGCAGGGGGCCAGCGTGAGGACGGGCAGCTCCTGTCCCTCCGGCCGGCGGGACTCCAGACAGTTCTGCCTCTGCCTGACGACCCCGGACTGAGAGTCAGAGTCGTCCGGCACTCTGAGGCGACAAAACGCACAATTAAACACGTTGATGCCGAAAATCGCAACAATCGCAGCTGGAAACCGAGAGAGAAAAGATCTTTTCGGTTCGTTCGAGTGACACTTTTATCTCCGAAACCACATTGACTCAAAGTGGAGCCACTGGGTTTGGAGGACGCGTCGTTTCAATGTGAAAGACGCACTAACCGCCTCGCTGAGATGAGACACGAGACCCCGATCACCTCCACCAGCGTCTCATCAACGGCATCCGGAGACCACAGGTGATGATGCTCCTTCGACGGACCCGCTCAAGGCCGCCTGCTCCAAACTCATTACTTCACAAAGTTTCTTCCCAATCTCCCTCTTTGATGAACTTTCTCAGTCGTCGGCCGCGCTATAAACTCGGGCTGAAGCCCTGCAGCATTAATTCAATCTGCTATCTCCTTCTGTTTTAATAACCCGTTAAAGGTTATTCCGCGTTTTTAAGGGTCGGGTCCGTCGTCCCCTGAGAGGCAGCCTGTTAATTCCATTCAGGGGGATTAACAGCAGCCTTGAGTGGATAAACGGGTATTTAAATGTATTTAAATGTGTGTGTGTATTGAAGTGTGTTGGGAAGATGGAGTGTTTAAGTGGTTAAATGAGAGCGTGTGTGTCTCAAAGATTTTAGTATTGGCATTTTTTGTTGGTGTAAAATGCATAAACAGTGTGAACACAAAGAATGACTGAGTGTTTTTGTGTGTTTGTGTGTCTGGGTGCGGACGTGACTGAGGGAGCTCAGCCAATCAGGACGAGGGGGAGACACCCAACGAGGTGCACAGAAAGAGAGAAAGAAAAATACTACTTTTGGCTATTTTTCCCGGAAAAAATATGTTCTTTCTGCCGAGCCAAGAAGAAGAAGAAGAATTCAGAACCAAACCGTTTGTATTGTCGCCTGCGCTCCCAAAATAAATAAACAGACACAAAAACAGAACACATTGCATCTTTAAAATGCCCCGAACGGGATTAAAGACTCCAGTCTGTCTGCGACGCTTCCCAGCAGAAGGACGGATAAGTTCATGCACAACAAAACACACACACACGCACACACACACACACACACACACACACACACACACACACACACACACACACTTACTTGAGCTCTGGGTAGACGTTGTCCAAGTACCACTTGAAGGATTTGCACTTGAGCTTCTTGCGGAGCTCCACTCTGCCTCGGATACTGGTAACACACAAACACACACACACAGTGAGGACGGGGTACAAAGGACACACACAGTGAGGATGGGGGACAAAGGACACACACAAACACACACAGTGAGGACGGGGGACAAAGGACACACACACAAACACACACACACACACAGTGAGGACGGGGGACAAAGGACACACACAAACACACACAGTGAGGACGGGGGACAAATGACACACACAGACACACACAGTGAGGATGGGGACAAAGGACACACACAAACACACACAGTGAGGACGGGGGACAAAGGACACACACAGACACACACAGTGAGGACGGGGGACAAAGGACACACACAAACACACACAGTGAGGACGGGGGACAAAGGACACACACAAACACACACAGTGAGGACGGGGGACAAAGGACACACACAGACACACACAGTGAGGACGGGGGACAAAGGACACACACAAACACACACAGTGAGGACGGGGGACAAAGGACACACACAAACACACACACACACACAGTGAGGACGGGGGACAAAGGACACACAAACACACACAGTGAGGACGGGGGACAGAGGACACACACAAACACACACAGTGAGGACGGGGGACAAAGGACACACAAACACACACACAGTGAGGACGGGGGTCAAAGGACACACACAGACACACACAGTGAGGACGGGGGACAAAGGACACACACAAACACACACAGTGAGGACGGGGGACAAAGGACACACACAAACACACAATGAGGACGGGGGACAAAGGACACACACAAACACACACAGTGAGGACGGGGGACAAAGGACACACAAACACACACAGTGAGGACGGGGGACAAAGGACACACACAAACACACACAGTGAGGACGGGGGACAAAGGACACACACAAACACACACACACACAGTGAGGACGGGGGACAAAGGACACACACAGACACACACAGTGAGGACGGGGGACAAAGGACACACACAAACACACACAGTGAGGACGGGGGACAAAGGACACACACAAACACACACACACACACACAGTGAGGACGGGGGACAAAGGACACACAAACACACACAGTGAGGACGGGGGACAGAGGACACACACAAACACACACAGTGAGGACGGGGGACAAAGGACACACAAACACACACACAGTGAGGACGGGGGTCAAAGGACACACACAGACACACACAGTGAGGACGGGGGACAAAGGACACACACAAACACACACAGTGAGGACGGGGGACAAAGGACACACACAAACACACAATGAGGACGGGGGACAAAGGACACACACAAACACACACAGTGAGGACGGGGGACAAAGGACACACAAACACACACAGTGAGGACGGGGGACAAAGGACACACACAAACACACACAGTGAGGACGGGGGACAAAGGACACACACAAACACACAGTGAGGACGGGGGACATAGGACACACACAAACACACAGTGAGGATGGGGGACAAAGGACACACACACAGTCAGATCTCCACTGTGGGACGCGGCCACAGCGTCTTCGGGCCGATAGTGGACACCTGCACGCGTTTAAATGTCAGCGCGTCGCTGCGTCTGGCTGATAAACGCTGACATTTCAGCGTCCTCCTGGACTCGTCTGCGTCCCGCTGCGTCTCTCGCGTTGATCAAATCGCTGGAACCGAACTCGAGTCCGATGTAAAACGTTTATTTTCGCGTCTGAAGAGCAACTTCTCCAGATGGAAAAGCTTCAGCTAAACTTCACCCACTGGGAGCTTGTTAAGTTATTGATGTTCTGGTTAAACGTCTCTTCTGTCCCGCTGGTGTCTCTGTAGTGTCTGTCCAACTTTGCCACTATTGCAAATCAATACCCGGCTTCCTCTGCGTCCCTCTTTGAGTCAAAGGAGGCTTCTGCTAAAGATGCTGCTTGGAGAACTAATTCCTCTTTAAGAGATTACATTTCTACAACTGGAGCCAATCTGCAGAGTTCTGAAACCTCTTTGCTGTTAGAATTTCAGTCTTTTTTTCTGGGATTTGATTGTTCAGAGAAAAAAACAGGGAAGTGAGAACGTTTTCATCTTTAACCAGCAGACGGTTTATTTCCTCTGTTGCTTTTCAAAGAAGAAGACGATGTTCTCTTCACAACCACGCCCACTAAATCACTGCTTACTGGAGGAAAGAGCCGTCGGCGAGCACAGGCTGGTGTGTGTGTGTGTGTGCGTGTGCGTGTGCGTGTGTGTGTGCGTCCTTACTCTCCGTAGGATTTGCCTCGTGCGGCCGGTCGAGCTGAGTAGTAGAAGAGACGGAAGTCGTCCATCCACACTTCGGCCGTGCGGCGCGTGTTCCTGTTTCCACGGACACACACAGCAGAGAATTAAGAGCACGTTCACGTCTGCAGCCGCGCGTCACACTGGGGAAACGTGGAGGAAGAGACACGTCTCGAGGGAGAAACGTCCCCTCTGGCTGTGGACACCCGCCATCGACCTGTTGTCTCCTCTCTCGTCCAGATCATCAGACCCGCGCTGCAGGTTCAGGTCTCGCTCAGCTCGCTGTGTCACACTGGGGGCGCTCCATCCTTTATCTGTGACCCCCCCTGTGTCTGTGTGTGTGTCTCTGTCCGTGTCTCTGTCTGTGTCTCTGCCCGTGTCTCTGTGTGCAGTAATCAGCTATTAGCCGAGTGTCTCTGAGCTGTGAACTACCTCATTGAGAGAACCCGTCATTAGAGGCTGTAATGACGGGGGAGGAAGGGAGCTGCATACAAACATAAACACGTGTCACACGCAGGCTTACAAATAAATACCAATCACACACACACACACACAGACAGACACACACACACACACACACAAAGGGACACACGCACACAGGGACACGGGAAACGGCGAAATCTGTCGCATTTTCTTCGACACTTGTTTTCTGTGATCTCTCTCCTTCTTCGTGATGTTGTTCACCACGTTTCCCAGAATGCAGCAGAAGTTTTAAAGGATATTTTCCGTCATATTTATCATGTATTTGTGCGTTTAGTGCGGAAGACACGTGGAGTAAACGATGGTCCATTTAGAGTCAAACTGACCATAAAGAAGAGGACGCTTTGGATCAAAATGCCAACAGATGACGTCCTCTTCTTATACACTATATATATGTGTATGTATATATAAGTATATATAAGTATATATACATATATAAGAGCGCCTCCAGTTTGTGTGTCTGCGTTTAGTCTTCTTAATACTGGATCCATCCACACTTAGTCTGAGCACATTAGTGCTGCTGATGGATTACAAACACCACGGCTTGCAGCGTTTCAAAAGGGCCGAGAACAAAGCTCACGCTAATAGGATGACATCGTGCTCGCGGCTCAAAGGCCGTAAATCCACTCTGACCGCGACGCGAGCGGCCGACCCCGAGGCTCAGAGCGCACGGCCAATCAGAGCGCACGGCCAATCAGAGCGCTGGAGCTTTGACCTACGGCACAATGTCTTGAGATGGCCACGCCCCTTACTTGATGTAGGTGTTGGCGTTGCCGTCGGGGAAGACGTACGGGTGTTTCTTCCTGAAGACGTGGCCCACTCTGCTGCAGGGGAGGATCTCCAGACTCCCCCCACACTGCCACACCCGGAAGGAGATCTCTGCAGGCACACAGGCACACGTGCTTAGTCCACCAAACGCCCCCGACACCATGTGGAGGCCGGATGAGCTCCGGCTGCGTAACGTTCCATCTCTCCGCTCTGCATCCTCTTTGTGCATTATGAGGCTTTTCTGTTGATGTTGGTCCCTGTGGAGGAGGAGGAGCAGGAGGAGCAGGAGGAGCTCTGACTGCAGTGAAGGTGGATCCGTCCACGTGGACGTGCGGTAGTCAACTGAACCAGTGTCTCCTCCACCCGCTCACAGCGAGCTAACGCTACGTGGAGGACGTTTCCCCAAAGAGCGAGACGCTGCCACACGCGAGACGCTGTGGCACGCGAGACGCTGCGGTTTAACTAAAGTTAAACCGCAACCGAGAAACAGAGAGAACAGACAATAGAGATGCAGAGAGGGAGAGAGGGAGAGGGGGAGAGAGGGAGAGGGAGAGGGGGAGAGAGGGAGTGAGAGGGGGAGAGAGAGAGGGAGTTTGATGAGACTGAGGAGAGATGGAAGTGGAGATGAAACACCAGAGAGTACAAAGGAGAACAAGAGAAGTCAGACAGATACGAGGTACTGACACAGAGCCTGAGAGACTGACAGCTACACCGCAGAGAGCAAATGAGAGAGCGTGCGTGTGTGTGTGTGTGTCTGTGTGTGTCTGTGTGTGTGTGTGTCTGTGCGTGTGTGTGCGTGCACGTCGGGAAGGGAGGAAAAACAGGCTAACAGTCTTTCATCAATCAGAGCAGCAGTTCAGCAATCAGCAAACTGACTGAAAGAGTCTGAGCGCACACACACACACACACACACACACACACACACACACACACACACACACACACACACACACAGACACACATACACACACTGAGGTGGCAGCAGCGGGAGATCCAGATGTTGCTGCTGGACTGATGTCAGACGTTAACGGCGCAGAATGAAAAGTTCACCTTCACTCAGCTGCTGTTAAAGACGCGATGTTAATATTTGCCGTTATAATTTCTACAGCTTGTGTGTCATAGTTTATTGTGTGGGGGAGTATTTGTAAAGTCCACCTCATGACAGCTGAGAATAATAGATTCTAACATTGACTCCATGATATGAAATGACACTTTATTTGTGTTGCAGACGCTCGTCATGTGGTCAGCAGGACTCACCGAAGTTCTCCCCGCCCCAGATGTCCATGGCCGTGTCGTATTTGCCCAGGTGATTGAACCAGGACCTGTCGATCACGAAGAGGCCGCCCGCGATGATGGGGGTCCTGTCAGAGAGTAAACAACAACAACAGAGACGACACGTCAGTGGTGGGTGAACAAATTACATTCAGTCACGCTTGTGCTTTAATTTCTCCAGATTCTAATCTAACTGAGAAGTAAAAAGGCTCATTCATCCTTTGTTGATCACACACACACACACACACACACACACACACACACACACACTCCTCACACTACAGAGGCTTAATCATTATCTGGACAATGTGCTGAGTGAATAGTTGAGGTCCAGCACGTGTCATCAAATTCCGTCTGTTAATCAACAATTATCCGCCTCAAAATAGCACTCTGTTTGTGTGTGTGTGTGTGTGTGTGTATGTGTTATTGTGTGTCTGTGTATGTGGGCGGAAGCACATAAAACCCTTTCCAAGCTCAGTTAGTCATTGTGTGTGTAGAGTTTGTGTGCATGTAAAACACTTTTATTTGTGTACAAGTGACAGAACTAAATAAACTAAACTAAATAAAAATAACTTGGCAAAAGGATCTCGAAAAGTATCTCTTTGCATATTTGTGTGTATCTTTGTGTGCTGTTGAAGTTTGGATCTTTGTGAGGTTGTCATATTAGGACTGAGGGGGATGAAGAAACATGGCATATTTCTTTGGTAGAGACCTGTCAATCAGCGTGTAGCCCCGCCCTAAAGCATCCCCTGCTTCATGGTCTGTTTGACTCTACATGGACCATAATTCACTAAATGAACATCATGCTGTATTGAAGAAGACATGAAACTAGAGACTGAGACCATAAACTCATGTTTACAATGTTTACTGAGGGAATAAATCGAGTCGTTTTTTCATAGACGTCTATGGGAGCAGAGGAGTCGCCCCCTGCTGGTCACTACACAGAATGCAGGTTTTGCTTCACGGAACCGAAGGAAGCCTCCGGCCAAACAGAAGCACTTTTAGTGCTCGACGTTGCCGAATGGCCTCCACATCAATGCTGCTGCCTGCAGCACGGAGTTAACACACAACAACCGGATAAAACACGTCTGCTCGGTTTATTGGCTCCGCGTCGCGCTGCCTCACCAGTACGGGGAGAGTCGATGAGACTAACACGGACCGGGTGACTCAGTGCAGCCCCCCCAGGTAGACGATGTGCAGACAGGAGCAGCACACACACGTCGAAGTAGAGACAGACCATCCGAACACACACACACACAATCTGTGGGTGTTTAAAACCCAGCTTAAAGTCAGACACTCACTAGTTGGCACAGCAGTAAATCTGGCTTCCTGCCACAGACCTGACTTATGGAGGAGGAAGAGTGCCAGAGCTTATTATTCATAACTGTGTGTTTGTTTAGAGCCGCTCTGCCTTCGCGCCCAGCAGGGGGCGCCGCAGCAGCAGCGGGGCGACGCGATGAAGCGGCAGCGACGCATTGTTTGAGGACGAGCCACCAAACCGCATCTCAAAGATCATATATGCATCGCTGTTAGTGCATCGCACACGCAAACATTACATTGCACTGTGTGTGTGTGCGTGCGTGCGTGCGTGCGTGTGTGTGTGTGTGTGTCAGCGGGTCACTTGATTGGCTGGGTCGGGTCGGCCCGGCGAGCTCTCTGCTCTGCAGACAGCTGCTCCCACTTGAAATGGAGACTCCAATCAAAACCTGAAGGAGAAAGGTACGAAAACACAAACATCGCGGGTAAATAAGACATGAGACGGATTTGTAGGTGAACAGATCGATTTTGTAATCCCGTTAAAATAATTTTCATTATATTCATTTATTTTTTTTAAATGTGAAGCTCTAAGCGCTGTGAATAAACTTAAACACAGGAAACTGACAGCGTGTTCTCATAACCGGCCTACAGTGTGTTTAAAACAATAAACTACGGACGTAGCTTTTAAGTTTACTCGGTTCTGTCATCACAAATACTTTGAAGAATAAAAGCTATAAATTCAGACCAATGACTGACAGACGTGTATTTATTGTTACATTTTGAATGATCTTCTGTCTGTTTCGGTGTGTGTGGACGTACAAGAAGGCAAACACGTGTGTGTGTGTGTGTGTGTGTGTGTGTGAGAGCGGTGGGCAGCACCATTATGGGCGTTGATTGGCGGCTCGCTGTTACCAGGAGGAGAAGATTGGACTAAGACGGACTAATGGAGGAGAAAAGGCAGCAGGAGGCTCTCAGGGAGAGAAGTGAGCGGCGGCACCGATGTGTGTCGTCCGGCCTTCGGCTCCTCTGTGACGGTGTGAGACGCGTGGAGCTTAAAAACGGGAAGAAGGTCGTCCTCAGACGGACGCGCTGCGTCACCCGTGATTCATCCACCAGTTTACCGCCCCGATAATGGTCCTCCGCCCAGCGGGAGAAAGAGGCCCTAAAGAGGCCTCCTCCATCCGAGACACGCTGCCCTACGTAGCCACTCAGCACCAGTTGCGACGCGTCTTTATTGCTTGGTATTTTTCAAAATAAACTTCTGCCTTGACGGGGAAGCACTTAATACGTAAGGCACTGCATTCAGATGCCAAACGCTTGGCTGTATGCGTACGATTCACTTGCTGGTCTGCTCATCTCTTAAGCTGCGTGGTGGGAGGAGCCTCCTGCACCACCCGTTTATTCCCCTGCAGCGTAGATGCGGGAGCTTCCACGTACCTCCTCGGAGATCGGCGGAAGCCGCCACGTAGGCGAACGTGTCCATGTTGATGATGTCGATGACGGGGCTGACCACACAGGTCGGGTCCTGCACACAGACCCCCCCCAAAACACACACGCGTTACACAACTTACACATCAATGACAAACACATTGTAGCTCAGAGAGTGACGGAAAGTGAAAAGAACTGGAGACACGTGGACTGTGAAGGTGGACGTGTTATTGCGTGCAGACCATCAAATTCCAAAGCAATTAATTACTTTTTCAGTGTGTGTGTGTGTGTGTGCGTGAGTGTGTAAAACATTTCCAAGGTCCTTTTTCAATATTGTGGCACATTAAAGGAATTTGAGTGGTTCAGCAGCATCACGCCTGCAGCACGGCGAGGAGGGAGTGACCTCTGCCTCCAGTTCAGCTCTGTTTATTCACTTCACCGCCGTTAATGGCCGGCTGTCGAGACATGTGAAAAAAAGACACGCTGAGTGAAAGGAGTCTTCGTCAGGACGGAACAAAAGGAAAGCCACGCGGTGAATGCAGAGCGGGCCGATGGAGGCACAACAGCACGGCGGCACAACAGCACGGCGGCGAAATTGGTCGTTTCATCTTGTCGTTGTTTGGATTTGTAGTGAAAACATTTGAAAACTGACCTCACTACACTTCCTACATCATCATCATCCTCATCATCATCATATCTGCTGCATTCTTTACTGAATATTATCTCCCATTAATAATAATTCAGCAGGTACAAACTTCCACTTTCTGTACCAGGACATCAGTAGACGCGTTGTGTCCTTGTTGTCTCCTTGTTGTCTCCTGGGTGAAAGTGCCGTGTTTGTTTGGGTCTCTTAGGGGACGTCTGTGCTTTATTGAGACGCTTTAAATGTTTAATGAGCTGGTTAAAGCTCAGAAAGGTTGAATTAATCCTCCAGCAGAGGATAATTAAATTGATTCTGTTGAAATGCGGCTTAGAATATAGACGATAAAGTGTAATGGATGAAAAAAAAGGCAAAGTTCCTTCGCTCTCTATAGAGAACACGGCTTCACGGTGGTCATGTGATCACCTGGATCAATACCTCATTTAAATCTAAATATATGACTATGAAGTGACTGTTCAGACAGTGATGGATGACTCTGCTGCACACGCACACACACGCACACACGCACACGCACACACACGCTGTGATGATGTTGGTACAGCAGCAGGATCTGATCGGGCTCTGTGGTTTACTTATTGATCGCTGCTCTACGGATGGAGATCAAAGGTCTTTAATATCAGCAGCAGTCGAATAAGTTCACTCTGCATTAGAGATTCAGTTATTGGTGAAGTTAATTTATGGGAGAAAGGAGAAGAGGAACCAAAAAGCAGAGAAGAAAGAAAAAGTCGGTGCAGAGGAGGTGAAGAAGAAGAGAGGAGGCAAAGGACTGGAATGAGGAGTGAGGACACGAGGTGTGAGAAGCCACACAGGTTATGAGAGGACAGGAGGACGTTTAAGGAGAGAGGGAGGAAGACGAGGAGACAAAGGCCTCCCTTTGTCTCCTCGTCTTCCTCCCTCTGACATACAATGTGAAGCGATGTGAAGAAATGAGGTGTGAGGGTATAGGGAATGAAGACTAGGCAGGAAGGAGAAGTGGATGAGAAAAGGACATGTGAAGTGAAGGAGGAGGAGAGGGAAAGGTCGGGGGAGAAATGATAGTGAGAGGGCAGGAGGAAATAAGAGGGGAGGGATGAGGAAAGGAGAAGAAGAAGAAGGAGGAAGGATGAGTTGAAGGGCAGAAAGGAAGAGAGGGGAGGAAAGGACACACAGGCGGTAAGAAAAAAACACACAACACCTTCAGAATGAGGAAGCGAGATTACAAGGTGACAGGAGGCAAGACGAGGAGAAGAGGAAGAGGAGGGACACAGAGAGAGAGAGTGGGGGGAGGAAGAGGGTGGGAGTCATGGTGAAGAAGAGAGTGCAGCACTTATTTCTTAATGAGAGGCAATCAGACCGAAAGCTATTTACTCCCACGGCGTGTTCTCACCCCGGACCCCTGGAATCATCACACACACACGCACACACACACACAGACACACACGGTGTGTGTGGGGGGGGTCTACCTGTTTGATCCTCTGCAGCAGGGGGGGCAGCCAGTCCTTGTTGACCTCGCAGTGGCTGTCCAGGAAGGTGAGGACGGCGGCCCTGGCGGCATCGGCGCCGCGGACTCTGGAGCGGATCAGACCTGACGCACAAGCGGAGAGCTTCATTCACGTCGCCATGACGACCAGACGACAACTTACGGATGCAGCAGCAGCGCGTGTCTTCGTTTTGACCTTATTCCTTCTTTCTTTATTTTCAGTGTCATTAGAAATCTATTGTTGGTGAAAAATTAAGCTAATTGTCGTATTAAACTGAAATAAAAGTCTTTTATTATTATCAAAACACTGAGGTGACTCATGTTGGTACTTATTTTATTATTATTGTTTTATTTCCCATGAATATAAACATATTACTTCTCACTCTTTATATTTTCTCTCATTTCATCAATTTCTTTTCTCCATTATTCAATTATGTCCCGATTGATTCCATAATAAATGTCATTCTTTTTTATGTACTGTGTAAAGATGCACCACATTTTATGTTGTCATTATTCATTTTGATAAGTGAGTAGTAAATGTTACTTCACTGGCGGTTTTATGGCGGATGATTACAGTCGCGGGTTTGAATCCCGTGTCCGACAACCAGCTGACATCGTTAGTGCCTTGCTCAACTGCCCCCCCCCCCCCCTCCCCCCTCCCCTCTCCCACCTCGCTCTCAGTCAGTGAAAGGGGAAATCAATGGTGGGCTCTTAGAGGCCTGTCGGACATGGACACAAGCTTTTAACAGGCCCCTCACACTGTGCATGTGTGTGTCCGCTGTGTGTGGCTGTCTAGTGTGTGTGTGTGTGTGTGTGTGTGTGTGTGTGTGTAAATGAGCCTGTTAGGGAGGCCTCCCTGATGCTTCTCCTCTATTTGGACTAAATGGTCTAATCGATACTCGCTGACATGGAGACGTACTCTGTGTGTGTGTTCTCTTTGAATAACTGTGTACCAGGCTGACATTGTGTGTGCGTTAGCGTGACTTTGTACTTGGGTCCATTGTGTGTGTGTGTGTGTGTGTGTGTGTGTGTGTGTGTGTGTGTGTCGGTGACATTGTACAAAGGGCCGTGAGGTTTCACGCTGCGCTGTTAGGCCGAGGCTCAGCCAATTAAAAATCCCATTTCATCCTCAATAAGGCTTTGTTTTCTGGATGGATGGACACACACACACACACACATACACACACACACACACTGCAGCCACGAGCAAGCGTGCACACACACACACACACACACACACACACACACACACACACACACTGCAGCCACGAGCAAGCGTGCACAGACACACACACACACACACGCACACACACACACACCTATAGAGTGCAGGACAGCCTGACTTTGTACAGAGGAGAGAGTTCATATAACTGATAACTCTCACATCTCTGTCTCCGCCCATCACAGCTGTGTGTGTGTGTGTGTGTGTGTGTGTGTGTGTGTGTGTGTCTGTGTGTGTGATAACTGTGTGCTAATTATGGACTGTATGTAAGAAGCTGACGTGCTCACGATAAATACAACTAAGCATCAGTTTGTGCTGTTTTGGAGACGTGATGTGGAGACGCTGTATGACCTGTCAATCAGCGTGTAGCCCCGCCCCAAAGCGTCCCCTGCTTTATGGCCTGTTTGACTCTAAGTTCCCATTCCTTCAAAGGGTTGTGATGGTCCGTTTATCACTGCGCCCCGGACACAAATACTGTAGATGCATTCAAATCCTGCACAGCCGGAAGGAGCCTCCCCTTAGGTGAGGCTGCGCGTGACGCCAGTGTGGCCCTTTAAGGGGCCTCACAAGTACAGTAAGTGTGCACTTAAGTGTGCACTTAAGTGTGCGCGTGTGAGAAGACGTACAGCATGAGCCTGCAGAGTTTTTATGGGCATTAAAAAGACAATCAACTCAGACGGCCTGAAGCAATAAACTATTAACCACCCGAACTGACGAACCCCGCCTGTGTGTGTGCGTGTGTGTGTGTGTGTGTGTGCGTGTGTGTGCGCTCAGCAGCACCGCGCTGTAATGAAATCCTTCAGCATGTAGGACAAGTGCTCCTGTTAGAAAAGAGAACGACGGCGGCGAATTGAACGACCATGAAACTAAAAAAAAAGGAGAAGAAGTATATAAAGTGTGAGAAGGAAAGAACACAAAAGAACACAAAGTCCATGTTATAATGATAATAATGATCACAATAACCAGCCAATGAATGATGTAAATACAACGACCAGTCGTTAATTTACACATAAAAACGGATCTGTTTATCTGTGTTTCTGCTTGTAAATGATTCCAGTTATTAACTACTGATGTTTCTATTCAGAGACCAATAATAACAACGTAAAGTCTGGTTACATGAAGTTAATCTGCACCTCCCGGCCAATCACATCGCAGTATCCCGCTGTGAAGACTTCCCGCACAAATCAAGTTTATATTTATTGTTCCCAGCAGAGGAATCCGACGCGCATAGCGAGTAGAACAACGCAGAAAGATGCCGTCAGCGACGCTTCGGCTCAATAAATCACGGGATTCACGCGCGGGTTCACGTGCAGCAGCCTGGAGTTCACACGCTATGAAGCATGTTATTATGTTATATTTGGGCCGAGGGACACTCGGCTTCTGGGGCGACAACATTGTTTTTCACTCACACGTCAATTTGGGGATTTTAGGCCTTTTTCCACCACGTTTTCGTTCAGATTAGAGGAAAGAAAACTGCTCAAAACGCACAAAAAGCAGCTTCGACCGTCCTGCTAAATTAAACCAAAAGTTGCCTTTGTGTTGTTCCTCTTTGTTCCCTTCAGTGTGCATGTGTGTGTCTGTGTGTGTGTGTTGCCGTGTTTTGAAACAGACACACGTAAACGCACCTTCTCTCTTGGTGTTTCGGAGACATTTCACTTTGGGCAGTTTGGTAAGAAGCCGACAGTCGCTTTCTGAAAAACAAAAGAGTGTTGTGATGAAGACTGTTGTGATGAAGAGCATGGTGACGACAGCGGGATTCAAAACGTCCCGTGAAGGCCAAGAGTCGAAGGCGAAAATCAGGGCCGACTCGTGCGCGGAGGCGGAGCCGGGCGCCGCTGCGTGGGAGGAGATGGAGCTCGTTAGCGTCTCCACGTCTCCGGTTGTTCCTCAATCCCACCGTCTGTGTTCATTCGTGCCTTCAGTTTAAATCGGATTTCACTTTCAAATCTACATCGACACGGTTTCTCCTCCTCGCCGTGTGTGTCGTTGGATTTGTGACTCGTGGAGAGCAAACAGCCGACACGTCGTTCCGCTCAGAGGAGAATTCATTTCTCTTATTTCGGAGCTTTGTCGGGTTGTGGAGGAGCTCCGGGCTTTGTTCTCACTTCAGAACCTCGTTGTGTCCCACTAAGTACACACACCTTCTACTCTGCACAGTCCTCCAAAAACATCTGGCCTGCTTCCAGGGGTGGAATCTGACCCACAACGAGGCCTCTCCTGACCTGGACCCCGTGTGTGTGTGTGTGTGCGTGTGTGTGTGTGTGTGTCTGTGTGCGTCACCGTCGTCGCTGAAGTCGTCCACCAGGAGGATCTCGTGGATGAGATGAACTGGAGTCCGGTTCAAGACGCTGGAGAGACAAAAGGAAATACAACTTTCAATTGTGCGTAATCACGCGGAAAAAAGGGAGGTAATATACGGGAAGTAAATGCCAGACTGCACACACACACACACACACACACACAGACGCAGACGCACACAGACACGCACTCATTACGTACGCACCGCACTGCGTATAACACAACACTGTGAAATGTCAGCCAGAATCGCTGCTCTGAAATGTACGACGTGTCGCCTCCGAGAACTGTTTCATTAAAGAGGAAGATTGAAACATAAAAAATTCATAACTTTTTACTTGGAAGAAAATAAGAAGACGGGAGTGTGTGTGTGTGTGTGTCTGTGGGGACGGGGGAGGGGGGGGGGGGTTCTGCTCTGTTTTAGGAGGGGAGGGAGGGGGTAAGGAAGGAGGAATGAAGTCTTCAGGATGTGTCCTTTTTCCATTCACCTTTCTTGCTCTTGATTAACGAGCGTTGCCTCCGGAGAAGAAAGAAACTTAAATGTGAAAAAACGAAATATAAAAACCACAACCGAGAGGGAAGGTGTGAGGAGGTCAAAGGGGCGAGAAGGAAGGAGGAGCAAAGGGAGCGTGAACGGATTGGGTGGGGGGGGGGGGCCGACCTTTGGCTGATAGAGATGAATCAGGAGGCGCGATGGAGGAGGGCGGGAGGGAGGGATAGAGACGGAGGAGAGGGGGGGAGAGGGACGGCGGGCTAAGGGAGACAAATAACCCCGATAGTAACTCTCTCTCTATCAGGGGAGGTGATGTGGATTGATGGAGGAGGAGGAGGAAGAGGAGGAGGAGGAGGAGGAGGAATGGTGCGATGCGAGCAAAACATGGAGGACAATAATCAGTGTATCTATCCATAACTATCCTTCATCATTCTATCAGTGTCTCATACCTGTCTGTCCTCAGCTCAGGGACAGACAGGTAGACCCCCCCGCACCCCATGTAGCCGTGTCTTGTTGTATTAGCTTACAGATGACAGGTTGTGTGTCTGTAAGAGAGCACCGAGTGTCTCACACCAATAAGACGTCTCCACGCGTCTCCGTCTCACGGCTGCAATAAGTTGCTGAAAAGTGGACTTTGTCTCTTTGTCCTGTTTGTTAGTGAACGATGTTCGGTCCTCTGAGCACATGAACACGCATGTGATTCATGCGTGTAGATTAGTGCGTCACACACACACACAGGTGACGTCGGAGACATCGGACGTCCAGCTGAGCTCCGACGGGTGACGGTCTTCTCTCTTGAGCGCCGTTTGTTTTTCCGTCCTCCTTCCTCGGTTGTCTTAAACTCATCCGTTCATCTGCTGCGAGCGTCTCGCGCTCCGCCGGCTCCTCGTCTCTTTCTGTTTGTTCCTGTTTGTTTTTGCTTGTAAATCAGGTTGTTGTTCACTGAGGAGTGGAATTAGTTCCTCCTGTTGATGACGCCGCTGCTTCTCTTTGGTGTTCATCCGCTCTGTTTCCCCCCCGTCCCCCGTCCCCCGTCTCAGCCAGCTCCTCCACCTCGCTGAGGTAATTCATCACTCCCTTCTCTCCACCTCTGCATCCACCCTCCTCTCCTCCGCATCGTGCCCACGTCTTCATCAGGACCTCCTGACGGCAGCGGAGCTGTAGAATAAACGCACACTGTGAAAGAATCCTGATTGTTACTCGGGGTGATTAACAATCAGGCCGTTTAAAAACTGCGTAGCGAAGGAGATTATCGGCCTCTTCTCTCCCTCTGCGGGTTAAATCTGTCGTGCGGTGACAGAAGACCTCCTGCAGCAGATCTACAGAGTCCTGATTCAGCCGCTCGATGCGCCGCGTCTGCAGTAAACACTGCGTCCTCGGCGCCATCGGGAGGACACGCGACGGGTGGGTTAGGGTTAGATGACGGGTGGGTTCGGGCCCCAAGGGCCTCAAATGACCAAAGATGACAGCATGAATGATATGATATCATTGTTATTACAGCACAGCGTCGTGATGAAGAAAACCTGTTGTCTCTAACTGAGGTGACCCCAGTCTGAGGTCACATGACGGCGATGAATCCACCCGACGACCTGATGAGGCCTGATGAGCGACCTGCCGAATCATGAGGGGCGGAGCTGATCCAGAGCTCCACCCACACACAATAAAACAACCGCTGGGTTACTATTGCACCAACCCAGCAGTAGCTAATTTGACCCAGCACGATGGGTTGGTCATTTTAACCCAACAGATGAGTTAAATATTCTACCCAAATACTGGCTCAAATTAACTACAATTCTGGGTTCATTCAACTACACGCTATTTGTTGTCTATAAAACTGTTCAACTACAAACCTGTAACAAAATACATGCTAGATTTGATCATGCAAAGCACATATCACAATTAACACTTGACAATATTGGAATTCTAAAATTAATATATCATAAAATATCCACAATATAAAATGAATTGTAAGTTTAAATCACTATCAACAAAATGGGGCTGCAACTAATGATTATTTCCATTATCGATTAATCTGTCAATTATGTAAATGATTAATCAATTAGTTGTTGTGTATAAAATGTCAAAAAATGTTGAAAAACTACAAGATGACATCCTCAAATCTCTTGTTGTGTCCACAAAGAGACACTCAGTTTATTGTCGTAAAAAAACAAGTCTGAGCTATAACTCACCAGTTTAACAACTAACAGGTGTTCATTTTTACTAACCAGCTGCCCTTGAGGCTCTAGCAAGTAATCGACTTTGGAGGAACTTGACTAACCTGGACCCCCCTCCTGGCATTTTATAAACAACAGTCTGCAGGAATTCCCACACATGTTCACATTGCTTCGGGTATTTGATATCCAACACAAAGAATGCCTTGAAGCAGACGTCGATTGCCTGAAGCGGTGTGTCGTGTACCAGAGCCTGTCCAGCAATGATGGCGAAGGCCTGGGATGCTTGATGTTTGTCGATGTTTGTCGTTTCCCAGTGTCAGGACATACGAGTGAGTCTGGATGCCTTGGCCTCATGTAGGTACTCGACCATGTTCGTTCCAGGCTAAAAAATAAGATAAAATAACATGGAGCTGTATTACTTGTGCAGTTTAAAAAAGGTATAAACTATTCAACTGAACAATTTTTGTATTTTTCATTTTGTATTACAGGCTTATTGATCACTAGATAGCAATGACTTGGAATGAAGTCCTTTGTTATTTTGTGTCTGATCTCCCGTTAAACAATATGGGGAAAAAACAGTGGTGTGGTGTAGTTTCTGACTGTGAAACCTGTAGCTTGGTGAACACAGGTGTGTCTGATTGTGTGGATGTTAAATAAATAAAAAAATGTTTTCGGGTGATTTAATGGTGTTAAACTAAAATTGACTTCTTACTGTTTAAAAATTGATTATAAAAGTTCTCTTTGCCTTTTAACAATGTCCGGTAAAGCACGCTAACATCAGTGAATTAAGTTAATAGTCATGAGCTATAATTGGAAAATGGGTTGTCATGATTTACTCAGTTACTTGAGAAATTATTTATGAGCGGAAAATCACAAATTTCCACAAGTCTATCGTTTAACGTTAGCTATTTTAAGCTAACTAACATTAGCTTACTACTAATAGCCAAACTTGGCCATAAACAAATAAACAATAGCTTTTTAAGTCACTTTAAACTACTGAGGCAATGTATACTATGTGTAGGATTATCAAGTTTCCTATTCAGGATTTAATTTAAAAAACATTTTAATGAATACAAGCAGGATGAAACGTTCTTACCGTGGCAGCTCCTGATCCAAAATGGAGTGTTCTTGTGTCACTGTAGGGTCAGACGTTGGTGGCTGTGTGGGGTTACCTACGCGCTTTTGCAGGGTTTTTTGCAGACTTAGAGTTCGAAACAACCCAGCTGCTGGGTCAACCGATGTATGTTGGGTCGATGAATTCTGACTCAACCCCCTATAAATAACCCATAATGAGTAGAACATGTCATAACTCAGCATTTGAGCAGGTTTTTGGTGTGCATGAAGCTCCTGTGGCTCCTTATTGAAGCCGCCGCAGCTCAGGAGGCGGATTTACACGCACACACACACATGCAGATCCACAGACGCACACACACACACAGACACACACAGACGAAAAAGATCCATTCAAACCGAACATGTCATCAAAGGCGGCACATCTTCTCCCTCGCTCTTCGCCTGCTTATCTCCGCCCAGCGGAGGCGGAGAAGATGGGATCAATGTTCCGATCGGAGGCTGATTGGATATCGACGAGCTCACAAAACGTCTCTTTGATCACGAGATGAAGAGCTTTCAAA
This sequence comes from Gasterosteus aculeatus, assembly GCF_964276395.1. Lineage (NCBI taxonomy): Eukaryota > Metazoa > Chordata > Actinopteri > Perciformes > Gasterosteidae > Gasterosteus > Gasterosteus aculeatus. The sequence continues at coordinate 13,666,744 of NC_135706.1, forward strand.
GAGCCCGTCTTTGAAAACAACCTTATTAGTTGCAGCTAAGACGGATACTGAGAAAACACATCCAGCTATTCTATTCTTCTATTCTTATTCTATTATTTTTCTTTTTATCTTCCTGTCCGAGTGTCCGTCAGCCCGAATTACTTTCATGACTGAAGCCACGCAGTGGTTTTATATTACAGCTTCGTTGCGTTGTGTGTGACTTTTATACCAAGGAGGCACGCTCACGTCGCTGGTAGAGACCTGTCAATCACAGTAAGCCCCGCCCTAAAGCAGCCCCTGCTTTATGGCCCGTTTGACTTACATGACTTACATGGACATCGTGCTGCATTGAAGAAGACTCAAGAAACTAGAGATTAAGACCATAAACTAAAATGTTTACGATGTTCACAAAGAGAATAAATCCGGAGTATATTTTCTCATAGACGTCTATGGGAGCAGAGGAGTCGCCCCCTACTGGTCACTACAGAGAACGCAGGTGTTCCACAACGTCTTCACAGGGACGATTCTTCCTGAGAGCCTTTGTTTTTATGAAAATGGCAATAAAAGCTTGTTTTTCCTCTTCGCCCTTTACCGTTCTTTGTATCCTCGGCGTGTATTTTCACACATCCATGACGAGGTTTGAAATGCTCTTCAAATAGCAGCTCCACGCGATAATTTTGTAAAGGGGTAAATTGCTGACTGTGATGGAATTCATGTTATATAATTCTTAAGTTTGACTTCATAGCGTTCTGAAATAAACCGAAACTAGAAAATCAATCTGATAATCGACGGTTTCGCTCGGCTGTAATATAAATTACACCCAACTCTGACCTCTGACCCTCCAACGAGAGACACGCCGTCGCTGTGGAGAGGAAACGCGGCTTTGCTCCAGGAGAGAACGGAGCAGCGTCTGAACATTTCAGCAGATTGTGTCTCTCTGTTGGCTGTCGGCCTCCTTCGTGTGAATCACCGACTCACAAAGAGGAAGAAAGCTGTGAATGTCGAGTGATCGCTGAGCTCCAACGACGTCCTCTCCTCCTGACCTTCAGCAAAACACTCGCGGAGACGACGGAGAGAATATGAAATGTGAAAAAGTGAGAGCGGTCCAATTAGTTTCACAACAGATGAAATAATCTTTGCTCCAGACGTTTGGTATGAAATATAGTTATTTAACTAATTGTACAATATATCTAAATGAACTTAGAGTAGGATTATGTCACTGATTTATTGCAATTATTTCTGGGATGATTTGTCATTTGGTAAAAGAATTATTTTAAATAACTATAAACTGTGTGATGCCATTAATCAATAGAACAACATGCTCCTAAATACCAAACGAAGCTTCACAGGATCTCAGTCGCAACAAATGGGACAAACTCAAAATAAAAGGCAGCGAAACGTCTTCCAGCTCCAAGTCGCCACCGGCAAAGACACACACACACACACACACACACACACACACACACACACACACACACCGAGAGCCAAAGGGAGCACAGGGGCCCAGGGAGACAGATTGTCTTTTAATTGGTTGAGAAACTGCAAAGCTTTGAGAAGAGCTGGGGAGGACACACACTCACACACACACACACACACACACACACACACTCACACACACACAAGAACACAAACACACACACACACACACACTGTTGCTCACACTACACACAGTGTCCTCTGTGATAGTTAAGAGACGTGGACGGTCTCTGCTGACTGACTAGAATAATGAGCTGAACCCGGGCCAACGTGTGTGTGTGTGTGTGTGTGTGTGTCTGTGTGTGTGTGTGTGTATGTGTGTGTGTGTGTGTGAGCAACAACCTGCTGATATCATCAGACTGAAAGACAGAGTGAGGGTTCAGAGATGGAGGGTCAGCAGAGTAAGTGTGTGTGTGTGTGTGTGTGTGTGTGTGTGTGTGTGTGTGTGTGTGTGTCTGGCCGCTCAGCATCATCTCTGAGACTCACATGTTTCATTTAAAGATGAACACACAGATATGTCGCCTCTGATCTTCTGCCCATAACAACACACAGCTGTGTGGGACGTCTCGGCCATGAACCGATAAGAGCCGGCGTCCTGGGCGCCGTGAGGCTGAGGCCAAGAACACGGGCAGCAGACCAGGGCCGAGGGGGTAATACCCCCCCCCACTAGACCCCTTATCTGTACCATGAATAAAACCAGGGATCATACGCAGAGAAGAAGAAGTTTGCCACTCTTTTGCCTTGAAACACCCAAACGGAGGAAGACACCTTTGATTCAGAGACGTCCTCCTTTACTCCCGACTGTCTGAGCGAATCCTCGGGGTCAGAAGTGGGATCGATGGAAGTTGCGTCGGGGGACGTCTGGAAGGAGGTTCCACCAAAAGGACATTCATCCAGAGAATGTCCACAGGCAGGAGGACGGGGGCGTGGCCAACGCAACGCACACTCTGAGGACTGAGGTGAGGCGGGAGGGGAGGAGGCCGCATGTGGGGGGGAGACGGCAACAACGCAGGCACCTCGTGATGATAAGTGAAACACACACACACACACACACACCAGAGCAGCAACAAGCTCTCATCAACATCACAAACCATTTGGAGACACAACAGAAGCTTCCACACACACAAGGATCATTAGAGAGACGCACGCCGCTGTGTGCGGCTCGACGGGAATTCATCTCTGGCGGCGACACAGTCTGTCAGCAAAACTGTTCTCCAAATCAGAAATTGAGTGGCAGAAAGGTTCCTTTACAAGGGGACGAGGGGACGAGAGCACGAGGGGACAAAGGGACGAGGGGACGAGGGGCATCCGCTGTTCACAGGGACTCTACTGACGCGACCTCCCAGTGGAACATTCGCACGCGCACACAGACCTGATGTGTTCCTTTGGCATCAGCCTCGTCTCATCTCCTGCGGCGCCGGTCTGCAGGTGATGAGACGCAGGACCGATCGGCCAGATGGAGACAACAGTTGTGACGGACCCACTGTCCCGGCACCAGTGGCGTCCCAGCTGGCAGAGTGCGTTTGTCTGTTTCCTCGTTACACAAACCCAGATAACACAACTACGACTACGCACACAGGCTTCCTCCCCCGTCTCCCACTCCAGACTGTTACTATGACGATAGACGGTCCTGACATCTGACCCTGACTCTCCTGTGTAACATAGAGAGAATTTTACTTGTATGCTGGAATAACTTAAAAAAACAGATTTTTTGGTTTCTTGTTCATGTATTTTAGCATTTAGTATTTTAGTAGTAGACGTGTTACACTATTCATGCAACACATCTACTACAGCATATTGTTGCCTATTGATTTGGATGTAACCAAAAGGGTGGAATAGTAAAATATAATGATGCTGTAATGTTTCATACTTACTTTTGTTGCTTTTGTTGTTACTTTTCCCTTGTAAGAAATAGACGCAGAAAGACAACTTTGTTCCAGAGACTTTTTTCTTTATTCCTGATCGTCTGAGCGAATCCTCCATCATGTGTGAGTATATGTGTGCGTGTGTGAGTGTGTGTGTGTTACCTGGTGACGGTGCGCAGCAGGGTGGATCTGGCCTCGTTGTGGAAGGTGATGATGATGGAGGATGGAGGAAGATCAGAGTCGTAACGAAGAGTGGAGCATCTACAGAGAGAGAAGGGGGGGGGAAGAGGGGGAGGGGGGCTGTTATTGATCATGACATCAGATCCATTGATCCATTGAAAGGATATTTGACGACTGCAGACTTTTCTCAACCAGGAAACTACATCTGGGGCGATTTGGGACTCGAACAAAGTGAGTCAAAGTTCAGAGTGAAGAGTTTGTCTTCAATGATCAGAGAGTCCAAGAGCAGAGGAAGACACACACACACGCACACACACACACACACACACACACACACACACACACACACACACACACACAGTAATGAGAGGAATGGCCTTTACCCATCAGACTGAAGGATTGGTGACATTTTCAAACAGAAACACTGTTCTTCGTCTTCTGGCCTTCATTTGTAAAAACTTCACCTTTCACAGATGTGAGTGTGTGTGTGTGTGTGTGTGTGTGTGTGTGTGAGTGTGTGTGTGTGTTAGTGTGGCTGTGTGTGAGGACACACTGCACCATTAGTCAGTCTTATCGCCTGTGTGTCTCCTCGACGTGCTTCAGTTTTGTGGTTCGTTTTTGTTCTTATTCCCGTGTTGTAATGAACACAATTAAAACACATTTAAAGACATTCTGTTTTCACAACATTAGCAGTGAAATACGAGGCGTCCTTCAATCACTATAAACAAGGAATAAAAAAGGTTGCTGTTTTCACGTCTCGCACACACGCTGCATTCTCAGGTTAGACAGAAACGGTCCCCCCCCCCCATCCCGCTGCTGTTCGGAGGCGCGTCATTAGCCGGCAGAGCAGATTACCCAACGTGAAGAAATGCTAACCGGTTAGCTGCAGTGATGCGAGCAGACGGACCGGAGAGGGTTCGGTGTCTTGCTCAAAGGCGTTTACTCTGAGGCAGCTTACTTCCCCTCTCTCGCCCGATCATCTCGTCTTCCTTTCTGTTATTATCTCTGTACTCGTGTGTGTGTGTGTTGTCTTCCCTGTCATCCTTTTATCCCTTCAGTCTAATTTGTTCTTTCAGTCTCGTATATTTTCTTTCCCCTTTTTGCTTTGTTTCATCCGCTCACAACCGTCACCCGTCGTCACGTGATGGATGACGGACATTAAACGCCATACGAAGACAGAGAGCGCAGCGTGAAATAGAAATCCCTCACTTGTAGGTCTGGCTCAGGGCAAAGTGTCAACCACGCACACACACACACACACACACACACACACACACACACACACACACACACACACACACTCACACACACACACACACACACACACACACACACACACACACACACACACACACACTCACACACGCACACTTTCTCTGCTCCCCCTTCGTCTTTTCTTCTTTTTCTCTGCCATTGTTTCGATGGCTCACAAACACAAACTGCTATATATTTGTCATATCATATCCCATCATGCACCTCTCCGCCGCCTCCGTCCCTCCTTATCTCCTCGTCGCCATCTCCGGGTTTTCTGCGGTTGATTTATTCTGCATGCTCTACCAGATAGGACGATAAAGACGAGCTGCCGCTGCTCCTTCGATGTGTGTGTGTGTGTGCGTGCGTGTGTGTGTGTGAGTGTGTGTGTGTGCGACAGAGAGACAGGCCGAAGGAGACCGAGAGACGCAGTGACAGACAGGCAGAGAGAGACAGACAGGGATGAACAGATAAAAGTTGTGCTGACAGATGACTGATGTCAGAGCTGATACGAACAAGCCTTCACCCCCCCCCCCCCCGAGTGCATGTGTGTGTCTGTGTGTGTGTGTGTGTGTGTGCGTGCGTCAACTTCCTGATGCGTCGAAGCTCAAGAGAGGACACGTGCAGGGAAGGAAGCGGGGAGGAGATACAGGGGATGGAAGAAGACAAATGACGGGCGAGGAGGAGGGAGGAAGTTTAAACTGAGAACGAGGAGGCGATAGCAGGAGAAGACGAGGAGAAGAAAGGGATTATGGAGAGAGAAAGGAGGACGAGGAGGGAGGCGATGGGGGAGCGAGTGAAGTAAAACGAGAAGGAAGGGGAGAACAGAAGAAGAAGAGGCTGGAGGAGTAGAGGGGCGGGGCTTAGCTGACAACAATGGCAGCGTCGGTTCCATCTGATGTGAAATAAGAACAAAATGAAATGTGGACAAAGAAGCACGGAGGAAGGAGGAAGGAGGAAGGAGAGGAAAAATGAGACAACAAGACAAGAGAATTAATCTATTTCCACTGAGGATGACAAACAGGATCCGTGATGTCATGATGACGCTGGAGGAAACAGGTGAGAAGGTGAGAGGATGAAAGAAACAAAAGTGACTGAGAGGAGAGTTCAGAGGTCATTCACATTGTGAGTGTTTGTTGGGCTGTGTGTGTCTGTGTCTATGTGTGTGTGTAGTATTGTGGCTCATGACGTTCTTGTGCAGGTGAGATAAGCACATGAAAAGTGAGGTCAACACACACACACACACACACACACACTCTCTGCAGGCGGTGCAGCAGACCTGTCAAAGTGTGTGTTTGTGCTACAAAGTACTAATGGCTACTGATGTAGCCCTGAGATACGGTCAGGCCTTTACACACACACACACACACACACACACACACACACACACACACACACACACACACCCTTTTGTTGAGTCCTTCAGACAGAAGAGAAGGTCGCTGTTCCTCATGAGGCTCCTGAGGCTCCTGAATCTGTCCTCACACAGCGTCCCTCAGGAGACAATCTACACTTCTACAAAGCCGCATTCTCTCTGATGACCAGCAGGGGGCGACTCCTCTGGTCCCATAGAAGTCTAAAATGACTCTACTTCTCTCTCTATTTATTCTCTCAGTAAACATTGTAAACATGAGTTTATGGTCTCAGTCTCTAGTTTCAAGTCTTCTTCAACACAGCATGATGTTCATTTAGTGAATTATGGTCCATTTAGAGTCAAACGGACCATAAAGCAGAGGACGCTTTAGGGTGGAGCTACACGCAGATTGACAGGTCTCTACCAGAGACGTGTACCGCGTCTCTACGTCCCTCCTCCATATTCTAAATATGATCGATTGTGTTCATTGGTTTTAAATTACCTTTAATAACACTGTGGTGCTGATGTGACCTCGCAGCTGTTTCATCCTCTGAATGTGAGACTTAAAGTATCGTCTTTCTACTCATTATTCCTCATTTCCTGGGTTCATTTCTTTATTTGCAAACAGAAATGTTGAATCTTTTCTGCTGCAGCTGAGAACTAAAAAAAGAGCCGATAGGAGACAATGAACCCAGCGGCTGTTTTTGCCGACTGAGAAAATATCAAATCGTGTATTTTTTTTCCTTCCAATGAGATATTCTTTAGAGGACTTGATTTAGATGCTGAGCCCCGTCGGTTTAATCCGAGCGCTGCCGGAGTGGATATTTTGGTAAAACGTTCACCTCTGGCCTCACTTTCTTTCTCCTCCCACCATCGCGTCTATTCAGGTGTTCACGCAGGAGAAGATGGCCTAGTTCTGGCTGGTTAGGCGTCATCTACATATTTACACACACACACACATTGTGGGGAGGAAGCCAGCGAGGGATTTCACTCCTCCCGATTGTGAGAAAGAAAAGGAAGAAGAGACGAGGGACAGTTTTTAATACCTCATTTCTTCCCCTACTGGAAAATTCCATTAGGAACATTTCCGAGTCGATGAGTCCGGTGAATGAATATTAAAAAGAACAACTCGGTGGAACCATTTTAATGGAAGCAGGTTAAATCCCCAGAAGGACGAGCGGCCGAGAGACGACCGCGTCTCCTGTACGACATCAAATGTCCCACAATTCAAATATAATAATGCAAAATGTTACAAATTAGTTCAGCGTCTCTCTTTTTAACCTTTCATTCTTTTGTTTTCAAAAGCAGCTGTATTAAGGGGGTGCCTGATGAAAGTACTACTACGTGGTACTACTACGTGGTACTACTACGTGGTACTACTACTTGCTGCTGAGGGCCAGTTGAAGTGTTTTTCTATAATCGTGACCTTTTCAGAGCACAGCTGGTAATAACAATTACACACAATAACACATTGTCGTCCCCTTCTCTCTCTCCTATCCTTCCTTTCCTTCCCTCCCTCCCTCCCTCTCTCCGTCTTCTTGTCTCCCCCCGCCTCCGTTCATCCCCTCATGTCAGAGCAGAGAGGAGCTGAGAGGAAACTACGACAAGGCGCTTTGAACAACAACGCCGATGAAAGATCCGTCAATGAGAGGAGGTGATGAGGAGGGAGGAGGGGGGTGATGAGGAGGGACGGGGTGATGAGGACGGGAGGGGTGATGAGGAGGGACGGTGATGAGGAGGGACGGTGATGAGGAGGGACGGTGATGAGGAGGGACGGGGGGATGAGGAGGGACAATGAGGAGGGGAGGGGTGATGAGGAGGGACGGGTGATGAGGACGGGAGGGGTGATGAGGAGGGACGGTGATGAGGAGGGACGGGGTGATGAGGAGGGACAATGAGGAGGGGAGGGGTGATGAGGAGGGACGGTGATGAGGAGGGGAGGGGTGATGAGGAGGGACGTTGAGGAGGGGAGGGGTGATGAGGAGGGGCGGGGTGATGAGGAGGGAGGGGCGGGTGATGAGGACGGGAGGGGTGATGAGGAGGGACGGTGATGAGGAGGGACGGGGTGATGAGGAGGGACAATGAGGAGGGGAGGGGTGATGAGGAGGGAGGGGTGATGAGGAGGGACGGTGATGAGGAGGGGAGGGGTGATGAGGAGGGACGTTGAGGAGGGGAGGGGTGATGAGGAGGGGCGGGGTGATGAGGAGGGACGGTGATGAGGAGGGGAGGGGTGATGAGGAGGGACGTTGAGGAGGGGAGGGGTGATGAGGAGGGGCGGGGTGATGAGGAGGGAGGGGCGGGTGATGAGGACGGGAGGGGTGATGAGGAGGGACGGTGATGAGGAGGGACGGGGTGATGAGGAGGGACAATGAGGAGGGGAGGGGTGATGAGGAGGGATGGGTGATGAGGAGGGGTGATGAGGAGGGACGGTGATGAGGAGGGACGTTGAGGAGGGGAGGGGTGATGAGGAGGGGCGGGGTGATGAGGAGGGACGTTGAGGAGGGGAGGGGTGATGAGGAGGGGCGGGGTGATGAGGAGGGAGGGGTGATGAGGAGGGAGGGGCGGGGTGATGAGGAGGGACGATGAGGAGGGGAGGGGTGATGAGGAGGGACGATGAGGAGGGGAGGGGTGATGAGGAGGGACGATGAGGAGGGGAGGGGTGATGAGGAGGAGGGGGGGTGATGCCATCTAAACGGAGATGAGGAAATGAAGGAACAGGAGGGAAGCGAACAGAAAGCGGCAGAAGGTAAAATCGGAGAGACGAGATGCTGATGCAGAAGCATCCGAGCTATTTTTAAGAGTCATTTTTGTTTTGGCAGCTTCGGATTCCCTCCCCAGGAGCCTGAGCCTGTCACACCTCCACGAGGCCGCCGCACTATTTAGGGAATGTTTTCTGCTACACGAGTTGATCATTCCGTGAACATGAGCGTGTTTGTTCAAAGGGCCGTTATTTCAAGAGCTCACGCTCCTCATTTATTAAATGTATTAAATATTAAATCCACACAAGCACATTTTGGTAGAATTGGATGTGTATATATGTGTGTACATATACTCAGCTTGTCTAAACGGATATTCAATGCACAGTTGTGGTTAATTCTGATCAATCGATCAATCAATTTTTAAATTTTTTTGAATACTATTTTAAACCCAACTAACTGCACAGAGCTGAGTCTCCAATCTCTAGTTCCAAGTCTTCTTCAGTACAGCATGATGTTCATTTAGTGAATTATGTCCATGAAGAGTCAAACAGACCATGAAACAGGGGACGCTTTGGGGCGGGGCTACACAGTGATTGACAGGCCTGATGGGTCCACTTTCTATGTGCATTTATGTACAATGTGCTCGTACTGTAACATTAACTAGATCTCCTTCTCGTCACCAACATTGTTGTTCGTCAGGGACATTTTCATGTTTATATTCATATATTTAACTTTTTTACTTTTATGTTTGAACCCTGACAGCCACGATCGGACAGCGTGGAGACGTAACAAGCTCACGCGTGTGTGTAGTGTGTGTAGTGTGAGTGTGTGTTTGTCCTGACTACTCACAGGCAGGAAACAATCAATCAATCTGTAGCTTCAAGTCAAACACTCACATACAAATACACACACACACACACACACACACAGTACCAGTCAAAAGTTTGGACACACGTTTTCATTAAATTGAAGAAGGAAATGTGTCCATACTTTTGACTGTACACACAGGCACGTACACACACACACACACACACACACACACACACACACACACACACACACACACACACACACAGGCACGCACACACATCCACAACCCCCCAGACACACACACACACAGAGTGCAGTAGATGAATGTTCGGAGGCAGGCAGGGGGAGAGGTTTTCCACATGGGAGATTCTGTACAATGGATCTGTGGTCACTCTTCATCACACACACACACACACACACACACACACACACACACACACACACACACACACACACACACACACACACACACACACACACACACACACACACACAATGCATAAAGAGACACACACAGTATATCAATGCAAAAAGAGTGTATAAACGCACACATGCACGCACACGCCCATGACAGTATGTGTGGGTCTGCCGGGTGATGAATGAAGCAATATTTCAGTCTAAAGCAGAATCCCACCATCTGTGATCGTATAGGAGAGAAATGCTTATATACACACACAGCACACACACACACACAACACACATAACACACACTACACACACTGCACACACAGCACACACACACACACACACACACTACACACATAACACACACTACACACACTGCACACAAGGCTGTGAGAACTCCATCTGTCTTATTACACACACACACACACACACACACACACACACACACTTGTATTCATTGTATGCACATTATTGAACATCTATAAGCTAACATACACACACACACACACACACAGAAAACAAGGTCACACACATACAAATACACACAAACACACACAAACAGACAATCATTAAACTCTGCAGTATTGTGTTGTTTCATTGTGTTAGGCAAAAGCCCAGCGGGCAAGAATCAAAGTGCCAAGCAAGCATTAGCATCACACACACACACAGGCAGACACACACACTGTCACTGACACGCACAGGCACACACAATCACACTGATAAACACAGGCATACAAGCCACGACACACAAGCATAGAGAATCCCACACACAGCCTTACATTTACACACTTACAGACAGTTACAGCTACACACTTTCAAGTTTGTCCCACATGCACACACACACATGCACGCACACACACGCACACACGCACACACACGCACACACACAGCTTAGCAGTGTGTGTGATGCCAGGTTGCTTTGCCTCTGGTAGCAAAGGCCTCTGCTGTCCTAGTTGCTTTCCATCCAAACTTCTCACTAACACACACACACACACACACACACACACCTACACAGACACCTACACACCCACGCACACTCGCCTACACACACGTGCACAGATTAGAACGTGCACGTTGAGATGTGCAGCAGCGGAAGCACCGACAGCTTTAAAACACGAGGGTGTTTCATCAATAATTCCTGCAAAAGCATCTCAAATTCATTTTTGATAAGACACACAGACACACACAGACACACACACGGAGCCGCGGAAGCAACAAAGTAACACAACGACCTCAACTCTTTGGTCTTTTTCACGTGTTTTATAAATATATATTCATATATTTCAATGACAGTAATCGTCAGCGCTCGGATCCCTTTTTTATTCTGCAAAGTTTAAAATAATTCCTCGTCAGTGCGGAACGTTTAAATTGCCCTCGTAGATCTAAAACAAGCACACGATCCCTCCATCACTCCTCTCTCCAGATGTTCTTATCAGTAATAGGAGATTTCAGATCAATAACAAGCGGGCGTAATAAGGGGGGTCTGCGGGAGCTCGGTGCCACTGGGGGGGAAGGGGGGGAAGGGGGGGGGGTTTCGAGGTCGATCTCATTTCACCTCCCGGGACGTTCATGTCAATCTGACCCCGTTTGGTTGAAACGTGCCGGCGAGTGAAAACACGATTCAGAGGCCAACGGGTCAGAAAGTCAATCCTCAGTTCAAATGCTCGCCAGCGTCACATGGTGACATTTAGAAAAAGATATTCAGCTTTTATTTTTAGGAATCAGGAAACATTTATTGCCAAAATATGTCAGACATACAAGGAATCTGTCTTGGCGGTTGGTGCGTGACATTAGACAACAAGACAGCAATGCACAAGTAATAAAATAAAGTAAAATGAAATGCTAATGCAAAGGGTTAGTAGAATAAGGCTATGGGTTAGTATAAAACAAGAGAATAAAGTTTTGAATTTAAAATATTAAAAAAGTTAAAAAATATTAAGCATAAAGTGCACTACGAACAAGTAACAAAGTGACGAGTGACGACAAGGTGAAAAATTACAGTTAAAGTAATTACAGTTAAAGTGACATGTGCAGAATGAATATGTAGTTTGACTGTGAAACATCCACTGAGCTTTTATCACGAAAAGAAACACACAGTTTTACTCCTTAGAGAAGCGGCTGATGGTGTGAATATCATATATCACATTTATATATAATATATGGCATGAATATTTCATGCCCGGGGGGCCTGCAGAGGAAACAGAAACAAAAGGCTTAGGTAGCCGTTAGCCGTGAGGAGGTAATCCACATGCTCTCAATTTGAGATTTGAGATTCCTAAATGTACTCCCTTCTGCCTCTGCAGGGTTCTTGACATTCAGGCAACCGTGTGTTTCCCGAAGTTAATAAAGTCGTATTTATTTCTACAATAATAATAATAAAAAGTGAGGCCTGGTCACATAAATATTAAGAACATTTTAAAAGAAAGCGTGAGAGAAGCGTCCTGATTTGAACACTATGCAAAGAAAATGAAGTGTGTTTTGAAACAAATTTTCAAATGACTCGCTCCTCACTGCCAATAACCCCCCCCCCCACATACACACAAAACCACACACACACACACACACACACACACACACACACACACACACACACACACACACACACACACACACACAGTGCACCATAAAGCGCTTTCTAATATTTCTTGGATCTCCCATCTGTGATTCAGGTCTCGTCTAGTGATGCCTTGCGGCTGAATGTTGCAGGAAGTGATGCTGAAAAAGAGTTGTGTTTCTCCCTCTGGCCTGGTCCTCCTCTCATCTGTTACACACACACACACACACACACACCTCATGAGGACAGTGCATTGAGTGTAACCACCATTTGTAGCCGGTTGTCAGGTGATAAAAAACATGCGCACACACATACAAGGACAAACACTGAATTGAAGTCCATGAAATTGGAATAGAATATCCATGAATAATAATCCCACAAGTACAGGACATGTAAGAATAGACACACACACACACACACAGACACAGTAGCCACAGGGCTACACGTGCAGCAGAGGATCTATGGAGGACGCGCTGGAGAACATTCATCTGTTAATGAAATGTGCACGTGACATCTGCTGAGTGCATGACCCTTTGTGTGGTTCTCCTAATACACTTTAAACCACTAAACGACTTGACGTGACCTCTTTTCTGTATCAGCAACCATCAAAACTAAACCCCCCCGTTAACATCATTGTTTAGAGAAACGTACCTGAAACACATTTGCTGGAGGAAATAGAATCTAATAATGCATCTGCCCTTGTTGTGTTTTTGCAGTTTGTGGTCACGATCAGTTCACGGTCCAGCTGATGAGCTCCCGAGCGCTCGCTGCTAGCGTAGCACGTTAGCGTGCAAGCCGTAAGCTTGTGCACATGCTATGCCGGGCTCGGGCTGAGAGCACTGAGAGCATCAACCAAACAGCAGAGAGATGGAGGTGCTGTCAATCAGTCAATCAATTCTGTCTGAGGATGAAACACCTGCAGGCGACCTGGAGAGCGTCCTGAGCTCTCAGGTCACATCCGGGGTTTATTCCCAAGGCCTCAGCAGTCACATGTGTGTCCTTCAAGAGTTTAAATCCTGTTCTATTGTGGCCGTGGTGCTTCTTCACACATGCACACTCACGCACACACACGCACACATACGTGCAGGCAGCAGGTGGATGACCTTCTTCTTCTTCAGTGAAACAGCGGTCGTGAAATACAGCTAGTCGGCCGTCTCTTCGGCCCATAGAAACTGCTTTGTCTCCTCAATCAACGCACTGCTTGCTAACTCATGCTAAGCTAGCCTGAGGGTTGTGCGTTGGCGTGTCAGCGGGCGTTGAACCCTTCACCCTCTGGGAGGGTCTACAACATCATGAGAGCCTCCGCCAGAGAGGTCGTGTGATGAGATCTGACGGCAAGAGGAAGTGTGTAAGAGTGTGTGAGTGTGTGTGTGTGTGTGTGTGTGTGTGTGTGTGTGTGTGTGTGTGTGTGTGTGTGTGTGTGTGTGTGTGTGCGTGTGCGTGTGTGTGTGTGGTCTCAAATAGTGGCAGCTATCTGAGGTAAACAGCTGGTGATTGGAGGGGGTGCGTCCTGTTTTGGAGGGTTTCCCAGATGCTCATTCACTCTCTCTCACACACACACACACACACACACACACACACACACACACACACACACACACACACACACACAGTGACAGTGAGAACAGAATATAAAACCGCTCTAATATACGACATGCCTCATCACGTCCCTAAATACTCACACACTGAACTGTTGACTCGCACACACACGCACACACACACTTCAGCAGAAGCAGATGAATAAACAAAGACAAACACAATGACAGACCCCCGAGAGTCCACCAAGGCAGCAGACACACACACACACACACACACACACACGCACACACAGTGCCATTACAAAAGACGACCATGTTCCCAAAAATCAATATTTATCCGTCGTTTCAGGGAGCCGCACAATGAGCGTCATACAACACGACACGTGTCGGCAACACAATGTGCAGCTTCTCCAGCCTGAAATCCAAAGTTCCATTTGGAGGCTGAAGGAATGTTGATTATTGTGTGTCTGAGCGCGGTGACGTCGCCCGTCAGACGCGAGGAGAGAAAACACAAATACACGGTTACTTTCTATATTACAACCCTGTGGATTTATCAGTTATCCCACAACAAGACACTGAACGATTGGCATATTTTCTTTAGAAAAGACATCAAATCAACTGGGGAAGAGAACAAAACGTGTATATGAATATAAATAATAATAACACTATGTAATGTCCTTTCAGGGCATTGATGAAAAAGGGTGTTTAAACATTAAAATTGCATTATTTATTATTCATGCAGACCAACCTGGGGCGTGAAAATGATTTGTTGAAGCCAAAAATAGGTGTATTTCTTGTTGATATCGGTGATGAATCTCTGTGAATCTATGAGCGCCTTCAGCCCCCCGGCGGCCTGCTTTCATTATTATCATGACTCTAAAAAGATGTGCTCAGCGCGCCACGTGCTAATAAAGCGCCCACTGACCCTGAGGGTCACGTGTGACGCGTTTGGACCTCACGCCTCGGCATCTTCGTCTTCAACCACAGGTTCTCATCGACGCTCTGAAAAGTCCTTTTAAAGGAAGGAGGTCGACCCTCCTCTGAGCGGGAGACTGAGGCGCGTTGTGCGGCGCGGATCCTCCGTTACCGCGACGACCCGCAAAAGCCCCAACGAAGCGTCGCGCTAAAAAGAGCACGAGCCGCCGTTGAGTCGGCAGTCAGAGAGTCAGTTCATTAGCCGGGAGTCTCTCGACCTGCTGTTGCAGGCGGCCCGGTTGTTCTGCTGTTAGGGAGCGTGCTCGTTAGTCATGACTCACACAGACACACACACACACACACACACTCAGGAGGAAGAAGAAGAAGCTGCGTTCCCCGTGGACCTATTAGTGTATCTCATTGTCATCTATCCGGGCTTAAGTTCTCTATTGTTTGTGACACACCAGACTCACTAACGCACACACACACACACTAACGCACACACACAGATGCTACAAGGATGCAGCCTCCCCCTCGACACACACACACACACACCCGTCAGTGGCCCCAAGGAGCGATATCGGTGTTGAGCCGCTGCAGAGGCACACATCCTAATTAAAACACACTACCTTCTCGACAGGTGCCACACACACGCAGCTACACACACACATGCCAACGCACACTACAATGAGAGGGAGGGAGCAGGAGAAGGTGAAGGGAGCTGCTAACATGGCGGCGTGTGTCCGCGTGAGAGGTAAACCAGAGGAGACAGCAGTCGGTAGCTGAGGGCCACGCCAGCTGGTGGAAGTGCCTGTTTGCTTAAATCACAACGTGTTGACGCGTGTGTGTTTGTGTGTGTGTGTGTGTGTGTGTGTGTGTGTGTGTGAGCAGATGGTGCGTGGCGACTGTATTGCTCCCAGCAGCACAGCTGTCCGAGGCAATGCAGCCCGGACACACACACACGCAAACGCACCCACACACACACACACACACCTCTTCATCAAGTTAAAAGACAGCCAGACACGCAGGCGCACAAAACAAACGCACCCCAGCCTTGAGCCAACCTCATTTGTTTGGAGGTTTCGCCCGTAGCGCGGCAGGAGAGAACGGGGCCCCCCGGGGCCACAGGGACCCAGAGGCTCCGCCCCCTCGCCCCCTGCTAAACGTGTGCAACACACAGACACACACACACACACACACACACACACACACCCACGCCGCAGTGCAGCGAGCTCATCTGAAGAAGTGAGAGGCGTTCAGTGTTAACACTGTTAAGTAGGATTATTTACTCGCTCAATAACATTAAACACCGACACGTGAAAAATAAATACATCACGAGATATTAAGTCAGCGCGCTGCCACAGAGGAGCAGGAGGAGGAGAAAGAGGAGGAGCAGGAGGAGGAGAAAGAGGAGGAGCAGGAGGAGGAGAAAGAGGAGGAGCAGGAGGAGGAGCCAGCTGGACAACAATATTCGCTTAGTTTATTTGCTGCTCTCCTTTGACCACAGCTGGTGTGACGGACTGATTCTGATAGTTAATTTCCCCGTTACGCAGGTGCTGTGCCTCCACCCGGCCTCCACCCGGCCTCCATCCAGCCTCCACCGTTTGAGAAACGTTCTCACTTCTTCAGCTGTAAACTACGACGCCCTCCGGACCCGTTCGGTAAGGAGAAAGGAGACTCTGATGCTCCTCCCGGCCCCAAAATGTGACTTCCATTCACACATGAAGGGAGTCAAAAGTAATCTAGTTTTATCTGCCCCCCCCCCCCCCCCCCCCCCCGTCTCTTCCCGATGACACCGCCGTCTCCTCACCTCCTCTCCTCTCACCTCCTCCTCCTCTCCTTTAATCTCCTCTCAACTCTTCACCTCTCTCTTCCACTTTCATCTCCCTGCCCTTTTCCTCCTCTTCTCTCCTCCTCTTTCCTCTTCTCTCCCATCTTCTCCTCTCGAGGGTTTGTTAATGAGGTAGATATATAATATATATATATATATATAGAGAGAGAGAGAGAGAGAGAGAGAGAGTCAGACAGGATGGGAAGCAGAGATAATATAGAATAAAAACCAGAGCAGGAGTGAAAAATAAGAGGATGAGACAGCGGGGGTGAGGGAGGAAGGAAATAAGTGAGGCAGAAAGAGAGAAGGTGGCCGTTGGGTTTTTATAATTGGCTGTCTGTGAATCAGAGAGGGCGACTACATCCTTCTGCCTCCACACACACAGACACACTCGCACACGCGCACACAGACACACACTCACACAGTCTCAGAGAGATCACATTTCCTCCCCTAACAGGACATGGAACCAGCTTCTGAAGCCTGTAAATGATCTGCCGTCTCCTCGGCTCGCCGCGGGCTAAAGATCACACTGCCGCTTCGCTCTGATCCGCCTAATTAGCATCGCTAACGACTTCGCCGTGCGCCGTCCGCGCGCTAACCTGCGCCGTACATTGTGAGGGGCTTATTGCTGGAGAACCACAGGGGTCCGTGTGCGGCCCACTTAGCATGTCAGCTCCCCCTCGGGTACATCGGGAGGAGTTTAGCGCTGTTTTTTACAATTACCTAATTACCAAATAAAATCATCTTTAATGAGGATTTATTATGAAAATATATACATTTCTAAAATATATATATATATTCATAACGCTAGCTGCTTTCACTTTCTTTATCGTGCATTTCGTCTCTGCATTGGAAAAATAATTGACTCTTTTGCTATGCCCCCTCGCACCCCCACCCTGCTGCAACTCCACCCAGCTGTCGCAGCTGTGTTACCATGGAGACCACACCATCAAACTGCACTTCCTAAATTATTATTTTTTTGTAGCCGTTAATAAGATGTAAGCAGTGCGATCAATAAGCGCTCTGGATACCTTCAGTGGCTAGCGTAGCTAAGCTTAGCTAACGCTAACGCTAATCGCAGACATACTCTGCTAGCTTTGCACGTCTTTAAGAGTACAAATGTTTATTTACGTTTCTTGTCAAAAGCAAAATTCCATTTGAACGCATCATGACAGTTGGTCCAAAAAACACATTCTTACTAAATTATGAAACTCATCAACGTCACAGATGTCGATACGAGAGTTTTCTTTAACGCAATGAAAACAATATTGGCAAATAATAATGGAATTAGAGTGCAGCTAATAATGTAAAAGTCCCGTATACTGTAAATCCAATATGGACGTAGAAGCACAACTCGCAGAGACGGAGAATAACATTAAGTCTTACGTAGCCCTTTAACTGGAATGAATCCACTTTAAATCCCACTCATTAAATATAAACGTGTGTAATTTACAACGTTAAATTACTTTTCTTACATTGTAGAGAAACTACTCTAAGGAGGCACTTTAATAAAACATCCCACAGGTCGGACTCGCTCGGCTACGTAGCTGCTTTTTAAATATTCCACAGGTTCTTATGAAGCTGGCTCCTCTTGTGATGGAAGGGAACATCTGCACGACCTAATCCAAGGGGACACGCTGTGTTTGGGGTGTTTGGGTCACTGGTTCTGATCCCGTCACACAAAATCTCCCCTTCCTTCCTCGTCCACGTTTTGTTTGTTTCTTCCGAGTGAATTAAAGGGTTGCACGAAAAACGATGAAATCGATAAAACGGAGGGAAACTAAAGCAAAAAAACCAACAACTTTCAGCCTCCCAGGCAGTGAGAGCGAGGAGGACTCTGTTAGTCTGTCCGGGTGGAGCGGGTGGAGCGGGTGGAGCCCTTGGGTCAGACAGAAAGGCAGAGATGCCGTTGGGTCATCTGGCCGAGCTGGTGTCTGTGGGTGGAGCGCATACTGCGGTGGATGCGAGCTATAATAAACCCGGCCGACACCACCAGCCTGCTTCCTCCGGAGAAACCAAACTCTTCCTGTTTGTGTAGAAACGGTTTATTTTGAGAAACTTTTGAGAAAGAGTTTGATGGTACTTTTAGCGTAAAACAGGCCGTAAAGCAGGGGGAGGATTTGGGGCGGGTCTTACTGTGATTGACAGGTCACCGCATTCCAATATATGGTCAACGTGGCAACGTCCAAAATCACAAAATGGGAAGGCAGGAATTCAAAGTGACCCTCCGGTGACTGAGGGGTGCGTTCCATTCACGGCCTGTATTTCAGCCCAGCGACTGCCCGCCGAGACGTAATGAGTCAGCGGGCCGCGAAGCCTCCAGAACACGATCATTAATAATTTACGCTGCTGAAGAATCCGGAGCCAGAGGAGGGAGAAGAAAAACTCACCGGACGCCAAGACAATGATTCACGCAGAGGACGGTGGACGTACGGTGCGGTCGGGCATTCCTGGTGCTGTTTTTAATCAAACCCATTTGACTGCTGTTATTAAATCACTTAGAGGCTTTAAGCAGGAGGAGATCCTCTTCTTCCCACATGGAGAAGAAACCCCGTGGGCTTCCGTTCTAACGGCTCGACACTGAAGCGCCATCTCTAACTGGCAAGTCAGTGAAATATGGGTCCTCCCCTTTTCACCTCCTCCACTCTGCTCGGTGAATTGTGTCTTTGGTTGAAATTGTTGACGAGCAACGCGCGTTCGGCCTGTTGCCTGAAACTGAACTGTGTCGACAGCGATCTCTGGAATCGATCCCCTCGCCGCAATAAAGCAGACTTTTATTCCCTCCACATCTACGTCGTGTTCCACCCTGCAGGGCTCAACATGCCGCCCCCCCGCCCGCCCCCCACCCCTCCGCCAGCATGCAGCACCATAATACCTTCCTGCCCCGAGGCCGAGGCATCGATCGTGGAGAGCAGAGCGCAGAGTTTCGATTTACACATTCAGAGGTTTGTCGGCGGCCGACCTCGTTAGCAGGAAAAACGCTCATAATTTACGGCACGAACGGCTCGACGGAAACAAAGCGCTGAAAGACTCGGCGAGGAGGCGAGGAAGAGGAGGCGTTGGGCTCGGGTGAACATCCACCAGCTCGTCGTCACCAGCGGGAAGCTGGTTTATTTGTTTGTGTGTTGACGGCGGAGAGGCGCAGGGGGACGTTCGTTTTCCCGCCTCTCGCCAGGTGTTCACGTCTGCGGTCGACCTCTGCTCGGCTCGGAGATGTTTCATTAATGCTCTCGTGAGGCCGGCAGGATGATAACAAATTAATAATAAGCAGCTTCTACACACACACACACACACACACACACACACACACACACACACACACGGGGCAGAAGTTGGCAGTTCATAAAGTAATAAAGAGGATGAACTCTTTATAAGCCTCTCATCGCTCATCAACGACTTAGAAACCAATTTCATAATAAAGCAGGAAAAAAGGGAGAGAGACAGAGGGGGAGGAAGATGAGGAGGAAAATGAGGAGGAGGAAGATGAGAAGGAGGAAGATGAGGTCTGGTTTGAAGAACAGCAACCAAAGGGAACGACAGATGGATGCAGACGGGAGGAGGACCTTCTAAAGAGGAAGTGAGAGTCAGCGTCACTCCGGCCCCCCAGGGATGAGTCTCAATCCACCCGCTGCGTCATTCTGACCAGCGGGGTGGAACCACGCCCACTTTGACACGCCGCCAAAAATCCCCACAGCTTCATCGGCGATATGACACGAGGCCCGAGAGAAGAACCCGGAAGTTCTCCTGCAGCTCAGATCTGATTTAACAGAAACTTCTTTTTTGTCTTTATTTTCATCACCATCTATTGTTCATTATAAGCACGACTGGTTCCTTTCATTTCCATGATGATGCTCATTGGAAGTTTCCTGGATATTTCCGAGATATTTCGACCGTGATTCTGATTTTCTGGTTTTCATCCACGGCTGAAAACTCCATGTGCTCGTTTCCTGTTTCTGAAAACGACACGCGAAGGGATGCGGCTGTTTGTTCATGCTAACAATAGCTGCCTTGGCACCGCGGCGCTGGTGTTCTAACCACGCACACCGAGCAGCACGGACCAGAAATATAAAAAGACATTTCTCGGGCAACTTGCCCGGTTAATTCAGGGTTCATAGTAGAACAGAGACGACATGTAGCTGAGGAACTCACACACACACGGAGTCACGCAGCGGCCTGGAATGGACCTGGTGTTAATCTGCGAGCGGGGCCACTGGAGACGCTCCTGGGAGGCTATTAGCTTCAGGACCACTCGGCGCTCCGTTTGGATTAGGCCGCGCTGGGACGGGGATTAACACGACGCCGCCGCCCCGTTGCAATGGACCCAGCAGCCGCCGCCGTGCCGCCCGGTCACCAAACAGAACAAAGACCTTCAGGTGCAGCCGATTTAAAGCTAACATGAACGCCGCGACAACCTCTTGCTTATCCATGGTCACTAGTTATTCATCAATAGAAAAGTCGAATTATTTTGGCTTACATCACCAGCTGGACCTCTTCCTCTGCGTCGCTGTGAAAGGCACCTTCGGATCGGACAGGTGCTTGAGGGAAACGGTTGAAAGCAGCTTTCGGCGTCGGTGAATAATCGGGAGGAATAATATGAAATAAGACTGTGGAAAACCAAACAGCCGCGTCGGTAGAACCATTGTGCGGAAGTCCTGACCCACCGAGGACGTCCCCCCCCACAGCGATTAGGAGTTCAGCCCTGCGGCCGTAATCAAAGTGAAGGACACCCCGAGCTTCATTCAGCAGTCTGCACGTGTGCTGACGGACCGTTTCCTTCAAAGCCGTGCGCGTGCATTACGGCCGGAGCAGCTCGAGCAGGTGATTTATTCACCGAAGTTGGAGCTTCGGATCGGCATTTACATTTAGAGCATTTCCAGGTCCGGTTTGTTTGTCCTGCCTCAGGGTGTCTCTGCGCGTGACCTTGAACACGAGTGTGTGTTCCACATGGCGGGGAAATGAAGCAGATATCACCGTCTCTTTTGTCTGAGCTTCAGAAGTCGCTTCGTCTGCCCGCGATCCGACACCAGCTCATCTCCTCATTCACGTCCCTTCATCCCCCCAAAGAGAAACGGAGAAGAGAAGATGAACAGCGAGGCGGAGACTGGCAGCGATGAAAGGAGAAAGTCGCCGGCCGATCAAAGCGACCGATCACAGGCTCGCTCCTCATCGCAGCTTCAGAGGGGCGGAGCCGGGAGGAGGAAGTCCTGGTTCCTCCTGCAGTGGTGAAGTCCGCTCCACTTGGTGCCATCGACCGGCGAGAAACGTGTCATGAACCTTCAAGATAAAAGGTGGAACGATACCAAAACCTCCTCAACTTGCTGCCTTGTGATCAGGGTCCTTGTGGTTTTTCACTCCACGTGATCAGTGAAAAAGGCTCACACGCTGCAAGATGTTTCACCAAGAACGAATCCCCGATGAAGCCTCCAAACGTCTCTGTAAGCTGCATCATTTATTGGGTGTTTGTGTCCCTTTACAGACTAAATGTTTCAGAAGATTGTCTGTGCGAATAGATATTTTGTTCGGATGCTTGTATTTCATCCAAATGACATAATCCTCTGTGGATTAGGAGGATTTTCCAAAAACACACCACTACTTCTCATCATCAGATAATGAAAACAAATCACTGTGAAGAGGCTGAAGACAAATAAAAGCCTAATCAAATACTCGTCTAGGGGCTCCTACAGTGGACTAAACATGATTAAGTTCTCTAGGACAACGTGTGGGGGAAACGCTTGAACTTGAGAAAAGATGATGAACGTTACCATGGTTCTTATGATATTCCCCCCTCAGACAGCTTGAGCCCCCGCTGACTATCTCAGCCTCTCCCTCCCCATCACATGCACTTCCTTACAGTAGTGGACTTGATTAGAGGGAATTAGCGCTGCGTGGCCTCCGGCGCGATCGATGCTGCGTCGGCTCCTCGCGGCGCGATCACTGCAGTCTGCAGGTCAAAGGCCAGAGCCAGCGATTAAGTGTCACCTCCAGTCAAGTAAATCCACAATTGCTGACGAATTATGAGCCGCGGAGGAACTTTGTCCACGTGGGGAAACAGAAATGTTATTCATGGGATTATTTATTGTTATTTCATACGTCAAATTATGCTCAAAGGGATTTACTTTGCTTGCGGTCGTATAACACCAAACGCTATCGGATAAATGCTTCTCTTTGTGCGTGTGCAGCGAAGGATTTACAGCGACCTGATTTACAAACCGCACAAAAGCGCGTGTGAATCTGACAGTTACACATTCGTCTTCAAAATGCTGCACAAGCAGAGCTTCTGCTGAGCACCGACTGCTGCTGACACTCTGCCGGAGTCCCGCATGGAGCTGAAGTCGGCCCACCGGCTGTCTGGACCCACCAGGCCGGCGGTTATTTCAGGAGGCATCACGCTGCCTGTGTGTGTCTGTGTGTGTCTGTGTGTGTTGAGGGGGTGACGGAGTGTCTCGAGGTAAGAGGAGAAGCTGTTTTCCTTCCAGCAGAACGTGACCCGATCTGCCTCCACGTCTCCCTGGTGTCCTCTCTGTCTCTGCTTCGCTGCTCAGTTCTATCGGGTTCATGTTAGCGAGCTGATGTGATTCATGGATCAACCTGATGCCTAAATGAGGAGGTTTGTGATAAAACATCACCACAACTGAATTTGATCCACACGGAAATGCAATTACACAAAGCGACCGTTGCTAGCTGATGGATCTCCTTTTCTTCAGGCGGGGGGGCTTCTAAAACCTGGACTGATATTGCTAGATACCAAACATTTTGTTGATTAATTAGACAAAAACTATGATTGATTTATTTAGTTTGATGTTGTTGTAATACTCATTCTGGCCACAAGGGGCTGTAGTGCGCCTCCACCGGGGTCTCCCCCGTGTGTTTAGAACTCATCGGGAAGTCAGCATAAATTAAATTAGTAATACGTTATTTTTAAAAAGACCTCCAAATTATTATTGTTGCAAAGCTGTTTTTTTCCACCTTTACAATTGAAATGATATTTTAAAATTGGAACGCCAGGAAAAAATAAATTCTCCCTCGACTCTCTTGCACGAATATGTTGTGACATCACATTAAAAACTCGCACAAACAAAGCAAGTAAATTCAGCTTTAAATACGAGTACATTTTGCAAATGCAATCCGTAATCTAAGATGTTTCCTTTCAGATTCAGACCACTTCAATGCTAACATTTGCTAATTATCACTTAACACAAAGTACAGATGAAAAAGGCTTTAGTTTTAAAAGACCAAGGGAAGTCGTGTTAATGCAGCCTCTCCAGAGCGCGTCAGCCCATCCAACGGCCGTCAAGACGTTCCAATTAAAACCCGAATGTCAAACTGCTCGTAGCACAAGAGGAGTGGGCGGAGCAAAGCATTTTTATATTTAATCAGTAAGGAACATGTTGTAGTTAATCCTATATGAGGATGAGGAGGATTTCAGGCTTCTATTTAGAATGAATGCAACCTGACATCACAGCAGCAGTGCAACATGACGGGGGGGGAGGTGGAGGATGGTGGGGGGGGGGGGGGGGGTGTTATCTCTCCTCCAACACCTCCTCCCTCCTCCGTCCTGTCCCTCGCTCTATTAACCCGAACTATTAGCATGGACAGCAGAGCAGATGAGACCAGAGAGAGAGAGAGAGAGATAATGATACAACGACCAGGAGTCCTGACAGAATCATTTCCTCTTTCTCCCAAACTCTCTCACACACACACACACACACACACACACACACACACACACACACACACACACACAGGGGTGTGTGATGAGGCTGTCATGCCGAGGATTGTCGGATCTCTCTTTCTCAATTGTAACTTTTATTACTCTGTCTCTGTCTCTCTGTCTCTGTGTCTCCGTCTCTGTCTCTCTGTCTCTCTCTCTGTGTCTCTGTCTCTGTCTCTCTGTGTCTCTCTCTCTGTGTCTCTGTGTCTCTCTCTCTGTCTCTCTGTGTCTCTGTCTCTCTGTGTCTCTCTGTCTCTCTGTCCCTCAGGCACTCGCGTCCCTTTCGGTGTAATTCAGAAATTTACAATCCATGAACTTGTGGATTTAATGTGTAGATTATTATCGCCGGACAGCGACTATGAAAGAAGCTTCCGTTCTCATCATCACTGACCTGAACTAATCTTTTTTATTAATCTGGGGTCAAAGGTCAGAGGGATCCACACTCTTAACGTCACCTTTGTTTAGAAAAAAATGTATTTTATTTAGTTTGAAATAATGTTTCAAAGGAAAATATTAATTTCTTTAACTGACTTTCGCAGCCACGCCGCCCTCGTTTCCCCACTAGAGCACGGAAGTGGAATCAGATCAACATTAATCTCATCTAATTAAATCTCCTCTGCGTTCTGAAGTTATCTGGGTCCCGTGATGCAGACGGACTCCAGTGAAGCTCCATGTGGAACCAAATGGGATTAAATGATGCACTTCTGTCTGCGTGAGATTAGTGTTAAAAACATTACTGCTAAAGTAGCCTCCGACGTTTTAATGAGAAATAGGAACGGCCAAACTCTCCTTTAATCAAGCAGCATTGAGCCGGTTCCATTTCCACATCTGGAATCTAAAAGAATGAATCCATTATGAGGGAAAAGGTGGTGCATTTGTGTGTGTGTGTGTGTGTGTGTGTGATGTTTCCCTCTGATCCTCCACTTTGTTTTCACTGGCGTTGAAAGGTGTCGGCCTGATGACCTGATTCCTGTGCTGCTCGTTGTGTTCACTTTGTTTACCTGGCGGCTCATTGGTTGATGATTCTTGTGATGTCATCGGCCGTCGAGCTGTTTGCTCATCGGAGGCGCTCGGGTTCATCCATCTGTTTAATGTGATGATCTGCTTCTTCTAATGAGGGAACGCTGCTCAACAAACACACCCACAGCTCCCACGGCAGCACACGTCCTGTGTGTGTGTCCGTGTGTGTCTGCGTGTGTATGTGTGGGTGTTTACCGCAGTGTTGTACTTGTAATTATCAAGCTCAGCAGGGGAGAGCGGTGTGCAATTGTGTGCAGCATTTGGAGTGTGTGTGAGAGTCTGTGTGTGAGTGTGTGTCTGTGTGTGAGTGTGCGTGCATGAAGATCAGGTTGCGTTACATTCGGCTGTTTGCAGGATCGTCAACAGAAAAAACTTTGATCTGGACTGTCGACCATTTTCTGATAATTAGAACAAAAGACACATTTGGACCTCTGAGTATTTTGAGAATAAAATGACAGCTTTGGGGGAAGCAGACAAAAAATTGGTGATTACGTCTTCAGTTCAGACTCAGAATTTACATCTAGTACTGTACTCGCAGATACAGACGCACACACACACACACACACAGCCACTATTGACCGTTTCTTGGCTCCGGCTTAATTTAAATTTGGCCTGAGGGCCAGACGACGGAGGAGGAAGAGGAAGAACAAGAGGAGGAACTCTGGGAATAGAGGGTGGAGGAGGAGGGTGGAGGGGGGGGGGGGGCTGTCTGGATGCAAAGAGGATCAGTGGCGCTCAACATATGACGCACACATACACGCACATACACACTCACACACACACACACACACACAGAAGTTACAGCGATGGTTCTCGTGGTGACAGGATGGTTGACAGGCACTTACAGCCAATCAATGACGACCGATCGATAACTGACTGGGCCAATCGATGGCTGCCAACCTCACACACACACACGCGCACACACACACACTCGTACACGGCCCTCTTTGGAGCCTGGTTCTGGTGGACGGTACATCAATATCACATTAGAGTGTGAAATAGGTGGCGTGTGGTGGTAATTATCACATTTCACAGCATGTGATCTGTTGTTAATACAGACGTGTCTCTGGGCCACACGGCGGCCATGTTGGATGTCACTGACTGTGACGCGCAGAGAGCGCTGGAGTTTGTGCAGGAGGGGATGTCTTTTATTTCATCCTCCATCAGCAGCGTCTTTCCATCGTCCCCGAAGGAGACGGGCGGCGTCCCCGAGTGAGACGCTTTCCTTAAAACCAGACATCTGTGTGCGTTTAAAGCCGAGCTCACGTTTCATGACACCGACGTTCTCCACCAGGTCTACATCAGACCGTTGGTCCTCAGCGACCTCGCCGCTCGGCGAGCACCGAAAGCCACCCGCTGGGCGCGCTAAAGTGAACCGGGTCCAAGGGATTAATTTTAATTTTAATCTGCCTCCTCACACCTAGTGGAGTAAAAAGGCGGAGTCAACGAGGCGTCGGCGCTCTGCTCGGATCCGCGGCGTGTTTGATTCTCACGGTGTAACTTCCTGCGAGCAGACGGACAGAATCGTAACGCCCTGATGGGAAACAGGAGCCAAAGCGATCTGATCAGGTATGAGAGCAGGTGGGGGAGGAGGGGGGGAGGTACGGTGGGGGAGGGGGGGTTAGCTGAGGCGCTAGCTACCGTAAAGCTGCTTAGCGTCACTGTCACTCTCTGCTGTTGTAGATTACCCACAATACAGCGAGGGGATTTCTCGCCTCACAGGGATCTTTCTGCTCGGGTTTGGGACCATTTGGTTGTTTATTCGGTGTAAACGGCGACAGGTGCCACGCAAGCCTTTGATTGGTCACGGATACAGTGGTTGGATGGGATTGTTAAACACATCTCATCCACCGACCGTCGTCTCAGACTTTTAAACCAAAGGTGACTTCTGAAGACGAAGCCACATGATGAGGTATCCAACCAAACCGCTGTTTACTTGGAGAAAGTTTTTTGGAGGTGAAATGATCGTTTTTAGCCAAAGCGAAGCCTCGGGGCTGTTTGATGTTTTCTCCATCTGCTTGGAGACCAGACGGTGATCATTCATCACTGGAGCAGGTAATCGAATAAACGAGCATCACAAGGGGAAAAAACTCATCCGGTTCAAAGGTTTTTTTTTTTTAAGTGTGTGTGTGCGTGCGTGTGTGTCAGTGTGTGTGTGTGTGTGTGTGTTTTATCGTCAGGGTGTGTGATGTGTAAAGGATGAGGAGCGTCTCAGCGTGGGAGGCACCGCGGCTAAAGCAGCGCTGAGCGTTTGGCTGCATGTTCTGATTCATGCAAACATGACTAAGTGCTCGGGTTAGTGTGAAAGAGGCCAGCGCACGCACACACACACACACACACATGCACACGCACACGCACGCGCACACACACAGGTGTGCTTTGCAGACACGAACAGACGAGGTCATAGACTGACTGCGTGATCTAGTTAGTGATGAGCGTTCAAGGATCACTGGATCACAATGCAATGAAATAATTAGTAACCAACTCAGTGGGCTGCCCCCCCCCTCCGCCTCCTCTCCCCCTCCCCCTCCCTCCCCCTCCCTCTGCCCCTCTGCCCCCCCCCCCCTCACTTTGCAGCCTGTCAGTTTGCCAACGGTTACCAGGACGATGTCTGCACTGCATTTTGGAGCAGTGACAACGCGGTGCTGGAGCAGTATCACATCTAATGATGCAAAGTTTTAAATACATAAATACAAATACAGGTTTGTGTTTCCTTATCAATGCAATTGTGTGCTTTTATGAAAAAAAACACACAATTGATGACAATAACAAAGAAAAAAGGAAAACATCTAACATCCTGGGGGAGGTTCCCCTGTTCACAGGGATGGTAGTAGAGGACCGAAGTGGTTTACACACACACACACACACACACACACGCACGCACGCACACACACCCACCCACACACACACACACACACTCACACCCACCCACCCACACACACACACACACACTCACACACTCACACACACACACACACACGGCGTATCAAGCTCTGCATATGGCAATTATCTCTCCTCTCAGCAGCTTGTCACATCTCCCCCATCTCTCCTCCTCCAGCTCCCCTTCTCTCCCCCCTAATCTCTACTTGACTTCTCCCCCCCGCCCCCTTATCTCCTCATCTTCATCCCTAAGCCATCTACTATGTTTCCTTCCTCTCCTCCTCCTCCTCCTCCTCCTGACTCGTCCCCTGTAACAACGACCTGAACGTCTCTCTCCTCGACTCGACGGTGCATCTCTTCCCCCGAAAAAACACATTTTCTATGTCGCACACATCCGGTCGCTTTGAAGATTAGTGTCACAATCCAAAAACACACCTGTGCACAAAAAGCTTTCTGCAGACACACTCTTGGCTTACAGGTCGGCTGGTGGAGAATCCTCATTTCTATTCAACGAGCAACATTTTAACACCAACACACAAACGGATGCAAGTTGCTCCTGAAACTTATAAAAATAGTTCCTGTGTTCACATTTCACTAAAAGATGGACTCAAATGATTAAAAGGTTAACGTTTGTGTTGCAAGAAATGTCAATACTTGATTGTCTAAAAAGGACAATAAATAAGATATCATGGGGATTTACATATATTTTGTTATCAAGGTGTGTTACATTGTGTATTCTGTACACCACTCTAGTGTTGCTGTGTATTCACTGTCCATCCGTCTTTGGGTTTAATGTGTATAACCTGTTGCTTGAGTAAAGAACAATGGAGCAATGAACAACTAGGGATTCGCTCCCTCCCAAGTTTATACTTGTTACCATGGCAACAGCAGCATGGTTCCTGTAGTCAAGCGAGAGGTAAAAGTCCCCCAAATGTTCACGTTTTTAAACGTGCTGTTTGCTGCTCCACAAGGAAGTCCTTTGATAATCTTCATTTTCACGTTTGTTCATTCACACGGAGGATCCACCGTCTCACCGTCTTCCCGGATTTATTGCATCCTGCAGCTCGGGGTCAGGAGCGAGCTCCTCTAATCTGCGGGTTATCGCTGCAGGGCTGCTGGGTAGAAATCTCTGATCCCGCTGTGCTTTCTGTGCACCAGCTCTCCTCCGCCGCTCTGCGGGCTGCGGCTCCGCGACGGGTCTTTCGTTAACGGTTGCTTCTTCGACAAAGTTGGCCTCTGGTTGCCATCAGTGGCAACAAGTTCTTAATACACTGACTGGCTCCCAAAAAAAAGTCGCCACCAAAAAACCCCAAACACACACACTCTAATATTTCGTTGTTCCGCCTTTAGCTTTGGTTACGGCACGCATTCGCTGTGGCACTGATTCGATAAGCTTCTGCAGTGTCCATCCATCCATCCATCCATCCTTCTGCAGTGTCACGCGATTTATTTCCATCCAGTGTTTTAATTTCTCAGCAACATCTTGTATTGGTGATGGGAGCAAAAAAGGCTCCTCCAGCACATCCCAAAGATTCCCAATGGGGTTGAGATCTGGACTCTGGTGGCCGATTCCACGTGTGACAATGATGTCTCCTGCTCCCTGAACTCTCTCACTATTTGAGATGAACTGATGAATCCCGGCGTTGTCATCTTGGAATATGTCCGCGCCATCAGGGAACAAATCCATTGATGGAAGAATAACCTGATCATTGAGTATATTCAGGTAGTCAGCTGACCTCCTTCTCTGAGCACACCGTGTTGCTGCAGTAATTATCCAATAGGAGGCTCGTACCTGTTTGCTTAGTTAAATCCAGGTGGACGGGCAGTGTGTGTATATCCAAAATAATACATTTTTAAATGTAGTTTAAATGAGTTGTTGCAGCAATATTAAAATACTTTTTAACAGAAAGTAAAGCAAAAATAACGTATTTGACTGTGGGGTGAAAAGTTCAACGTCACGATCTGAATACCTTTATTAATGTTTGTGTTCAGGCTTTTTGAGCTCCGTGTTGATGTGCTTCTGCACTACTTTATCCAGAAGTCACCTGTCAATCAAACAGCGTCTGTGGCGACGTTTGAATTCCTCTGATCTCATCGCTGCGGATTCCAGCTAAAAGGTTAATAATGTGCTTATTAAAAAAAACCCTTCAAACTAATCTGGGAAATGAAAAAGCATTAACGTGATAAAAGATCCTTTGGTAAAAATGGTAATAATTTTCCTATTAGGATGATATTGAGGCAGGTGGGGGTAAATATTTTAAGCTGTATTGTCCTGTTAAATGATGTGTTGGACATTTGAAAAGACACCTCGTACGACTCCGTGAACGAATGTGAGCAAACAATCGGAGATGTTTTGGGTTGTTTGTTTCTCTTAAATCGCTGTGTCACGGTTGCTAGGTAACATCCGTCCTGTCAGTCAACCTTCAACGCTTCAAAAGATGGGACTCCAACTTATTCACATTTGATCGTTTTGGGGATTAAAAGTGACGTAGTAGGATGTAGAAGTCCGGTCCGGTGTGAACTAAAATATCCAACATGAAATGTGTGTGTTGGCTTCATCCGTCCAAACGACCTCAGCGCTTTACCTCACCTCTTTATTCCACAAATATTGGAATCTCCCCCTTGGGGAGCAGAGCCGGTGTGCAGGAGGTGGAGGAGAAGCTCTTTGTAAGAATACAAAAAAAAGCTCATTGGATTCTGTTCAGGTTTTTTTTTTCTTCCCTCCATCCAGAGCATCGATGCCTCGGCGAGCGCTGCAGTACACGGTAACTGAGTTAACAGATAATCACATAACAGCAATCCCAAACCTGTCCACACACACACACACACACACACACACACACACACACACGCCCTTCATCGCTGTCCTATACAAGATAAATGAGCACCATCAGCCCCCCACCTCCCAGCTAACAGATTAATGTGTAAGCGGATCCCTGGTGTCCCGCCTCTTACACACACACTTCTCATTTACACACACACACATACACAGACACACACTTTGGAGCCTCCCTGCTCAGATCGACAGCGGATCTCCGGAAACACAGCAGATGCAGACGGTTGAAAAGACGTATTTTGTTAGCGTGCCCTTGTGTAGTTTGGAAACACTCACACAGACACACACAGACACACACAGTTTGATGAACACGCTGTCAGGAGCAGACGCTTGAGTCAGACATCGAACATCCCATCATCATCTCGCAAACATCACACACATCCACAGAGTGATGTACGTGCCAGTTATGCTAACAGACTTTAGCTTCCTGCGCGTGTCGGGGAGCCGTATACCCCGCTGCTAACACCACCACCTTAACTGACACCACCACCTTCACCACCACCACCTTCACCACCACCACCTTAACCGACACCACCTTAACATCCACCACCACCTTAACAACCACCACCTTCACCACCACCTTCACCACCAACACCTTAACAACCACCACCTTCACCACCACCACCTTAACCTACACCACCTTAACATCCACCACCACCTTAACCACCACCACCTTAACAACCACCACCTTCACCACCACCTTCACCACCAACACCTTAACAACCACCACCACGTTAACATCTGCCACCACCTTAACCACCACCACCTTAACATCCACCACCACCTTAACAACCACCACCTTAACAACCACCACCACCTTAACATCCACCACCACCTTAACCACCACCACCTTAACAACCACCACCTTCACCACCACCTTCACCACCAACACCTTAACAACCACCACCACCTTAACATCCACCACCACCTTAACCACCACCACCTTAACCACCACCACCTTAACATCCACCACCACCTTAACATCCACCACTACCTTAACCGACACACCACCTTAACAACCACCACCTTCACCACCTCCACCTTAACCGACACCACCTTAACATCCACCACCACCTTAACCACCACCTTAACAACCACCACCTTCACCACCACCTTAACCACCATCACCTTAACAACCACCACCACCTTAACCACCACCTTCACCACCGCCACCTTAACAACCACCACCACCTTAACCACCACCTTCACCACCACCTTAACCGACACCACTGTAACCACCCTAACCACCTTAACCACCACCTCCACCACCATATTCACCATCTTAACCACCTCCACCTTAACCACCACCAACCCCCCTTTGTTACTTCATGGTGTTTGTTGACATTAGAGACAACGGAGGGAAAATACTCAAACGTTTCAGTGTGTCGGATCGGACGTTAAAGGGAAATACGTTTTAATTCAAGCGCCTTGAGATGACGAAAACGAAACATTTTAACCCGTTCACACCAAACAAAGTAATATTCATCATTTTAAACAAACATAAAAAACGTAAATCTCTTGAACCGTTGATCACAACAAGACAGGAATACTGTGTGTGAACGATCACATACATGTTCTATTAATAACATCAAAGCACTTGAGTGTGTTGGTGTGTGCGAGGACGCGGCTCAGCTGGACCTCTCCGGGCTTTCCACCACTATCCGGAAGGTACTTGTGCGTGTTTTTCATCTGTTGGATGTCAGAAGGCGACGGCCGTGTGTGTGTGTGTGAGTGTGTGTGTGTGTGTGTGTGTGAGAGTGTGTGTGTGTGTGTGTGTGTGTGTGCCGCCGCATAGAGAGAGTGTGTGAAACTACCTGCATAGATACACGTAGCACTTCTGTTTGAATTCCAAAACACTTATTCATGCAAAGGAGAAGAGCATGTGTGTGTGTTACTCTTAAATATGACTTTGTAGGGCCCAAGGACCAGGATTACACTTACTGCATGGGGCCTGTGTGATGGGCAGGTGTGTGTGTGTGTGTACCTGTAGTGCCTGGTGTCTCTCAGGGCTCGGTTGCTGGGGATGCGCTCGCTCTCCCTCTGGTTGAAGGCGTACAGGGTGTACGGGTCGTCGCCGGGCTTCCAGCGCCGGGCGTTCAGGTAACCGCGCTCATCAAAGCCCTCCAACATGTCATCCCACTCCGCATCCGACATCTGTCAATCAAAGTACAAGTGAGTCAGTTAGTGCGACGATTATTGGCGTTTTGTAAAAAAACAACAACATTGTTTTCTATTGTTACATAATCATCTACACAAACGCACACACTGGAACACACTATAGTGTCCTTGATCACATTCACCACTTAAAATCTGCACATCCAAACTACTCTTTTAGTAAAAGAAGAATCAGAGGCTTTTTAACTTGCTAATCTGTGGACTTTAACAAGATGAACGTTGGGCTTCATCTTCTCATCGTCACGGCTGCGTGTTGTTCTGCAGAAGAACCAGAAGCCCCCCCCCCCCCCCCCCCCTCCTGCAAACCCCAACACTGAAATTAGATATAAAATGTTAATGTTGCACATAAATCCTGTTGAGCTGCAAACAGCTGGTGCAAGAAAACAAGGTGGCAACAACTTAAAAAAAAAAAAAAAAGCTGCACTTTGTGTGTCTGTGTGAGTGCAGTTTAAAAGAGAGCGTTCATCCTTCAGACAACACACGCAGGAAGGAGTGTGAGTGTGTGTGTGTGTGTGTGACATTTATGAGCGCAGGTGTCATTGTGAGCCGGGTGTGTGTTTCCGTGTGCGTTTGAGAGAGGATATGTCTTTGAGGACGAGAGACATAATGGACGAACATTATCACTCTCTCTCTCTCTCTCTCTCGTCCTTCCATAAACATAACAGGAGCTTCAGCGGGAGGACATATTTCTCCCCAACGACCACAGACACACACACACACACGGTGTAGCAGGAGGAGCAACACTGTGGACGGAGGCGTGCGGGAAAAACGACGCCGCTCCTCATCATCTTCCCTCCTCCTCCTCCTCCTCCTGCTTCTTCTTCTGTCATCATTCAGCCGTACGACTTGCTGATGCGACACTTTGTCTAAATGGGGCCATTAGAGGGCTGAGAGTCACACTCTTTATGGATGTGTGTGTGTGTTAGTCTGTGTTTAGTTCTTCCCCTGGTGGCTGTAACAAGCAAGCATGAAGAACAAGAGGGAGGAAGGGGGAGGGGGGGGGGACGAAGGAGGGAGGGGGGTGTTGGGAGAAGGAAATACAAGTAGGAATAAGGAGACCGAATGAGGGGAAGGAGATAAGAAAAGGATGGAGGGAGGAAAGAAGAGAGGAGGAGAATATAGAAGAGGTGGACGGAGCGGAGGAGGACAAAGAGGCAAAGTGGACGAATGAAGAGGGAACAGAGATGAATAGAGGAGAAGGAGAGAGGAAGGATCAGAGTGAGAGAAGAAGACAGAGGGAGAAGTAGGAACTGGACAGGACGATGTAAAGGGGGGAGATAACGGGAGAAAAGTATGAAGACAAAAAGAGGAGAGAAAGAAAGGATGTGAGAGGCGTCACAAAAGCAGCCAAGGTGACAGGGAGGAGGAGAGGACGCAAGGTAAGGAAGAAAGAAGGAGTGAGAGGAGACAAGAGCAAGGAGGACAACATGAGGAAACAAGGGGGGGCGAGAACAAGAGACGGACATGAAGGACACGAGGAGAAGGAAGTGGACACTTTATGAACCTCTGATCTTCATCTCCGCTTCCAGGTAAGAGGAAGAGGAGGAGGAAGGGGAAGGAAAGGAGGGGGGAGGAGGCGGGACGAGAGGACGAGGTGCGATAAAGCATCTGACTTTCACACAAACACACGCGCACACACACACACACACACACACACACACACACACACACACAACACCTGCGGCCTCCTTGTGAGATTAGTTTGCGCCTCGTCTTCGCTGGGAGCTCAGGAGCGTTCAAGGTCCTCGGGACTCCGTCCTATTTGCAACACACACACACACAGACACACACAGATACACACACACTCACACACACACACACTCACAGCGTGTCCTCCTAATGCAGCGTGGCATCCTCTCAATGCCTCCTACACAAACACCGGCATTCAATTAACCAACCTGAGGCACGACAGCGTGTGCGTTCTAGTGTGTGTGTGTGTGTGTGTGTGTGTGTGTGTGTTCATGCATGTGTGTCGGGTTGTTAATTCATCCATACGAGACTGACCGATACATTTGGAACAATAAAGAGAAAGCTGATGCCAGCGCGCGCACACACACACACACACACACACACACACACACACAGATGTTGTGTAGTACTCTTTGACAGCTGGCATTGGACACCGAGGGACAGAGACACAAGGTGTGTGTGTGAAGGACAGGACATTGTGTACTACTACTAACAGGAAGGTCACACACACTTTTTCTTGTGAAGCGTTCATCCACACCGCCGCACACGGACACACACACAGACACACACACAGACACATCGGGAGGTTGTCCTGCAGTCCCTTCGTGTGTAGTTTGAGAAAAAGGGACGTTACAGACCTCGTTCCTGCTGCTGTTTGTTTGAGTCCCCCCCCCCCCAACAAGTCACATGATGAATTACCTTTCCCATGCAACGCATCAATCATGTGTGTGTGCTCACTGTGAGCAACACACACACACACACACACACACACGTCAAGCCCTCTATTACAGCGTAATGTATCACCTCTGTAACATCTGTAACAAAGCAGCAAAACAATTGTGATCCCTCAATTACTTTACGCTTGTTGTGATTTGCTTTTCTTGAGGCGGATTAAAGGAGGCAGGTGTTATCGCGCAGGTGATGCTTCATCTCCTCCGCTTCCTGAAGCATCTGGTTACACAGGTGGGATTACGGAAAGAAAGGAGGGATTAGGATTAGGTTATCATGTTCCCTCCTGTTCGACCTGCGTGCTTTTGTTTCTTCCTCACTGCAGGTTTTTTTATGTTGCTGCCGTTTTTGTGTAAATTGTTTTTACAGATCTCATAAGAGCTTTTTAGCTGATTAATGCTTGAAGGCAAATAAAATATTTAATGAAAATCATGCAAAAAAATGAAAAGAAAATGCTGATTTCGTGTGGAGCTTTTGTTCACATTTTGGGTTCCTTCAGGCAGGAGACTGAGTGTGAAATCCACCAATCCAGACGTGAAGGTGGCATCGGTTCCAAGTTTGATTCAAAAGAGAGAAGAAATGTTCTTTAAAGGACCCTTTAATCCCGTTATCTCGAGTTAGTTTTCGTGTCCCGACGAGTTCTCGAGTGTTTGTAATCTGCGGGTCACGACCTCCGACCCCTCAGGTGGACATCAGGGGCGTCGGGGCCCTTTAAGAGGAGCGGCGAGCTTCTCTCCCCCGGACACCACGCGTGGTGGCTGCTTCCCTTCTTTCAGTTGAAAGAGAGGGACCACGTGTGTGTGTGTGTGTGTGCGTGCTTTACATATAATGCACAAGCATTTACACACTAAGTGCGTTAAGGAAACGATAACTTTCTCCCCCCTCCTCCCCCGTCCTCTCCTCTCTCCTCACCCCCTCGTCTCTCCTCCTGTGTGAAATGGATGCTGTTGGTTTGAAGTCGAGGCTTATTGAGCTCAGAGAGCGCTGCTGCATCAATACGCACACACACACACACACACCGAGACAAATACTTTCTCCTCCTCCTTCAACTCCGTCTCACATTCAAGCACAAGGGAGAGTGCACACACACACACACACACACACACACACACACACACACACACACACAGGGATCAATTAAGGTGTGTATGGATCTCTCCCTGCAGCCGTGGTGCTTGTTTGGTTTCTACATTGTTTTTGGTTGCAGCTCGTACATCTCTGTCCATGACAGACAGACACACACACACACACACACACAACCCCGTTCACACACCGCTGCACGACCGTGACCTTTATTCAGAAACTCGGCTGTAACTTTAAATGCAACAAAACGTAGTAACATTTGATTTCACTATAAGTGAATATGAGCAGTTTACACAAAACAAATAGTAACCTGTAACTGTGGCGGAATAAAGAGGTTATTAGGTAATTTAACTGTAGTGAGAGGGCCACTGATATAAGAGAGCCCGACCTTTGACCTCTGCCCCCCCCCCGTGGAGACAAGAAAGGAGCCGAGCATCGCATATTCATGACGGAGCAAAGAGATCAGCTCAGTTTACGTCTCTGTTTGACTTTTTAAGTAGGAGGAAAACCACCAAGGCCGTTCTCCACTGTGTGTCTGTGTGCGTCTGTGTGCGTGTGTGTGTGCGCGTGTGTGCGTGTGTGCGTGTGTGTGTGTGGGTGCATGTGTGTGTGTGATTATGCACGAGGGGACAGATGGGCAGCGATTGAACGTTACCTCACAGATGCTCACTTTACCCTCCACATACAGGAGACATGGTGATGGACGTCAGCAACTTCTCACTCGTCTTTGAATTCATTTCAATGACACATGATGTGAAACGCTGTGTGTGAATGCAGATACATCAGCGTGTATGAAGATACGTAGATGTGTATCTCTTTACATGCATAGAGATACATGTATGTATATATATACACATATATATATATATATATATATATATATATATATATATATATATATATATATATATATATATAAGATAAGATACAGATGTATACACACAAACTATCAAGCGAACAGGAGAAGTAATAAAAAAGTAATAAAGGCAGAAGTTTGCCTTCTGTATGAAAACACACACCCAAGGACGTAATAACAACACAATCTCACACACACACACACACATTCATTTTAGGTGTGTGTGTGTGTGTGTGTTAGAGGTGTGAGCACAGTTTAAAGCCTTCAATCTAATCCCCTTTTCTTTATTGGCCTCGAGCAGCGCGGCGAGTAAGGGAATACACAACAATGTGCGTGTGTGTTTGTGTGTGTGTGCGTGTCTTTGTTGCAGAGAGTGGAGCAGGGGGAGGAAGAGGAGGAAAGAGGTGGAGGAAGAAGAAGGAGATAGAGGGAGCGCTGGTTTAAATCCTCCCGGTGATATTGCTTTCTTCACTCTCTCCTGCAAAGAGATTAACTGCTAATGGAGAGGTGGAGATGCTATTAGCCCCGACAACAACAACAACAACAACGACTACAACGACAACTACTACAACAACAACAACTACAGCGACAACAACAACAACGACAACTACTACAACAACAACGACAACTACTACAACAACAACTACAGCGACTACAACGACTACAACAACAACAACTATGACAACACCGACAACAACAAAAACAACAACAACGACTACAACGACAACAGCGACAATGACTACAACAACAACAACGACTACAGCAACAACAACAACAACAACGACGACGACGACTACAACAACTACAATGACGGCGTTTGTAGTTTTTTTATGAAGAATAGATGTTTAGCTGTGACTCAAGTCAGGTCCTAACGATCCCTTATTCCTTATTAATAAGGATTTTATAGATACGAGTATCCACATCGGTGCTTTTCAACACGTTATGAAGAAGAGAGACAGAGACAGAGAGACAGAGACAGAGAGACAGAGACAGAGAGACAGAGACAGAGAGACATTGTCCTCCTGAGATCGTAGGCGGACGAATGACACGTTTTAATGATATAATAAATGTTTACATGTGTCATTCAGTTTGTTCTGTCGGCTCTAAAGCACTTATTCTGCTCCCTGTCGCCTCACTGCCGCCATCTCTCCCTCTCTCTCCCTCTTCCTCCCTCCTTCTCCCTCCTTCCTCCCTCTTCCTCCCTCTCTCTCCCTCCTTCTCCCTCTTCCTCCCTCCTTCTCCCTCCCTCCCTCTCTCCCTCCCTCTTCCTCCCTCCTTCTCCCTCTTCCTCCCTCTCTCTCCCTCTTCCTCCCTCCTTCTCCCTCTTCCTCCCTCTCTCTCCCTCCTTCTCCCTCTTCCTCCCTCCCTCTCTCCCTCCTTCTCCCTCCTTCTCCCTCTTCTTCCCTCTCTCTCCCTCCTTCTCCCTCTTCCTCCCTCCTTCTCCCTCCCTCTCTCCCTCCCTCTCCCTCTTCCTCCCTCTTCCTCCCTCCTTCTCCCTCTTCCTCCCGCCTTCTCCCTCTCCCTCTTCCTCCCTCTCTCTCCCTCCTTCTCCCTCTTCCTCCCGCCTTCTCCCTCTCCCTCTCCCTCTTCCTCCCTCTCTCTCCCTCCCTTTCCCTCTTCCTCCCTCTCTCTCCCGCCTTCTGCCTCTTCCTCCCTCCTTCTTTTTTCCTCCCTCCTATACCTCCCTCCTATTCCTCTTCCTCCCTCCTTCTTCCTCCTTATCCCTCCTATTCCTCCCTCCTTCCCTTTCTTTCTCTCTCCTATTCCTCCCTCCTTCTCCCTCCTTCTCCCTCTTCCTCCCTCCTTATCCCTCCTATTCCTCCCTCCTTCTTCCTATTCCTTCCTCCGTCTCCTTCTTCCTCCCTCCTCTTCCTCCCTCCTCCTCCCTCTTCCTCCCTCTGTGTGTTTCTTTGTCTTCTAAATGTTGTTTTCGTCTCATGTTATTATCTCGCATCACTTTCTCTCGTACTTTGCTGTCCTCCCTTTTCCGTCCTTGCTGTACATTTTTCTTTCTTGTTCTTTCCTTTGTGCTCGTTTTGTTCTTCTCTCTCGTCCCTCAGTTTTTATAAATCCCTCTTTAGCCCCCCCCTGTTATCTTTCTCCCTCAGTGTCTTTATCCTCACTTTACCTTCCACTCTCTATAAACTAGATTGATGGCTTAATCCTACATGCATCAAGGTGAGAATTACAATTTTTGCACCAGTGCGCACACACACAGACACACACACACACACACACACACACACACACACACACACACACACACACACACACACACACACACGCACACACACACACAGACTCCATCCTTTCCTCTCTCGGCCTATTTTGACATTCACAGAAGTAACCAGGCAGAACATCTGGCTTTCAGGGAGTCCAGATGAAACAACCTCACAGGATCATTCAAACACACACACACATGTTGAGAATGTACAGTTATTGTAATGTAGTTTTTTATTTACACGTGCATTTAGTGATAATGCATATATATATGCTTAATATATATATATATCAGAGCTAACAGCTAATGGTGCCCATAGCTAACTGAGTAAGTATCATTTATTTCCGCTTTACTTTATATTTGGCTTCTGTGGATTGTTGGACGCATCGCTAGTGATGATCTTTCCCTCTGTGCGTCTGTGCTTTATTACCCCCCCATCTACCCGCCCCTTCAGCAGCCGCGTTAACCTGGTTTCTCTTCATCCATAAATCCAATTAAGGAAACCAGATTTCTGGGAAAAATATAAAAAAGGCTCTGGCCACTGGGGAGATGTGACAGTGAACTGGTCTCTATTCTCACATATCGCCTCTGCGTGTCTGTGTGTGTCTGTGCGTGTGCGTTTCTGTGTGTGTGTGTGTGTGTGTGTGTCTGTGTGTGTGCGTGTCTGTGTGTGTGTGGCACAAGTTGGGACACAGATCTCAATACAACATAAATGACACATATGAATGTGATTTAAACACATATAAACACTGTAGTTATGATTTATTGGCACTGCTAATTATCAAACTGCTTTCAGTTTCCTGTGTGTGTGTGTGTGTGTGTGTGTGTGTGTGTGTGTGTGTGTGTGTGTGTGTGCGTGCGTGTGTGTGTGTAACATTGCAGTCAAAGATGCCTGATTATGCCGCATCCTCAACCAAAAAAAAAAAAGAAAATCACATTTATGCTGATTCTCGCCGTTTCTTTTCTGAATCCTCTGAATCATTTATAAAGGACGGAGAGATGGCGAGGGGGAGGTGTGGGGGGAGGGAGGCAGGGTGAGGGGGGGTGTAGGGATCCAAAACACCCAACACAACAAACACTTTCTTGTGCTTCTACACGCTGATTGCAAATTGCCCGTCTGTGTTTGGTAACGGTTCTGTTCATGTGGCCGACGGCAGAAAGACGTCGCGTATCCGCCGGCTGGCTCTGACTTTTGACCCCTCCGGCCGCTCCTCGTGAGGGAGGGGGACGTTTCTTTAAGCGGAGGGCCAAAGAGGAATATCGACTACGCGCTGAATGACAGGAAGTCCGTGACGTTTGCGTTGATGGAACAACTATCAATGACATGTCGTCTTCTCACTGAAGTTCATTTGTCCCTTAATGTGGTTTTTAAAAGTCGCCGTTTCAACTGAATGTGGCGAGGTTTTTTTTTTTTTGGTCAGGTGACTTGGGGACCCGTTGAACCGCAGCTCTATTTCTCAAACGAGGCCCTCAGAGCCGGAGGCCGGTCTACTCAGCCGACCCGGGGGGGCACTCATATAAAACATTATTATTATTATTACTGTTCCCCCCCTGGAAGCCGGTTACGGCGGCTCTGAAAACTCATTTCCCTCTCGTCTTGTCCGTGAATACCTCCCGATAGGCCGAGGGAGGGAGAGAGGAACAATAACTGCATCGCGTGTGACGGGGAAATGAATAATTTCAACCGCCTGCGCGCGCGCGTGCGTGTGTGTGTGTGTGTGTGTGTGTCTTGTGGGGCATTGTGTGTGTGTGCGATTGGCCGTTGTGATACATGAGGCACAGATTGGTGCATCGATCTTGTTTCCTCAAGAAGAAGAGAGAGAGAGAGAGAGAGAGAGAGAGACCAGGTTACTGATGACTGAATTTTGTCCCCCAAACTGCACGTCAACAATCCTAACGAATCATAACGAGCAGAAAAGCTCTTTAAAAGCAGGAAAAACACAACAACAAAGAGAAAGTTGGACGAGGATCCTGAAGATCACGACGTAATGAAGCCGTGGTTCACACGCTGGATAAACAGCTAAAAAACAACCAGACTCCATTGAAGAAAACAGCACTTTAAGCTCCTTCCACCGTCGCTTCATTCAAGCTCGACAGAAACAAAGCAAATGAAAACATTCTGACCTCCAACGGTCACTCTGCTTCGTCCAGATGGACTTCACATATTTTAATAAAAGCCCTTGAACATCAAATATGGGTTCAGAAGCAATTTCACGGGGAAAATAACTGAAGGTTAACCAGCATATTTCCACTATTTCTGATCCCGAGGAAAGGAAGAACATCCTCTGAGGAAAGGAGATACATACTCAGAGGAAAGGAATTGAATCCTCAGAGGAAACGAAATGAATCCTTAAAGGAAAGAAATATATGAAGGGCCGTGCACGCTCCAACCTGACTGCTTCAAAGGCTCTCAGTGTGTGTGTGTGTGTGTTCTCCACTTTTCTTGCACGTATGCAGATGAGGGTGTGATCCTGCATATAAGCACTTCTGTGTGTGTGTGTGTGTGTGTGTGTGTGTGTGTGTGTGTGTGTGTGTGTGTGTGTGTACGTGTGCGCGAGCAGGAGTGGCGTCCCTTGCACAGGAAGTGCTGGTGCTGGTTGGTAAACAGGAGTGACTGTGAAAAATGGGAGGTGTGTATCAATACGTGAACAGTGCACAACGCCACGAGTACTGCCATATATATATATATATATATATATATACACACTGTATACATGTGTATATCAGAAGCATGTACACCGGATCCTGCAGAGAACAACACAAACACCTGCTGTTGATGTTTTTAACATATTTATCCACATTTACAAAGCGCCGAATATTCTCACCTGCCAGCTGTCCGACTGAACCGCGGGCTGCATTTACATGCACATTAATAACCCCATTATTCCGTAATTAGGCCAATAATGAGGGTAAGAGCCCATGGAAACAACATCTGATTACATGCATAAGGAAGCGTCGTCGCAGGAACGCGTGCTGGCGTCTGTGGGAACGGAGCTTTTCCATCAGGAGGACCACCAGAGGACACAAGGGGACACGTTTCTGAGGAACCTTTGAGGGACCCATTAGCTCCTCCCCTCACAGAGAGGGACCCATTAGCTCCTCCCCTCACCGGGTCTGCAGCCTGGATGGCCTCCAGGAGCCAACCATCAAGGAGAGAACATCCGGCCGAGGGATGGTTGGAGTTTATTTCACGCTTTGTGTACGGAGAACGTTCTCATTAGAACTCCGTCTTTTCCCGTTGGAGCTCATCGTGAATAATGTGCCGCTGCACGGAAGGCTCCAAACGGAGTTCTTCTGTTCTGAGAGGAACAGAACGCGATGAAAGGAGGCGGCGTGGACCTGCTGACGGATCCCACACCGATACCACGGCTTGAAAACGACACACACACACACACACTCACACGACCCTCCTCTCCCCCCGACCGGCTGAGTGGATGCAGCTGTTCCTTCCCCTTCTCCTCAAGTACTTTAATTACATTTCAGATCTCACATTTGAGGCATTTATCTGGTCAGCGTACAATGAGAGCAACAGCAGATTAAGCCCGGCTTGACAAGCTCCTCCCACTCACACGCACGATTAGCATACTGTTACTGACTGAGAAGTCGACACATTTTCTAATGATGCACAGCTTCTCGAAACAAACGAGAGCGCAATCGTTCTGTTGTTTAGCAGACTTTATTTTGGGGGGGGGGGTTCTCCTTGAAGAAAGCTTCTTCTTATTTTAATCTATGTCACTGAAGCAGGTTCACTCCCCCGAATCGACACCTGACCCCTCACCTGACTCAGCACGCAGGTATGACAACAACGATCGAAGACTGTGTGATGTTAACGCTACTTTATTATATATAGAGAGAGAAATGGATTCTCTCCAAAATACATGTGTGAGTTTGTGTGCGTGTAGTTCAATAATAAACGAGGTAAGCGAGGCCGATCAATACAATTCATCCCACCAGACGCACACTTCACACTTCCTGCAGAGCACAACATGGGCCGACACCAGAATGAGCCCACTTACCTTCGCCAGAGGGTGTTTGTGTATTATTATGGGAATATATTATGATATACATGGGAGTACATAGCTTAGTACAACCGGGAGGATATTTGTGCATTTACTTAAGTTCTAACAGAAGTGTCTCAGATTCATCTCAACGTTTCAGAGGAAACTTTCTACTTTTTTCACAAATCCGAATACTTAATCTTAAGATCACGAAAAAGAAAAGTCATAAAATGAAACTATCTGCTTTTTTACAACAATCATCACAACTCGTCCACCATTCTCTTCTGTTAGGAACATTTTACTGATCATTTATTCGTAGTGGCGCT
This sequence comes from Gasterosteus aculeatus, assembly GCF_964276395.1. Taxonomy (NCBI): domain Eukaryota; kingdom Metazoa; phylum Chordata; class Actinopteri; order Perciformes; family Gasterosteidae; genus Gasterosteus; species Gasterosteus aculeatus. The sequence continues at coordinate 13,711,125 of NC_135706.1, forward strand.
GCTATAATCAAGACTTTTGACTTGTTATTTCGCAGCATGAATTACAAACTATCCTCCAGGTTTGGATAAAAGGACACATATCTGGGGACAGAAAAACATCCACTAATACGGACATAAACTCGTGATATTACGGGCGGTGCAGCCTGCGGGGACACTGCTGTTAACTCCACACGCACACGCACACGCACGGAAGGACAGGTTGTGTCTCTACTTCACCTGGTTGGACACCGTCTCTCCGCCTCCGCCTCCTCCTCCTCCTCCTCCTCCTCCGCCTGCACCGGCACCGAGCTCCAGTAGCCCCCTCCGGCTCAGCGCCAGCAGGTAAACCAGCGCCCCCAGCCACACCAGCACGGCCACGGCCACCGCCAGCCGCCGACAGAGACGCTTCATTTTGCGGCCGGGAGGAGCCGGCGGCGCCGCTGCCCGGCTCTCCGTCAGAATCCCATTTGTAACAGAAGCGAGGGGAGAAGAAAAAGCACCACCACAAGCGGAGGAACCGGAGGAACCGGAGAAGCTCCCGGGAGTGAAGACAAGTCGGTCCCGGTGAAACACTGACTCCCCCCTCTCCCTCCCCTCACTCTCTCTCCCCCTTCTCCCTCTCTCCCTCACTCTCTCTCCCCCTTCTCCCTCTCTCCCTCACTCTCTCTCTCTCTCTCTCTCAACTCACAGAGGCTCGAGCGCTCCTCTGACTCGCCTGGTAGCTCAGTGCGCGTACGCGCGTCCGTCCTGAAGCCGCGTGGAGCTCCACCTGCCGAAACACGCGCACGCGCGCACACGCCTCCCCGACTGTCATGAAGCGGAGCGGAGGGAATCTTCCCTTTAGCGGTGACGAAAGGGAATAAAGAATAAAACAGAATATAACAGCGGATTCAGCAGACGGACATTAATCATTTAGGTTTCTTTTCGGAGCAAACAGGCCGATTCATTTGAATGTTTTCTCAACTGTTCAGACAGTTGAGCAGCGGGTGCGATGAACCCAGGGCTCCCAGTAAGAACCCGGTGGGGGTTCATTGGGCAGACTGGGAGAAGTACCCGCATGTTTTATCTCAATAAATCATGTTGCATGTTGCGTTAAACATGCGGATGAGACTGAGAGGAACTGTCTTAGTGCGCCATCTAGTGGTCACATTCTCTCCACATGTGGAGACTTTTAATGAAGAAATAAGTCTTTCTAGTCATGGATGTGTAATGTTCAGTTCACCACTAATACATGAGGATGATGTATCGTAGATTAGGCCGCCGGGTAGAATATTAACCAGCTACAACATGAGGGATGCTCACATATGAATGCATCAGTAACCTGAATAAAGAATCATTTTGTAAATGAAGCACACTGAATATACTAAGAGAAGCAACTTTCATTTAATTTTAAATGAGTTGTGGTAAAGATAACTATCCTACCCCCCTTGTTGTTTCTATATTTAAAGTCATGTTTGCATAAACTCACTTTAGTGGAAACTAAATTAATTCTTTAACCACGAAAGCCAATTAGAGCTCATCAATCGCTATGGGAGATTATCGTAGTGTGACCTCATTACCTTTAAATGATCATTACGACCAATCGGCAGCATTAAACTATTTCTGCTCCGTAGTTTATTATTAAATGTGACCAACAACATAACCTACATGGTATAAATGTAATATAAGATGTAATAAAATAAACTGATGGATGTTCTGGCATTTTGTTCATAGTTTATTGTGAGATAAAACCTATTCAAACAGAACAACACAGACACACGTCCTCTAATCCAGTTTATTTTCCTCAGCAGAAAATGGAACACCATCAAATTAAAAAGGAGAAAATAGGACAGAATTATATTCTTGCTTTTTTAAATACATTTAACTAAATATGCCACTCTATGCTAAGGTGTAAGTAACTCAAACTGATATAAGGTTAAATAATTTCTCTAAAAAGGTACAGAAAGATATTCCATTTCTTCCATTTCTCATTAGCACTAAAAAAGAAAAGAAAGAGGAACAAGTTTTCCAGAATATCAAAACAAGAAGCAGAGCTCCCGGCGTCCTCGCTGCGTTCTCATTGGATAAGAGCAACAAACAGGAAGTCCTGATTAGCATAGTTAAGTGGTGTCTGGTTATAAGGGCTTCCTCCCCCCTCCTTCCCCTCCCCCATGAGGTCATTGGTAAAGAAAATAAAAAAATGATGCCTGTAGTTTATTTTGACATTGAAGGAATTCATCATCAGATTGCATTTTTAATAAAGATTTCCGTACCGCCGTTAAACAGAATCACAACGTGAACTTTGATTACCCAGAAAGGAAGGAACTGAAAGAAAAGTGGATTTTGGTGGAATCCGCCTTTAGGAGAGCAAGAGGTGTGTAACTGAACAACAGTCCAATGCTCGAATCTGATGAAGATGAACCAAAGGTTTATGATGACGACACAACCCAAACGAAGGAGTCCTTCTTCCCCTTGGGAGGGGGGGAGGGGAGGGGGGGGGGGGGGGGGCACGTCTCCAAGGTAACCAGCTTTTTGGCTCATTTATCAAAGTCCACATGTGTGCTGCCCATCAACATGACGTCACCGGCTCAACCCGCGGGACAAAAAACTCCTTTAGTGAAATGAATGAAAGCAAAGCAAAAGAAAGAAAATCATAACATTTTAAGAATTACACCCCCCCCCCCCCGCCCCCCCAATCTGAGAATTAAGTGACACCTCGTCCACAAAACACATGGAAATAAATTAAAGAGCGATTTAAAGGGCCGCGCGTCATTCCGATTCAACGCTCCGGCTCGTCATAAACTTTACTTTCTTAACGAATACAGACTCTTTGCCCTTAAAACAACGACGGCCCGGTGGGGGGGGGGGGGGGGGGGGTCTGCTACTGTTTTTTACCCTGGGGGGAGGGGGGGGTTCTCGTCCGTGTGAGCAGAGGCAGGGGTCGGCTGTATTGTCCACGACACCTTGTCGAAGCAGTAAAAACAGAGCTGGTCACCGTGACGACCACATGGGGGAGGGGGAGCATCCTCACCACACATGCACGGGTACAGCATCGCTGGTACCGTGCACGGGACCCCCCCACGTAGGCAGAAGAAGTGAAATGGATGAGGGAGGATGATGATGAGGAGGAGGAACAAGAAGAGGAGGAGGAGGAGGAGGAGGAGGAAGGCGGGGTCACAGGTTTGATACTCCAACCCCGTTCTGGCGACCTGAGGAGCGGACGTTGAGGGAGGGGGGGGGAGACACGGAGAAAAAAGAATCCCAACGGATCAGTTCGGTCTCCATGAAACAGGAAGGGAGCGAAGGGCGTCTCTGCGGCGCCCTTCCTCTGGAGACGGGTGAGGGGGTGGGGGGGTTGGGTTAAGGCTCTGTGTGTGTGTGTGTGTGTGTGTGTGTGTGTGAACATGCGATACTTGAACTTGCCCCGCCCCCCCCCCCCCCCCGGGCACCCTCTCTCAAACCGGACGCCAACAGGCTCAGATCAGATGTGGGACATTACGAGCTTGCTCCTCCTCTTCCTCCCTTAGGCCCCTCCCCCTCCACAAGCGCCTGGTCTCCGGCGGGACGGCCGATCAGGAGCACTCCTCCCCGATGCGTTGGCACGAGCGGCCCACCTTGCGGTCCAGCTTCACCATCTTGAGGACGGCCTCCTCGCGGCCGCGGCCCAGGTGGTCGAACAGGCAGTCGTGCTGCTCGGGGAGACGGTGAAGCATGCAGAACACGTAGCCTGGGGGGGGCAACCAGAACCAACCGCTTCAGAACAGTTTGAGTAGAATTTAAAAAGCTTCATCAGACCGCCGAGTTAAGCCGAGTGGGGGCAGGTGGCGTTGCCCGCGGCGACGGGGCCGGTTTACTCACCACAGCGGCAGGAGCCCAGTTCCTGCTGCACCAGCTCCAGTTTGGTTTGGCAGCGGAAGCAGCGCCGGCGGTTCTTCTGCTTGGGCGTTACGGGGGCCTCCTCGCCGCTCCCCTCCTTCCCGTCGGGCCGCGGCCGCTTCTCCGGCGTCTCCTCGCTGTCAGAGTCCGACCCTAGAGGAGAAAGGCGTGGCGCAGAGGTTTGAAAGACGGGAGGGGGCATAGAGAGCTGCTGGTGCGGCTGCTGGGCGGGGGGGCCGGCTGTACCTGATTCTCGAGGACGTTTTGTTGGTGTGCCGAGAGTTCCTTGGGCTGTTTCTGTGGACGACGTGCCTGGAGAGGAAACCAGGAGACGGGACGTGAAAGGTCCTCTTCACACCAAGGAAATACTCCATGTACTGTGAATCCATGGTACTTATACATAAAGTACTCCCATGTGCTTTCAATCCATGGTACTGATGCAAGTACTCCCATGTGGTGTAGCTTACCTTCCCTCGTGCCGGGACATGTGGGCGAGGGCTCCTCGGTGGGCGGCGGCTTGGGGCCGGGGGGCGTCGTCGACGATGATGATTGGCTGCTGCTCGCGTCGCTACTGAAGACCGGCGACTGGCTGCTCCCGGCGCTCTGGAGGGGCTCGGGGGTGCAGTCCTCCCCCGGCTGCTTCTTCTGGACGTCTACGGTCGAATGTGGTTGATGTAATAAAAGCCGAACATTACATGAACAACATACATTCACCTGAAAAGGTTGTTTGTGCTCCACAGCATAAAAACAACACCTTTTCACCGCGGCTCCTCTCTCACATGATAGTTTTGTACGGTATTGATCCGTAGGGATATTATCCCCCCCCCCCCCCCCCGGAGCAGGTCGGCCTACATTACGGTTTCTCCTCCACATGTGGACTAACCCACTTCTGCGCGGCCTCCGGGACTCGCGAGTATCGAGTCTATTCTGAGCGGCGCTAGACTTGCCTCGCTCGCTGGTTGCCATGGCTACCGACAGCTGCAGCGCCACCCCAAAAAAACACCGACCGGGACGAGTATGAGAAAACTTCACAGGACTTTTTTCAAACTTTGCTGTGCCAATTCTGTGATAAACACATTTTGCTATAAATTCGTCAGAATAAAAGCCAACCTGTTATTTTATTAGGGAAGCGCTTTTATTTTGAAGAAGCAAACTCCTGACTGTGATCCCTTTAGGTCGGCATGAATCAGGTCCATTCAATGAGTGAACGCAGGTCGGCAAGACCTTTACATCTAACAGGTGAAGCATCGGCCTCTTTTTCAACATCACGTGCTCCATGAATCACCCGAGGGCGTCTCCTCGGTCAGAGGACCGCTCAGTCGATCACAGAAACACCGCCAAGGAGGGGAAACTTACCGGCAAAACATTTGGAGCAGAGGTTCATGGTCTCGCTGGACCTGGAGAGAGAGAAAGAGGGGGAGGGGGGGATAGAGGGGGGGGGTGTCAGTGACCTCCTCACATGTGACACACAAATGGTTCGTGGTGATTGATCATCTGCTAGAAGCAGGAAGACTTGTTCTCCCACCGCGCTGTTTGGAAGGTAGCAGGTGGAGGAACAGATGGAGCTGCACAGCTCACATGAACATTACACATCACATGATGCTGAGCGTCAGACATCCCAACACATGAGCGTCCCCAACGTCTTCGGTTTGACCATTCGCCGTGACAGGACGTGTCGGGAGGAGGGGGAAGCAAGCGGCCGGCTGTAAACAATTCATTCACACGTGAAGCACGCGGTTGTTGTTGTAATGGATGTGATTATTTTACGACGCTGCTATTGATTTCATTTCTTCCAGGGGGGACTGACAAGTTTCCCCGCTGCTCGTCCTACGCAGGAAAGTGAAGGCCAACGGGAGGGGCGGCTAATACGGCCCGGCTCAAATGTGACACGCCGAGGGGGCGGGGCCTGGCGTGCCGCCCGAGAGGCAAAAGGTGTTTACTTTGTATGCGTAGTTTGCGTGAAGGAGCAGGTTTAATGGTTTGATAAAGCAGTTTTATTACTTTCCTAATCAGGGTTATTCATGCCAATAAATGCCTGTGAACTTCCCACATGCAGGTGGCATCAGGCCTGATGCTTAGCTCCTGTAGTTAGCTAAAGAAGCTAAAACCCAGCCAGCTACTTAAAGGGAGCCTACGGGCAGCTAGCTAAAGGGAGCCAACGGGCAGCTAGCTAAAGGGAGCCAACGGGCAGCTAGCTAAAAGGAGCCAACGGGCAGCTAGCTAAAAGGAGCCAACGGGCAGCTAGCTAAAAGGAGCTAAATGCCAGATGGCAAACATCTCCAATAAACAAAATGTCAACAAAAAAGTTCAATACTGGTTTTCTCCTCAAGCTACGTTTTTTTTAAATTATTTATTTATATCTCTGCCGGTTTAACTTCTTACTTAGTGCTGAAACCAAGTCAAACATGACGAGGTGCTGAGAACACAACTTGGTCATCAGATAGCGGGGCGGGTGGAGGGTGGGTGGAGGCAAACACTGATAACACTGAAGCAGGCCTTCCACCTTGAACCCTGAAGGAGGGTCAGACGGAGGGCTGCAAGTCGTATTATTTCACACATTAGGAAGAGCCTGATGCGTCCGTACCGACAGGTGAATCCAGGAGAGCAAACACAGGTGAAGAACACGCCTTCATCTAAAGTGTCAATCACCCCCCCATGAAGAGTCAGCCCTGAAATGAACCCCACGTGCACTATGAGCATCTTATCAATATAAATGTATCTTTTTAAACCAATAATAAAAGGGAAACTTTGTTGCCCAACAAGAGTGAGTACTAAAGAGAAGTACCATCACTGAGATGTGACCATGAATATTCATAAGCCATCCTTTAAAAATACTAAATGTCAGCTCAACAGAGTCCTCTGCCCAGAGGCCTCGAGCCAACACACACACACACACACACACACCTGTGTCACCCGGCAATGACAGGTGGGGGGGTGGGGGTACCAAATGACAGGTCATGTGACAATGTCAGAGTCTTCCTGGTTGTGTGTGAGTGTGTGATATATTGGTAGTGGGTTGACCCCCCCAGGGAGGTTAGTAATGAAATAACAGGATTCTTAAAAAGGTATTTTTAAATGTTTCAGCTACTTTAAACACGCACTCACAGCCCACTGGGGAGAAACAGCTGTTAAATAAAAAGGTGTGCGTGGTCACATCGGTGAATCACATCCGGTACGCAGCGCACATCCACCGACTGTGAGAGACATAACTCCGATAAAAGCGGCTTCATAAGCACCGCCCGCCTCGCACTCCGCGCGGGTCACGTGGTGCTCGTTTCAATGTGGATCTTTATTCGAGGCGACTCAAGAAAACGGGGTTTAAAAAAAAAACCCAGAAGAAATGAGGGAACCTGCTGGCAATCAATCATGTGTGTGTCGGTTCCGTCACGAACCGCCTTCAACACCCGATGTAGCGCGGTTTAAAACGGCCCGGCCCGGCTCGGGTAACGTCCAAAGCGGCGTTACAAAACCCGGTAATTGCTGGAAATGCGAGTCCAGTTTTTTAAAAGCTGGGAGGTTTATTTATTAGCCAAGTTCCCAACCCCCCACCCTCCGGCCTGCTCAACGGAACAACAACAATGGGTTTGGACCGGTTCAACCCGCTGGGCACGTTCACTCCGGATTGAACGAACATCGGGGCTCAACGCGGTTCACGTCCAGCTGCTCTCTTACCCCCAGAATCCACACGTACACCGGGGAGGTAGTTTGCTTCGTTCGCTGGTGTCCCCCATGACTTCCAACGAGGGAGAGATAGAGACGGGGAGGGAAGGGGGGGTGGGGGGCGGTATGGAAACTCGAGGCCGGGGATGAGTCCGCGGCCTGGTCGCTCAACAGAAGAGAAAAGAAAAACGATCCGACGCTAGAGTTGAACAAAAAAAACGTAGAATGTTCCTCTTGCCCCGTTTATAGTCCACGCGTCGGTGTGGAAAAGGTGCGAACTCGGCCCCTTTCGGCCAGAAGAAAACCATCCGTTAAGTGAAACAAAACGGCTCAGTTTAAACCGGAATAATTGAACGGCACTCGAAGCGATCAGCTGGACGTTCGGGCGGAACCATCGAGGAGCACAAAGCGGGGGGAGCCGGTGACGCGACGCGGAGGAACACCCAGAAAACCGAGCGGCTGTGCGCGGATATCAATACAAACTATTTACGCCGTGTTACGTACACGGGAGGGGGGTGAAAATAAAGAATACGCACTTTAAGGAAGTTCCCCCCCCCCTCCTTGCTGTTAGTGAACACCCCCATTCTGGTGCAGAGTCCGCTGTGCCGGAAACGCGTCCGTCAAACCACAAATGTCAATATTGCCCAACGAAATGAAGGCAAACGAGCCACAAACGTGTAAACTCGACTAAACGTGAACAACAATGACAAAGTAGACGTTGTTCGTTGCCGTGTTTCTCTTTCAGATCAGTAAAAACACGGAGTGTGTCAGTTTGGCTCGCTGTCATCCGTGTTTCCTGATTGCACACATCTCTGAAATTAAGTACAGGTTCAGGTTCATTTATTAAGTAAATGAACCTGAAATGGGATTCTATCAAACTGTTATCAGCATCTGTTAGCAGATCTGTAGCATTTCTAAATAAGCATTCGGCAATTAAAACGTCACCTTATTGAGCGGATATGTTCAATGTACGAGACACACGAAGCAGAGAGTTGATTTACAAGTTGAATATTAAAGTTTCTTTGTCTGCTTTAGTGATGCTGGAAAATAAATACCATTTTTTTCTTCTAGAAAGATTACAACTCATTGTGGATGAAAACCATTAAAATATGAAGTAATATATGAAGCAATAAAAGTGGATCCCTCCTACAGGCCGGAGTAGACTGTTAGTCGACCACATGGTCCTGAAGGTCGGGGCCTCCTGCAGCGGCGGACCTCTAGTCAGTGATAACGCCGGAGACCCACATGGTCGATCAGTTCAAATCCTGTTCTCACACCCGGGGAGACGACAACGTTTAACATTAAGAAACAGAAGAAAGACACAAAAAAAAAACAAATTTTGCTTCAAAATAAAATTTCAAAATGTTTAATTTTTAAATGTTTCATGACAGTAAAACAGCTCCTTAGGCAGCATTTACACATCAACATTTTCCAAGGAGCTGCCGCAGTTAGGGGAGGGGGGGGGGCGGCGATCGGCCCCTCCGTGTGACAGAAGCTCTCGGGGACCAAACAGATGACAAAGACCCCCAGATATGTCCGACAGTGGACAATGGTCGCTAATAGCAACGTCCGTTCATATTCACATTTTTGACAGGCATATTTTGAACAAGAGGCAGTGAAATATATATACATAAATATATATATGGGGGGAGGGGGGCATGTTACAGTGCAACTGAACAAAGCCCCGTGTCAGCTATCTGGTTGGTTATTACGGAAGACTTCATCCAACGAGGTAACATGGGTGCTCTTCTATGAATGTAGATGGAGGATTTAGTCGCCCGCGGTAACAGCTTATTTAACAGCAGACAAGCGTTTTTTCCCTCTTTAAAAAGAAGGTTTTTTTCAAAAGACAACTCAAAAGTGCAACGTCGGGACACAAATTAAACAAACAGAAAGCGCAGCGCTGATGGATTCATTTAAAAACAAACCTCCCAAAACAAAATAATGAACAGATGGATCCAAGAGCAAGGGAGCGTTTAAATTAAGTTGACATACAACAAAGTCCTATGATGCAGCACTGACGCGCTCTACTCAGGAGCTGCAACCTTTATTTACGTGTACTCGAGTAAAATAAAGTGGCGACAGCAGCTGCTCTCGTACACGAACCTCTAGTGCAACATCGTTTGGTCAGAGCCCAAAGGATCCTCACCAACCAATCGAATCCCCAAAACATCTGTGCTAAGCTGGCCAAGTGCTTCATACGCTAAAATAACACTTTAATCATCTTCAGTTTTTAGAAAGGTTTTTTTTTCTGCTTGAGGTATGAATTTGAACTATCAAAAAGAGGAGGGGGGGGGGGGGGTAAAGTGAATTAGCTACAAAAACCTTTGACTAATCCCAAATACTTGAGCGCCACTCGGCCAGCGCGACGATATGAAAAGTGAGCACAGTGGCGCGTTCTTAAAAAAATAGCTCGTTTCAGGATAAAATCCATCGCTTTTGGAAATATGAACTGGTAAAATGTAAATGGAGGCCGCAGACGTACCGGCCTCTAATGCTGCACTCATGAAGGAGGGGGTGACAGCATGTGGGGGGGCCGGGGTGCTCGGGGACAATGAAGGCTGTGCAAAATGGCATTCAGAGGAGAGGGAGGGAGCTCTCACTGTTGGGACAGCGAGGAAGACGAGGACGGGGGAGAGGGAAGTAGGCTGTGGGTGCGCGAGGGCCGCTGCGGTCTCGGCTGCGGGGACGAGGACCCGGGGTCGTGGGGGTCCGGCCCCGGGCTGCCCTCGTTGACCTCCGTGTCCAGCTGGGCCGGACACTCGAAGTGAACACAGTGGAACACCTGAGGAGGGAGGGAGGGAGAGAGAGAGACAGCGATCAGAGCCGATCGCCTGTAACAATCTACCGCATTGATCCAGAGGGATATGACATCAGCTCATCAAATGAGGCCTCGCGGCTCGCCGGCGGTTCACCTCGTTAGCGGTGTTGTGCGTCCCAACGATGCGGATGAAGGAAGCAGGCTGCTTATCAAACTTCAACGTCTGCCACGATCTGTGAGGAGCGATGAGAAAAGGTATTAAAGCAGAGACATGAGACACTGGGGTTGTTTATCAGATTAGAACATTTACGTCTCTCATGACTACGTTTTCCTGATTAACGTACAGTTCATCATGCATTTGGGGAAATCTAGCATCCAACATGTTCTCCTTCAGACGAGGGGAGAGAAAACACTTGTTTGTTTTACTGTTTGTTCAGCTTTCTGCTGAAAAGAGACGGTTGTGTTCTGTTTTAAAAAGTAGAGGGTTAGTGATTCATTTCACAGAAACAACACTTAGGAGTTACTACAACGATGCTCTTTGCTCAACAGATCGCACACAAACTGTTAAAGCGTTGATACAACGTGCAGCAGGAAGCTCACCGGCAGGCCTGCCTGGTGCGGTCCACCACCTTCGTCCACTGCTGCTGGTTGTTGGAGACCTCGATGTAGTAGCTGTAGGAGCGCTCGTCACAGTCCCACAGCAGCAGCCTGGACAGAAGGAGGAAGGAGGGGGAGGAGCTACTTACTCGCTCTGAGATGACGGGCTTTAGGACCCAGTGAAACGAAGAATACCAAGTGTTAATTGTTTGTTTATCTCCTGTTATAAAGTCAAATATATATATACAATATGTATGCATGTGATACAAATGTATATGGATGAAGGATAATCCTAATTACAACCCCCACGTCACATAGCAGTCATCCAACCCAAAGCTCCAAAATAGGACACAAATATAAAATAGTCATAATCTTACTACTCATAATAAATAGTTGGAAGTAGCGCAGATAGAGTTCAAGGCACCTCAATGTCAATGTGAAGAAGATAAGAATGAAAGTATTTAACTCCAGCTGGAGAACTAAAATGCTTGGTTCCAGTAGATGTTGGTAGGTCATCGTGGGACTCTTTCGGACGGGATCTACCTCAAGGACCCGATGCAGTAGGGCTGAGCCAGCTGGATGACGATGGCTCCGGAGCCCAGCTGGTGGCAGGTGTAGCCGGAGTCCCAGTCGTAGTTGCGCGTGTCGCCGTTGAGCAAGGCATTTCTGCAGCGGCTCACGCCCTCGATGACGCTGGCGCACAGCGCGATGGTCGCCACGTTCTCGCCGGGCACTGCAGACATCGGGCGCAGGTTACACACTTTATCGGCTAGCGGGCGGCTCTACGCTGAAGAACTTTGAATAGAATGCTGGCTGAGACTCCTGAATCAAGACACCACACGCCAGCAGAAACACTGCAGTGTTTGTGACTGCAGCGTCAGACTTACCCAGAAGGCCGTTCTCCAGGGTGAAGGAGCGGTTGGTGAACATGCATTCAAAAGCCACCAGGTGGAACACCTTGTTGACCGTGTTGTGCGTCCCCACGATGCGAACGTACCTGAGACACAAAAAGGGGGGTGGGTGGGGGGGGGGGGGCGAGTTTTAGACCACATCAGAGTAAAATAGAGAGCCTGAGTCACATGGTCCGGCATCTAGAGTTGTCTCTTTGTTCGGCTCACCTGCAGACTCGTGGGGTGAAGTACAGATCCTGCCAGGAGCGGCACAGGTACTTGGAATGGTCCACGACACGCACCCAGTCCAGCTCGTCCATAGAGACCTCAATGTAGTACGAGTAGGACCTTAGACGATCAAGAAGCAAAGACAAACTCACTTAATGCCTTCAAGGAGAATGATATTTATTCAAATGGGTTTAATAAATGTGCCCTATTCTGCTTTATACTACATACTAGGAATGACACAAAACCATGTGTCGATCATGATGATCAGTCAAATTCTTTCATGTTTTTATCTCTTTTCTGTAACCTGAACATTTTATATGTAATAGGATTTTTAAAAGGTGCAGGATTGATTGAGTCATGTATGTACCTGTTTAAACATCACGGCTCTCACAGATACCAGTATATTGTTTGCCGCTTCATACATTGTGTCTACAGATGAAATCCAAACCCCGCGACGTCAGTTTGTTCCTCCGTCTTACCGACTGTCTCTGTCCCACAGCAGCAGGCGGACGTGGTTGATGATGGACGACTGGCCCAGCTTCACCTGGATGCCGGCCCGCCCGTCATCCTCGATGGGATGCCTGGAGAAGCCGTGGTCCAGGTCGTAGTTCTGTGTGTCTCCGTCTAGCAGCGCCGACTTCAGCTCCCCTTTCATCACCTGGGCGCCGTACTTCATGGTGGCGATGTTCTCCTCCGGGACTGAAAGCCAAGAGGAGGAACCATGAAGGACGGGAAGACCGCAGCGATCAACCACACGGCGAGTTCACTCACTCAGCATGCCGCGGTAGTTGAGGTCCATGTTGCGGCTCTCCGAGCGCGTCTTGATGGCGTCCAGCAGGTCGTCGGGGCTCAGCAGGCCCGACGGTCGCACCACGTTCAGCATCTCGGTCAGGGTCATGAGCGGCAGCCGCACCGCCGACATCACTTCCTGAGTGTCGGCCCCCTCCTCATGATGCCGGCACCAGCGACTCAGCGCCTGGAAGATCTCCTTCTCACTGGCGGCAAACGAGTCGCGCTTCACCACGGTCAGCAGAGCGGTCTGCAAGCAGGAACGTCAACCTCACTTTGATCAGTTTTAACTAAAAAAAAACATAACTTTTGCAGTGATGACAAGCGAGTACCTGCTTGTTTTACAGAATTTCATTTCCACGGAAATTAAAGAATTTTATTGTTGAATAAACAAGATGGTACTTTTAAATTTGTTATCAGTATGTGTTGCATCCAAACAGGTAAGGGAACGAGATCGAGTCACCGCTGCAAACAAGGTGTAAGATATTTGTCGGTTATGCGTCATGAGCTTAGCTGAACTTGAAAGTTTAATAAATTAATTGAAATGCTCTTTACACGCCAAAAGCATTCATTAAATCAAATGATCTGACAAAATAAAGAAAGTTTCTCTGCGGTTGCCTTCTTTCATCTTCCACAGTCTGCATCTCAACCATTTCCTTCCAGTTGTGAGAAATAAAAACAGCTGTTTGTTGCTTATGTTCATGATCATGAAATCACTACATGCATGTCAGATTTATGTTACAACAACAGCATACATGAGATATCAGCTGCCCACCATAGCTCCCTACACGGACAGAAGAAGGCTTCCTTAACGCGAGACTGAACCAGATGATTGGAATTCTTCCTACACCTCTCTGTAATCCAGTCCACCCTCTCACCTTGGACAGCTGGAGGAAGCCGTCAGAGTTCAACACTTCGGGTCCGTGTCGGTCCATGTAGGCGCAGCAGGCCGCGCTCAGCGCACTCAGAGAGTACAGACTGGCCACGTCAAAAACAAGGCAGACGTTGTTGGTGTGCAGGACGGTGCGGAGGAACTCGGAGGTGGAGTCCTCCAGCGGCTGGAGGCCGTAGCGGTGAGCCAGGCCCAGGAAGTCCAGCAGCACCTCCTCCCGGGCCGAGCTGAGGCTGGCCCGACCCGTGTACAGGTAGTTCAGCAGCATGGAGAAGGCTTCGGCCCGCGTCTCTTCCAAGCGCACCTCCGCTTGGGGCTGGGACTCTTTCATCCCACCGTACAGCAGGGCCCTAAAGGGGCCGGACGGGGCCAGAAGTCAATGCACACACACTTTCTCCACAATGTTGAGCTTTGGACCATCTCAAACATAATGAATAATAATACTAACTGTTACAGTCTCAAAGTTGTATAGTGTCACATGTATATGCAGTATGAAACACCACATGTGCACACAACTAGCATTGATGTTAAACGATAAACCATTCATTCATGTTTGTGGGCGTCCTCACCTGAAATAGTGGCAACGAGCTGCCAGGATGACGCGGTGCGCCGGGAACCGCTTCCCCTCCACCACGAAGGTAACATCGCTGTACTCCTCGCCGAGCACCAGGGCCCCCAGCTGCTCGGACAGCAGGTGGATGTGGTCGATCTCCGACACGGAGGCCAGGGGCCGGAGAGGGTGGCTGTTACTCATGGTCGACGGACGGGCGAGTCACATCTAACACAGGAGGGAACGTGTCAAGCCCGGAGGCTCGGCTCGGCTCACAGCTAGCTTAATGCTAACAGCTAGCTAACTAGAGTGCCGTGAAACGTAAACACACGTCGCAAAACTAACACTGGGTCACACACCCCGGTATTTGTCGGCGTTTGTTGCTCATATTTGAGCTAAAAATCGCAATTATAGGGCTTAACAGTGTTTAACGGCGGTAACAAGCGAAGATGTCGGGTTTTCTTGTTTACAGCCGCTGTTGTTGCGGACATTTGACACCAAAGCTAACGTTAGCTACTGCTAGCTAGCATCGCAACAACGGTTGGTTTTTAGTCTTCATTCGGTGTTTTAAACTCACCGAGCAGCTCTCACTCACTCCGTAGTTTCAAAACAGAGGATGTATTAAATAAAAAACGATTGTTTATCTCCGCTGGACACGTAAATTCCGCAAGGAACTCACAATCCTTCCAACATCACACCGACGGAAACCAAGTCTGGGTCATCTGACGTCCACTTCCGGTTCATCCAGCAGTTTTCACAATAAAGGTGCTCAGATTACTAATTCTTCCTTGGTTGTTTTATTTTCTCCTCCGAAAACCACAATAATTCTGCATTCAAAGCCCTTCATTACAGTAGCCACTGTTTGATTATTTATCTTGAAAATATGCTGCTCACCTGCAATTTGAAAAAGGAATATTAATTTCCATGAGTTTACTTTAGTTTTAGTTCAGTTTATTTGCAGTTTAAAAAAATCACAAACATCACAGTGCGTTTAGAGGAAAAAACTCATTTCAAGCCTCAAGTTATATAATATAAGCATTTCACAATATTAAATTATAGTTTGACTCTGGCGCGTAAACTGTTATGGCAATTCACATGACATAATGCATTTAAATGATCATATAGTTACACATTGGATCCCTGTGTACAGACCAATAATTCATGCAATAATCAATGAAGACAAATTTGACCGACTTTAAGCCTGATGCATCTCTGTGTCTCTTTCTACTAAATGTGTAGCTTCTAAAAGAGATATATGGTATCTATGTCCTGTGACTTTCTTACTTTTTTAAATTCTAGTGTGCACCAAATCACTCTTACTAACACAGTAAGACACTGAATTCTGACAGTTTTCAGTTTAACACGTTGCCCTGAAATATTCTGATAAAAGGAGCTGCAAATGGAAAAATCCTTTCATATCAAACAATAAAAGAAGAAATGTGAGAAAATCTGCAAAATTGCTCTATTTTGATCCATTATTCTCAGGGATAAAAGAAAGGCAGCAAGTTTTTTAGCAACAAAGAAGGCAAAATACTTAAGCACTTCAACCTCTGAGCACCATGAAGGGCCTGACAGCAGGTTCATCAAGCTCAATGTGTAATATATTGTCCACATTTACTGCATATTTACCCTCGATAGAGAGAGAAGCAGACATTAGTTGGGTTTGTGTGGTCAGGTGATGCTGGCGTAGACGTTGCTGGGATCAGCGGAGGAAGCTTTCACGGTCGAGTAGGTCACCGCATCATCGCCATGGTTACTCCGACCCTGACAGGAAACCGCACAACGTGATTTACACAACAGGACGAGGTGACGCAACGCACAACAACGATGTAGTGCGACGCGCAGAGCAGCTTCAGTGGTGTAGCACAGTCATCATCATCATCATCATCATCATCATCATCAGCATCAGACTTTACAGCACAGGACACAAAACAACACAGCGCACAATGCATTCAGTGCAACACAACGTGTGTGTGGTCATGGTAACCAATCAGAGAGCTCACCTGGGCTTTACTGTCGGCCTTCTGGGTGTAGCTGATGGTGGCGTAGGACACACCGTCTTCAGGACCGGCCTGCATGGAGGAGACAACATGGCCGCTCAGGGACATGGACACATCCTAACAGCAGACAGAAGGGTTTCTTTAGGGGGGAGGGTTGGTCTTCCGCTTTTTCTCCTGTTGCATCATCTAACTTCTCTTTTTATATTTGGTGCACATTCTCTCTCTCAAAACTGAACTGACTGTTGTGTACAGTTGATGAACTATTAGGTTATTCTCTTCTCTTATTAACCGGTGTGGAATGGAAGCGTGGTGGGAATAGCAAGCTAGCGAGCAAGCGAGCAGAGCTAACTGCTAATTAGCGCTCCGGCTCGCCGTAATGCTCCACCGGTACACAACATGGGCCCACATGAGTTGTCGCTGATGTGGCCAAACGTATGTGTTTACTCAGTGTCTCTGCAGCGTGTGACCTCACCGTGAGAGGGGCTTCTGCAGCCGGGGGGGCGGTCGGCACCTGGACAGGAAGCATCTCACAGATCAGTTCTCTCACACGCTGACAGAATTCTGTAATGCTGTTTTTAGCTTATTAAGGAATTAAATGAATACGTTTTAAGCCACTTTTCTGCTTCTCCTCACGATCACTTATTACTACTTAGACTCTAATATTGATCTCAGCTATTAAATTGAGAAGAATAGTGAGGATCAGTTTTTTAAACTCACATCGTTGTTGTTCGTCCGTGTTGTGTTGCCTGAAAAGACAAACCGTTGGTTTAAAGCTGAAACAATGAAACACAATATTCTTAAAGTGTGTTTGAGTTTCATCTCCTCTCTCACCTTTGTTGATCTTCCATTTGACGACAAACACGATGATTATCAAGAGAGCAACAAGAACAACGGCCGAAAGGACGTAGACCCAAACTGCAAAGACAATACAGATGTTGTGTGTTCTGTTGTAAATGAAAATGTGTGGTGTTACATGCATGAAGAAACAAACATGTTTTCGTAGTGTCTCCTCCTTTTGTGTCCTCTTCAGTTGTTGTTGTTGTTGTTGTTGTTGTTGTTGTGTCTTCACCTGAACAAATGAACACAATACAATTAAATAAATGAAATCCATTAAAAAGGTAAATTTGAGTAACATCAAAATATTCTCACCTGTTTTATCACCTGAGGGAGAAAACTGCATCACTTTGTCTCCATCGGTCACTTCACACTTCAATGAAGTGAAGCTTGATGTGTAAAAGAAGTGAGAAGTCTTAAAGGACAGAGAGGCGAAGCAGAGAGACGGTGATGTCTTCACTTCTTCGTTGTCTTTGTCCACATGTTGACCACCATTCATCCACTTCACTGTGTGTTCACATCGTTCATACGTCCACACAGAGCATCTTAACGTCACCTTGTCTCTGTTCGTCTCTTCAGTCACTGGTGGAGACGGAGACATTATGAGAGAAAGACGAGTAACTTAAATACTGAAATCATTATTATTGTAATGTTTCAGCATATTAATCTGACACGACAGTTTATAAACATTATGATGTAAATACTCACTGGAAACAACAGACAGATGAACCTCAGCATCTTTATGTTGTCCTCCTGGTCTGAACTCTCTGCAGACATAACGACCAACATCTCCATGTGTGACCTTCTTCATAACCAGAGAACAGTTCTGTGAAACACTCAGTCTGTCTGATTCAGCTTTGGCTTCATCAATCTGCCCGTTTCTAACCAGAACTACTGCTTGTGTGCTTCTTGAATAAGTGAAGAGCCACACAGTAGAGTCACAGTTGTTCTGGTCCTCAGTCACACTGTTACAAGGCAAAGTGACTTCATCTCCATCTCTGACAGTGAGACGTTGTTCTGTTGCTGCTTCTAAGAAGATGAGAGAGAAGTAAAAGGAACAAGGAGAAATAAAACATGACTTTTAGTGTCAGTGTGAAGATCATTTTAGACACAACAACAGTTTACAAATGTGCCACATTGTTGGTTTCTAAGAGTTCATTAAACTCACGATTCACCTGGATGGAAACAAACAGACGACTTGTGTGTCGTCTTTAAATGAAGCTTTGCTCATAAATAACATGAATATATTAGTAAATGATCTTTCTAGTGTTTCTGTAGTCATACACACATTCTATGTGTTCTTACCTGTAAACTGAAGCATCAGAATCAGCAGCAAAGAGGTTTGAATCCCTCTGAATTCAGCCATGGTTCCTCTCCGTCTCTCGTCTCTCTGCTTCTTCCGTCTTAAAGACAAATGATGAATCTACTTCCTCTTGTTGATAAAGAGTCACTTCCTCGTCCCTCTCGTCTCTCATACGTCACTTGTTGCTTGTTTTATGCCCTTAAGGCGAACATGAGCAGGTGTGAAGTTCACACTGACAGACAATTTAACCCTTTTGGGTTCAAACTGTTTCCAGAACTCTCAGAACTTAAAGTTTCACCTTTCTTCATTCGATGATCTGATCTGATGGAGCAACAAACAAACTGCACTAAGACGCAGAGTCTCAAGGTCAAGAGTCCTTTCCCATGATGCATCAGTGCCGCCGCCATACAGGCGAACCATCAAGGGCCCATCGTGTTCAGTCCCAGAGTGAAACAGAAGAAGAAGAGTGAGGAAGTCAAAGGTGTGTGTACTGGATGACGACTGAACGCCTCTATATCAGAATCCGCCTCGACGTAACGACCCCATAGTGCCGTGGATCACATGTGAAATACTCATAATTATAATAACATTATAAAACGAGACACTGTCCCAGCAGGCGACCCAGTCGGGGCCTCTTGGGCCGGCCAGGAGTGCAGCGTGTCCCCCCTGGTGCCCTGGTAGGATCTAGGTTTACCTGTGATATGGAGCCCGGTCAGGTGACCTGGGGCACAACACACAGTGCGGGTTGGTGAGGAGAGTTTAGGCTACGGGGGGGGTCATAAGCTCCAGGCCTCGGGGCCGGTGCCAGGGTCTGGTTCCCCGGGGTCGGCACTGACGGACCCACTACGCCTCCTGGCTTCAGCCTCTGGTCCTCCGCCTTAAATCAGCTGTGGGTGAAGGAGGGAAGAAGGAGACATCGGGTGTAGTTTGGACTCTGGGCCTCTGTCTTAAGAAGAGAAGCACGAGAGCGCCCCCCTGTGGACACCAGGAGGTGTTGTACCTCAGCAACGATACGAGACATGCAGGTAGACGAGAGAACACGCTTTTACTTTAAATCAGAAATAAATGTTTACCGACGGCTTTCTCCAAATAATATTCAGCCTTTTGGGAACAAAACAAATAACACAGTCAAACAATAGAAGATGCAGCCGTAATAATAATACTACTACTAATAGTACTACAGCAGCTCACGTGATCTGAAGGCGCCTTCCGGTCATATTGTAACAGACTGACATGTTCTGTGAGCGAAGTGACACATAAAGAGTTTGTGCTTAAAGGAATTATTTCCCCCTTACATTACTTTTACTTTTATACTTTAAGTAGTTTTGAAACCAGTACTTTTATACTTTTACTTAAGTAGAACGCTTGAGTTGATAGTTCTACTTCTACAGAAGTCTTTTTAAACCCGAGTATCTACACTTGTACTTGAGTAATGAATGTGAATACTTTTGACACCTCTGGTTACATCATCACATTTATGTTGTAGGTTATTCCCTCATCCTCAACTGTAGGAGGCGCCAGTGAGGCAGAATCACCCTGTTTGACAGCCCTTTGTCCTGATCGGGGTTAACAACAGTAATAATAATGCATACTAGGTAAACATGTCCTGTTCACTTGTTGTACACGTGGTTGTTTGCTTGTGGGCAGTTTGTGCTTTAAAGCAGCTGAGAAGGACCTCTGGTGCCTCTCTGGAGACAAAGAGCAGAGACGCTGGTATTCTGTTGGACATTTTAATGAAGCTTACAATCGACTTTTCATTCAACCTTTATTTGAAATTAAAAATGCTGAAAAAGAATAAAGCATAAAGCTCAAAATGGGGTTAAAACCACACAAGGAAAATAATTTTTATTCCAGTAAGCTGAAAACTTTACTCAGTAAAACACGACACAATCACATTCAGCAAACTAAAACAGCAACATTCACTTAAATGGTGACAAAATAAATGACAAGAAGCCCTGAAGCCGTCATCGTGTGCATGCAGGGACGCAGTATAACGGATGCACGTGTCTCTAAGCGTCTGCTTTCCTAAACTCCCATAATGCATCACAGCAAACGTCCACACGTCTTCATGACGCAGCCTGCGCTGATCCTAAACGTCTCCATCGGGCTACAGACAGTCATGTGACCTCTTATCTGGCTGGTTTGGTGACGGTGGCGTAGAGGGCGGCGGGGTCAGCTGCAGCGGAGGGACCGGGGGGCTTCAGGGTGGTGTAGGTCACTGCGCCACCTTCCTCCTCCTCATCGGGATGAAGGCCGGCCTGCAGGGAGAGAGGAAGACTCATGAATCCAAACTCACCATGTAGAGTCCTCACTCTGGGGACAGACGTCCTCTTTGCTGAGGAGACGCTGGGACACGTTGGTCCAGCTCAGCTCACCTGGGCTCTGCCGGCGGTGTTCTTGGTGAAGCTGACGGAGGCGTAGGCCACGCCTCCTTTAGGGTCGTCCTGCAGAGAGGAGGAGACAAGATGGCTGCTCAGAGACCCGCTGACTCCCTCTTTCCTCCCTCAGTTCAACGTGACTCAGCTGCTAGTGGAGCTCATGATGGTTTAGAAGTTTAATTATTCATGTTTTAAACTCACCGCGTCGTCATCCGTCTTTGTTTTGTTCCCTGAAAAGACAAACAAAGAGGACGTGTTGAGCTCATCATTTAAAACGTGTTGTTTGTAGCAGTTCCATCTGTGGACGTCGTCACCTTTAGTTCTCCTCCATGCGACGACTCCCAGTGTGATCGCCACGAGAGCTGCACCCCCCACAGAGACGTAGACCAGGGACCACCACCAGGCTGAGACAGAGGAGGGACACAGTCACAGGGTGATGATCAATAGATGATCTCTGATAGATGATCGATAGATGATCTCTGATAGATGATCGATAGATGATCTCTGATAGATGATCAATAGATGATCTCTGATAGATGAATCACCTGAATGAATAAAATAGCAAAGTGAATCAAACTGTACAGTTAGAAAATAACTCAAGTATCTGACGTCATGATTAAAGAACAATGTGGTTTAAGAGGTGAAATATGAACAAATCCTTTGAGTGATCATCCACATGTGACTTTAAGCAGCTCATCATCTTCTCACCTGACTGAGGACGCCTGAAGGGGAACTGATGACTTTCTCCACTTTGACTATCAATCACTTCACATGTCAGTGACTCATAATGATCTTTTTTAATGCTGAATGAGGCTGAACAGACGTGTGATGTCATCACTTCAGTGTGACTTCCCTCTTTGAGCCACTTCACTGTGTGTCCACACCGTCCATCAGCCCACAGAGCACTTCAACTTCACCTCATCACCCTCCTCCTCTTTTGTTATTTTAAACTTTCAGCACATTGTTCCAACAATAAAGTAAGAATACTTACCGTCAACAACAGACAGCTGATAAACGTCTTCCCCTACTGGTGATCCTTTTCCTGATTTAAACTGTCTGCAGGTGTATTGACCAGCATCCTGACCTTTGACCTTCTTTATAACCAGAGAACATTCCTCTGTTACACTCAGTCTGTTTAATCTGTTGTTGGCTCCTTCTTTAAACTTCCCAAGTTCAAACAGTGTTACTGTACTGTTTGAACTACTAAAGAGCCACGTAGTTCCGTCACACTTCTTCTGATCATGAATCACACTCTCACAAGGAAACGTGACTTCATCTTCATCTCTGACAGTGACGGATGACGTTTCTACAGATGTTACTGTTGAAAAATACAGAAAAATACAGTAAACATGACGGTAAAGTTCCTACAAATGTCAAGGATGCGTGGAGGAGGCAGGACTCAGATGCAGACTTCTCGGAAACAAAAGACTTTAATTGTCAAAAAGGAAAAATCAAAGGCCACGGGGCAAAAACACACAGGAACCAGGGGAAAAACAGCAGGCATGAAACTATGAGCATCCACGACGACAGACAATGACCCAACAAGTGACACAAGAGACACACGACTTAAATACACAAGGGAGGTGCAGGTGATTGGACACAGGTGGAAACTATTAGACGATCACAGGGGATGACGGGACGAGGCAGGAAGTGAAGTTACCCGGGGACACGAGTGGCAGAAAACTACAAAATACAACAGGAAGTGAACCACACCGTGATAACAAAGTGTTGTAATAATTGTAGATGTGTTTGTAAATGCGTCTCCTTTATGGCGTCTCACAGGCTTCAGAAGACTCCTGGTGACGTTAAACAGAAGCTGCAGACTCACCTGTACATCTCAACACCTGCAGCATCACCAACGAAGACGTCATAATCCACCTGAGTTCAGCCATCGTGCTTCTCTCTCTCGCTCTCAGCCCTCAAAGCGCCCGCTGCTCCTTCAACATGGACGCAGCATCTACTTCCTGTCGTCACTTCCTCGCGATGCCCTCAGCCCTCCTCCGTTTACTGTTCCAATCATGTGTGATATTAACTTCTTATTTCAACTCGTGGATTTTAGCGAGTGATAATGTTCATAGTTTTATGTGTAATAATGTGCATTGTATGTCAGAGTGAAGTAGAACAGGATGGAGGAAGTAGAGCGTGTTCAGTTCAGGTAAATGTTTGCATCAAAGCATCTCGTGCTCTCTGATTGTGGTCGGTTCCTATTTCTGTCTCATAGTGAGTGTGAAGTCACCACTTTGCATGCGAGCTGGAGTCATGGCTGCTGTGAAGAGGTCATGTGACCCCCGAACGCAGCCTGAGCCCAGATGGTTTTAGATGCATTTAACAGACACTCAGATAAACGTCGACTTTTCACTGTGAGTGTGTGTGTGTGTGTGTGTGTGTGTGTTGGAGAAAGAGACAACAACACATAGTGAGATCAACACAACGTCCATCTTGATTTTCTGGTTGTTTTAAATGTGAATCTTTGAGTTCATCGGGACGGAAACCAAAGAGAAAAGTGCCAACAGGTGTTTGATCACAGAGCTCCTCCCCCTCGTTAGCAGAGACCGCTGGTTGGGCCTCTGAGCATCAGGTGACTCACCTGAGCAGCGAGACGCTCCAACTTCCACTGAGAGGAAGTGCAGCATTAAAGATCCTACACATGCATGTATTAATACACGGAAGTAAAGAAATGCACATCAAATAAACATCAGCATAAATACGTGTACGCATGCACACGCACACCTGCAGCTTCTAGATGAGCCGGTTTAGTCTGCAGGAGTAAATGTCACCAACCAGCAGGCCGGGAGGAAGCGCTGTGACACTGAAACTGACATCATCATCTTTTTATGACTTCTTAAACGTTTAGACTGGAAACACCTCCAGAGCGGAACACGCCAGCAGGTGTCACATGACTTCACTTCTGACAAACAGATCAAATAAAGACCTTCAGGTTAGAGATGATGACTCTAGTGCCCCGGTGGCCTCTGCATCGGCCCCCAGTGGAGAAAACATGTAGTATTGTAATTACATACAACAGATGGTTTGTTGATTTATACCGTTATACATTTTTCATCAGTATCAAGATTTAAAAAACTGTAGTTTTAAAGAACTGTTTTCTGTATCGGTGCATTTTACTATTAATCAACAAAAACTCTATTCCTGTTTTTATTTAAATGAATAATGATTTATTCCACTTGCTAATAACTACACATTCCTTTCATGTAACAACACTGTGACGACGGCCTTGGCGAACACGTTAAACGTGTTAAGAGCTGCTGCGGATGTAAACGTTTGCAGCAAATTAGCTTCTGTTGGGCTCCAACAATACAGGTTCTACTGGTGCGTTGATCCACCAGCATCAACAAGTACTTTTACTTACTTGTAGTGGAGTATTTTTACATTTAGGTGTTGTTGCCTTTGCAGAAGTGTGTTGATATTTCTGTGCGTTATCAGGTGACTTTGTGAACATGTGAGTGCTCAGTGAGAACAGAGCTGTTCAACCAATCAGAGGAGAGGTTCACTACTACAAGTGGACCAGAGGAGGGAGGCTGCAGACCAGAAGAGGGAGGACGTTCAATGACCACCATGAAGCTCTTACTACATGGAGGAATCACACAGCACAGTGTAGCATGACGCTCTTTATTTATTGTTATCACATGTTATAAAGACAAGTTACTGAAACACAAACACATCCCAACAAACATGTGAATGCTGAATGAATCTGATCTGCAGACGTGTTGCTCAAACTCCACCAGCAGGTCTCATGTTTTCATAGTTCACTGTGTCGTCTTCTGCATCATAACGCACCTGTGAGAAACAACACAAAGCCACACTTTACACCCCCACCTCTCTGACGTGCTCCACCCTCCATGTAGCATCCACCCTGCGGTTCCCCCTCATGTGGACACTGTGAGCTCAGTCGCTAAGTGTTAGCTCTGCTAGCATTGGTGGGCCGTTAGCACCGTTAGCTGCTAGAAGCTCTAAAGCGACTCGTGTTGGAGTAAAGAAATACTGCAGATAAGAACGTCATGAAGCGATGAAGCGTTTCATTGTTAACTTGTTAAAGACTCACAGCGTTTTCTTCCGTCTGTGTTTTCCTCTCTGGAGACAAAAGAAAGAGTCGCTTTAGTTTCACCAGCAAAAGACGTCTCTCATCAAAATGTCTTCAGCTTCTTCACCTTTAATTCTAATCCACATGTTGACGACTACAAGTATTATTATGAGTGCTGCTAATCCAACGGACACAGAGACGAGCCTCCACCCGCCTGCAACGACATCACACACATATTTATGTGCATTTAGTAGACTTAAATATCTACTTTACTCATATTTAGTTACATAAAAAACTTGTTTGTTTGGTAAAACTCACCAGAAAAGCTCTAAAAAGACATTTATGAACATTCAAGTCTTAAACTACAGAGAAAATGTATTTTTTGTCTCAAAGAATTTAAATAAAAAAAGACCACTGAAAACAAATGTATTAAATCATTAAATGTGAGAGGATGAAAATACTGAGAGGAAGAGAGATTCTACATGAAGACACAAACACGTAGAGTCTCTACTTTGTGGTTCTGCTGAAGCTTCTCTGATTGCTGAAGTTGTCGTTGTGTCTCCTGCTTTTGTGTCCCCAGTGGTTGTTGTTGTTGTGTCCTCACCTGAACAAATGAAAACAACACAACTAAATAAATGAAACTTACAATTCACTAAAAACAGAATTGAAGTGACTTCAGAATATTCTCACCTGTTTTATCACCTGAGGGAGAAAACTGCATCACTTTGTCTCCATCGGTCACTTCACACGTCAATGAAGTGAAGCTTGATGTGTAAAAGAAGTGAGAAGTCTTAAAGGACAGAGAGGCGGAGCAGAGAGACGGTGATGTCTTCACTTCTTTGTCTTTGTCCACATCTTGACCACCATTCATCCACTTCACTGTGTGTTCACATCGTTCATTCGTCCACACAGAGCATCTTAACGTCACCTCGTCTCTGTTCGTCTCTTCGGTCACTGGTGGAGACGGAGACATTATGAGAGAAAGAAGAGGAACTTAAATACTAAAATCATTATTATTATAATGTTTCAGCATATTAATCTGATAGGACAGTTTATAAACATTATGATGTAAATACTCACTGGAAACAACAGACAGATGAACCCGAGCAACTTCATGTCGTCCTCCTGGTCTGAACTGTCTGCAGACATAAAGACCAACATCTTCACGTGTGACCTTCTTCATAACCAGAGAACAGTTCTGTGAAACACTCAGTCTGTCTGATTCAGCTTTGACTTTTTCAATCTGCCCGTTTGTAACAAGAGTTACTGGTGTGATTGTTGAATGATAGAAGAACCACTCAGTAGAGTCACAGTTGTTCTGGTCCTCAGTCACACTGTTACAAGGCAAAGTGACTTCATCTCCATCTCTGACAGTGAGACGTTGTTCTGTTGCTGCTTCTAAGAAGATGAGAGAGAAGTAAAAGGAACAAGGAGAAATAAAACATGACTTTTAGTGTCAGTGTGAAGATCATTTTAGACACAACAACAGTTTACAAATGTGCCTCATTGTTGGTTTCTAAGAGTTCATCAAACTCACGATTCACCTGGATGGAAACAAACAGACGACTTGTGTGTCGTCTTTAAATGAAGCTTTGCTCATAAATAACATGAATATATTAGTAAATGATCTTTCTAGTGTTTCTGTAGTCATACACACATTCTATGTGTTCTTACCTGTAAACTGAAGCATCAGAATCAGGAACAAAGAGGTTTGAATCCCTCTGAATTCAGCCATGGTTCCTCTCCGTCTCTCGTCTCTCTGCTTCTTCCGTCTTAAAGACAAAGGATGAATCTACTTCCTCTTGTTGATAAAGAGTCACTTCCTCGTCCCTCTCATCTCTCATACGTCACTTGTTGCTTCTTTTATGCACTTAAGGCGGACATGAGCAGGTGTGAAGTTCACACTGACATCAAGCATCTGGATTTAACACCAGAGACAATTTCACTAGCAAGGTCCACGCGCACCAACTGAACTGTTTAACAGTTTTATTTGCGAGATGTGAGCGATAGGATTTGTAAGTTGATACGTGTGGCGGTCGGATGGGTTGTGGGGATCCGCCGTGGCACCCGGGCACGGGCAACCCCCAAAAAATGTGTGAGGTGTGATGAGCGGCTTGAAGATCTTTGAGATCCGAGCGGATGTACCAGTGGTATACTTTGAGGGACTGAGGGCGAGTGGAATGTGGAATGGGTCTCGAATGGACTCGGGGACGAGCGGCATCCTGGGGATTCTAGTACCAACTCTTGGCCACGTGTAGCGCAACTGGGAGGTGTGAAAGCTTGGCATCCTGGTGCCCTGGAATCCCAGTGCCAGGTGCTCCTGCTACGGCCAGCTGGAAAGTTTTCTCTTTTCTACGATGTTACGTTACTATGTAACATCGTCGTGGCGCAGGGGCTAGAGAGGGTGTGCTGGGAAGCACAAGGTTGGTGGTTCGAGTCCTGACTGCCTCATGTTCCATGTCGAAAGTGTCCCTGAGCAAGACACCTAACCTCTAATTGCTCCCTGGGCAAAAATGTAAAAGAGCCATGGGTTAAAAATGTAATGTAGGTCGCTTTGGATAAAAGCGTCTGCTAAATGACCTGTAATGTAATTGTAGCCGTGATCGCGCTGCCACCGTCGGGTTCCGTAAGGACGCACGGACACACGTTGAGAGCAATACGTCTTTTATTTTGTAAGGGGTCAGTGGGCAGGATTGAGGCCGCTCGTCGCGCTGTTGCTCAGCTCTGCTCAGCTCCTGTTACCGTCCAGATCCGGCTCACTGTTTTTACCAGAGAGACAATCAGTGCAGATTATTTCCACCTGTGCTTCCTCCTCACCTACCGGCACCGTCTCCTGAACCACTCCCCCGCTCTCCCCCCTGCAGCTGCGCTAACCACGCCCCGCCACCACAGTAATGTAATGTAATGTAAATGCTGAGGATTATGTCTAGCGTTGCCGCCTTCAATACAGAAAAATAAGGGACGTTTGGAGGAGGGCGTTATAGCCGACGGGGGAGAAGGTTGCTCTTCAGTCCCAGCGCGACTCCAAGAACGAGGACGAATACACATCCGACGTGCCAGCGGTGGTAAATCACAACTTCCCAGTCTCATCGGTACGTACACCTAAATGTTCTATGATAAACTATACAGCATTCGGTTTTCAAACAACAGGCTCTTCTGTGGTGATTGAGGTAAAGTTGGTGAGTCAATGAAACTTGGATTTCAAACGTCTCTCAGTCAAATCACTTGTGGTGCTCAAGTATCACATGCATGCATTTCTGTTGATTACATTAGATTGGATACGGTCATAGCTGTACGTCGGTATTCTATTGGTTACAGTGGTTTTACAATACTCACGTTTCTTTATTGATTACATAGTTCCAGAATCATGGCTGTATTCTGGTGTAAACTAAATGCATTTTATTAATAGTTCATTCATGAATCGGGTCATTAGTTTATTTCTAATATCCCACAGCACCAAATCCCTCTCACTAACACGGTAAGACACTGCATTCTCAGTTTTCACATTTTCAGATGTTCAGTACGTCTGCTTGGAATATTCTGGTAAAAGGAGAAGCAAATGGCAGAATTATTACATATTAGACTATAAAAGAAGAAACTTGAAGAAAGACAACATGAGAAAATCTGCAAAATTGCTCTATTTTGATCCATTATTCTCAGGGATAAAAGAAAGGCAGCAAGTGTTTTAGCAACAAAGAAGGCAACATACTTAAGCACTTCAACCTCTGAGCACCATGAAGGGCCTGACAGCAGGTTCATCAAGCTCAATGTGTAATATATTGTCCACATTTACTGCATATTTACCCTCGATAGAGAGAGAAGCAGACATTAGTTGGGTTTGTGTGGTCAGGTGATGCTGGCGTAGACGTTGCTGGGATCAGCGGAGGAAGCTTTCACGGTCGAGTAGGTCACCGCATCATCGCCATGGTTACTCCGACCCTGACAGGAAACCGCACAACGTGATTTACACAACAGGACGAGGTGACGCAACGCACAACGACGATGTAGTGCGACGCGCAGAGCAGCTTCAGTGGTGTCGCACAGTCATCATCATCATCATCATCAGACTTTACAGCACAGGACACAAAACAACACAGCGCACAATGTATCAGTGCAACACAACGTGTGTGTGGTCATGGTAACCAATCAGAGAGCTCACCTGGGCTTTACTGTCGGCCTTCTGGGTGTAGCTGATGGTGGCGTAGGACACACCGTCTTCAGGACCGGCCTGCATGGAGGAGACAGCATGGCCGCTCAGGGACATGGACACATCCTAACAGCAGACAGAAGGGTTTCTTTAGGGGGGAGGGTTGGTCTTCCGCTTTTTCTCCTGTTGCATCATCTAACTTCTCTTTTTATATTTGGTGCACATTCTCTCACTCTCAAGGCTGAACTGACTGTTTTGTACAGTTGACAAACTATTCGGTTATTCTCTTCTCTTCTCTTATTAACCGGTGTGGAATGGAAGCGTGGTGGGAATAGCAAGCAGAGCTAACTGCTAATTAGCGCTCCGGCTCGCCGTAATGCTCCACCGGTACACAACATGGGCCCACATGAGTTGTCGCTGATGTGGCCAAACGTATGTGTTTACTCAGTGTCTCTGCAGCGTGTGACCTCACCGTGAGAGGGGCTTCTGCAGCCGGGGGGGCGGTCGGCACCTGGACAGGAAGCATCTCACAGATCAGTTCTCTCACACGCTGACAGAATTCTGTAATGCTGTTTTTAGCTTATTAAGGAATTAAATTAATACGTTTTAAGCACTTTTCTCCTCTTCCTCACAATCACTTATTACTACAAGACTCTAATATTGATCTCAGCTATTAAATTGAGAAGAATAGTGAGGATCAGTTTTTTAAACTCACATCGTTGTTGTTCGTCCGTGTTGTGTTGCCTGAAAAGACAAATCGTTGGTTTAAAGCTGAAACAATGAAACACAATATTCTTAAAGTGTGTTTGAGTTTCATCTCCTCTCTCACCTTTGTTGATCTTCCATTTGACGACAAACACGATGATTATCAAGAGAGCAACAAGAACAACGGCCGAAAGGACGTAGACCCAAACTGCAAAGACAATGCAGATGTTCTGTGTTCTGTTGTAAATGAAAACGTGTGGTGTTACATACATGAAGACACAAACATGTAGAGTCTCTACTTTGTGGTTCTGCTGAAGCTTCTCTGATTATAGAAGTTTTCGTAGTGTCTCCTCCTTTTGTGTCCTCTTCAGTTGTTGTTGTTGTTGTTGTTGTGTCTTTACCTAAACAAATGAACACAATACAATTAAATAAATGAAATCCATTAAAAAGGTAAATTTGAGTGACATCAGAATATTTTCACCTGTTTTATCACCTGAGGGAGAAAACTGCATCACTTTGTCTCCATCGGTCACTTCACACTTCAATGAAGTGAAGCTTGATGTGTAAAAGAAGTGAGAAGTCTTAAAGGACAGAGAGGTGGAGCAGAGAGACGGTGATGTCTTCACTTCTTTGTCTTTGTCCACATCTTGACCACCATTCATCCACTTCACTGTGTGTTCACATCGTTCATACGTCCACACAGAGCATCTTAACGTCACCTCGTCTCTGTTCGTCTTTTCAGTCACTGGTGGAGACGGAGACATTATGAGAGAAAGACGAGTAACTTAAATACTAAAATCATTATTATTATTATGTTTTATATTAATCTAAATGTTTATAAATATTATGATGTAAATACTCACTGGAAACAACAGACAGAAGAACCTCAGCATCTTCATATTGTCCTCCTGGTCTGAACTGTCTGCAGACATAACGACCAACATCTCCACATGTGACCTTCTTCATAACCAGAGAACAGTTCTGTGAAACACTCAGTCTGTCTGATTCAGCTTTGGCTTCAACAATCTGCCCGTTTCTAACCAGAACTACTGCTGATCTGCTTCTTGAACGATAGAAGAACCACTCAGTAGAGTCACAGTTGTTCTGGTCCTCAGTCACACTGTTACAAGGCAAAGTGACTTCATCTCCATCTCTGACAGTGAGACGTTGTCTTTTTGCTGCTTCTAAGAAGATGAGAGAGAAGTAAAAGGAACAAGGAGAAATAAAACATGACTTTTAGTGTCAGTCTGAAGATCATTTTAGACACAACAACAGTTTACAAATGTGCCTCGTTGTTGGTTTCTAAGAGTTCATTAAACTCACGATTCACCTGGATGGAAACAGACGACTTGTGTGTCGTCTTTAAACGAAGCTTTGCTCATAAATAACATGAATATATTAGTAAATGATCTTTATAGTGTTTCTGTAGTCATACACACATTCTATGTGTTCTTACCTGTAAACTGAAGCATCAGAATCAGGAACAAAGAGGTTTGAATCCCTCTGAATTCAGCCATGGTTCCTCTCCGTCTCTCGTCTCTCTGCTTCTTCCGTCTTAAAGACAAATGATGAATCTACTTCCTCTTGTTGATAAAGAGTCGCTTCCTCGTCCCTCTCGTCTCTCATACGTCACTTGTTGCTTTTTCATCAAACTCATCCTCCACCACAGCTTCTTCTGGATGTCTGTGAAATTATTTTGTCTTAGGGAGTGTAAATGACAAAATTACTCTTAAACTCATTGAATAATTCATACAGATTGGTTACTGATTGCTTTGGGATAAAGCACAACAAAAAAGATCACACAGTTAAAACGTACAATGAACAAAAACACACAGTATTTCTGTGCGTTGTCATGGACTAGAAGTACTTCCACAGGTTGTAAGCAGGGCGGGGCGGTAACACTTTTGCTCACCGGTCACTGTGGCCAGTGGTTTCCCAAAGTTACTTACCACTCAGCAATTTAAGTATCCACAATTTTTGTTGTTGGGAAATTGAGAATATACGGTTTGCTTTTCGGTTGAACTAGATACAATTCATTCAGTGGAGTTATTGAACATTATTTGCCATACATATTGAATAATATTCATAACAAATCACCCAAAAGCCATTTCTATACAAGTAAAAGGTGTAGTACAACAAGTACAACCTCATGTCCATGTGGTATGATGTTGGTGGTGCTTCATAACAGTGGAGGTATTGAATATTTCTGTACTGGGTTATTTACGCTTCGTACTTTGCAGACGGTCCCTGCGCCTCGTAAGCGGCCGCACATTAAGACCAAAATGGCTCGTCCGGCTCGCTGAGCGCCTGTTTTGGTTAAATTATGGCTGATAACGGTTGAAGTTGGTTGTCAACACCGCTGCGGTCACCGAGAGAAGATCTGAATCTGTGAACAACTTGCTGACTTTAGCGACGCGTGAGTTTATTGTTTTAAATGTGCCTTGAGAAGAGACTCCTAACGGGAACATGCGTGCCGACCGACCGCGAGCCGAGCCGCTAGACGGGGCTTCATCCGCGGCTTCGAAAAACGTTTTATTTTGAAAACTGACCGGAGTTTCTCCTAATTATGCTCCTATGACATATTCCCCACGCGTCACCAGGCGTTTTTCTTGTCCTTTTACCGTGCACGGCAGTTTCGCCGACCAGCGAACACAGACTCCTACCCCCCCCCAGACAATGTGTCTGAGACAGAGGACCATGTGTCTGAGGCAGGGGACCATGTGTCTGAGGCAGGGGACCATGTGTCTGAGGCAGAGGACCATGTGTCTGAGGCAGAGGACGTCTGTCTGAGGCAGAGGACCATGTGTCTGAGGCAGAGGACGGTCTGTCTGAGGCAGAGGACCTTGTTGAGGCAGAGGACGGTCTGTCTGAGGCAGAGGACTGTGTGTCTGAGGCAGAGGACGGTCTGTCTGAGCCAGAGGACCATGTGTCTGAGGCAGAGGACGGTCTGCCAGAGGCAGAGGACCATGTGTCTGAGACAGGGGACCATGTGTCTGAGGCAGAGGACTATGTGTCTGAGGCAGAGGACCGTGTGTCTGAGGCAGAAGACGGTCTGTCTGATGCAGAGGACCATGTGTCTGAGGCAGAGGATCGTGTGTCTGAGACAGGGGACCATGTGTCTGAGCCAGAGGACCGTGTGTCTGAGGCAGAGGACCGTGTGTCTGAGACAGGGGACCATGTGTCTGAGGCAGAGGACCATGTGTCTGAGGCAGAGGACCGTGTGTCTGAGACAGAGGACCATGTGTCTGAGGCAAATGACCATGTGTCTGGGGCAGAGGACCGTGTGTCTTGAGGCAGAGGACCGTGTGTCTGAGGCAGAGGACGGTCTGTCTGAGGCAGAGGACCGTGTGTCTGAGGCAGAGGACCGTGTGTCTTGAGACAGGGGACCATGTGTCTGAGGCAGAGGACCATGCGTCTGAGGCAGAGGACCGTGTGTCTGAGGCAGAGGACCATGTGTCTGAGGCAGAGGACCATGTGTCTGAGGCAAATGACCAGGTGTCTGGGGCAGAGGACCGTGTGTCTTGAGACAGGGGACCATGTGTCTGAGGCAGAGGACGGTCTGTCTGAGGCAGAGGACCATGTGTCTGAGACAGAGGACGGTCTGTCTGAGGCAGAGGACCATGTGTCTGAGACAGGGGACCATGTGTCTGAGGCAGAGGACCATGTGTCTGAGACAGAGGACCGTGTGTCTTGAGACAGGGGA
Organism: Gasterosteus aculeatus; assembly: GCF_964276395.1. Lineage (NCBI taxonomy): Eukaryota > Metazoa > Chordata > Actinopteri > Perciformes > Gasterosteidae > Gasterosteus > Gasterosteus aculeatus. The sequence goes on from NC_135706.1 coordinate 13,744,435, forward strand.
CCGTGTGTCTGAGGCAGAGGACCATGTGTCTGCAGGTTATTTAGTACATTCACAGATAAACGCATCGCATCTCCCTCCATCCATCTGTTTTTCCTCCATTTCTATAAACAATAAATATTCCTTTGTCACTTTCTTCTTTCACTATTCTCCTATAAAAGCAAGGCTGACTTGTGAATGCAATTATGCTGCAGGACATACAACATAAAACCCCCCGCATGGAATATGTCCTCGCACCCAGCTGTGAGTTGTCTCTCTTGGTGAAACAGGCCTGAGATCTGCTGTGGACTGTGAGCTCCTCGTCTTCAAACTCTGTCCAGGATGAAGGATTCAGACAAACAGCCTGCTAGCAGCACCTCCTCTGCTAGCTCGTAGCCACGCGTGACCTGACATGTGGTCAGTAGCTTAGCTTCCAGCTAGCTCCCCTCCTTATCACACACACACATGCATGAATGAATGTTTTATTTGTTGTTTAGATATTAGGATATCATATAATAGCTTTTGTTGGTTTCAAATGGTATTGATCAGATTAGTATTGTTGGAGGTTAATAAACCTGACACGGGGGTGTGGCGGAGCCAAATGCAGCACAACGGCACGGAGTGTTTGGTTAACGCTTTTATTGAACACGGCCTCACAGCAGGCGTTCGGGCTCAATGAGAGGCAGAGCAGAGTGCGGTCCTCAGGATCGGGGAGGACATGCCGGGAGACAGCTGGTGCGATCGCTGGGCCGGTCGGGGATCCGGAGCACAAGGGCAGAAGCGCCAGGCAGTCCAAGGAGCAGGCAACAGAAACCCGAGGCGCTCAGGCAGGACTCGTGGTCGGGGACAGAAGGATGAGGTGCTCACCGGGGCGGAGACAGACGAACGGGTCGGGAACAGGCAGGGTTGAAACCGGGAGATCAGTCCAAGGTAGAGTGCTGGAGAGACTTGCATGACGCGAAGAACAATCTGGCAATGACAGGCTGGGTGTGCAGTGCTTATGTAGCGGGGCTGATTGTGAATGCGAAGCAGGTGTGGAAGGCAGGAGAGTGACTGATTGTGGATGCGGGGCAGGTGTGGAAGATCGAGCTGGCAGGTGAGTGTGACAAAACCCTGTTATACTTTAAGAAGAGGGAGGACATTCAATGACCACCATGAAGCTCTTACTACATGGAGGAATCACACAGCACAGTGTAGCATGACGCTGTCTTTATTTATTGTTATCACATGTTATAAAGACAAGTTACTGAAACACAAACACATCCCAACAAACATGTGAATGCTGAATGAATCTAATCTGATCTGCAGACGTGTTGCTCAAACTCCACCAGCAGGTCTCATGTTTTCATAGTTCACTGTGTCATCTTCTGCATCATAACGCACCTGTGAGAAACAACACAATCAAAGCCACACTTTACACCCCCACCTCTCTGACGTGCTCCACCCTCCATGTAGCATCCACCCTGCGGTTCCCCCTCATGTGGACACTGTGAGCTCAGTCGCTAAGTGTTAGCTCTGCTAGCATTGGTGGGCCGTTAGCACCGTTAGCTGCTAGAAGCTCTAAAGCGACTCGTGTTGGAGTGAAGAAATACTGCAGATAAGAACGTCATGAAGTGATGAAGCGTTTCATTGTTAACTTGTTAAAGACTCACAGCGTTTTCTTCCGTCTGTGTTTTCCTCTCTGGAGACAAAAGAAAGAGTCGCTTTAGTTTCACCAGCAAAAGACGTCTCTCATCAAAATGTCTTCAGCTTCTTCACCTTTAATTCTAATCCACATGTTGACGACTACAAGTATTATTATGAGTGCTGCTAATCCAACGGACACAGAGACGAGCCTCCACCCGCCTGCAACGACATCACACACATATTTATGTGCATTTAGTCTTAAATATCTACTTTACTCATATTTAGTTACATAAAAAACTTAAATGTTTGGTAAAACTCACCAGAAAAGCTCTAAAAAGACATTTATAAACATTCAAGTCTTAAACTACAGAGAAAACGTATTTTTTGTCTCAAAGAATTTAAATAAAAAAAGACCACTGAAAACAAATGTATTAAATCATTAAATGTGAGAGGATGAAAATACTGAGAGGAAGAGAGATTCTACATGAAGACACAAACACGTAGAGTCTCTACTTTGTGGTTCTGCTAAAGCTTCTCTGAATGTTGTCGTTGTGTCTCCTGCTTTTGTGTCCTCAGTGGTTGTTGTTGTTGTTGTGTCTTCACCTGAACAAATGAAAACAACACAACTAAATAAATGAAACTTCACCTGTTTTATCACCCGAGGGAGAAAACTGCATCAGTTTGTCTCCATCGGTCACTTCACACTTCAATGAAGTGAAGCTTGATGTGTAAAAGAAGTGAGAAGTCTTAAAGGACATAGAGGCAAAGCAGAGAGACTGTGATGTCTTCACTTCTTTGTCTTTGTCCACATCTTGACCACCATTCATCCACTTCACTGTGCGTGGACATCGTTCATACGTCCACACAGAGCATCTTAACGTCACCTCGTCTCTGTTCGTCTCTTCAGTCACTGGTGGAGACGGAGACATTATGAGAGAAAGAAGAGGAACTTAAGTACTGAAATCATTATTAAGGGTGGTCGTGGTGCAGGGGGTAGAGCGGGTGCGCTGGGAACCGCAAGGTTGGTGGTTCGAGTCCCGGCTGCCCCACGTCTCAAGTCGAAGTGTCCCTGAGCAAGACACCTAACCCCTAATTGCTCCCCGGGCAAAATGTAAAAGCCATGGGTTTAAAGTGTAAGGCCCCAGGTCAGTCCTTTGACCCCCCCTAGTGCCCGTCTGTCGCCTCCACCAGCGAACTCGAGAACAATGGTTCCTACAGGTATTTATAACAATGCTTAAAGGTGTGAAAGTCAGTGTCCACACCTCTGGGAGTCTTCTGGTGAGTTCAATGTAACTCGGATTCCGAATGACCCTTAGTCAATATCAGTTTTTGTGCAAGTATTACATGCATGCATTCCAGTTGATTGCATTACATCAAATACAATCATAACTGTACATTGATATCATTCTATTACAGTTGCAGATTTACAGTGGTTTTACAATATTGTCATTACTTTATTGATTACACAGTTTCACAATCATGGCTGTATTCTGGTGTACACTATATGCATCCTATTATTTTTCTGAACCGGGTCGTCAATTTATTTCTAATATCCTACAATATTAATCTAAATGTTTATAAACATTATGATGTAAATACTCACTGGAAACAACAGACAGAAGAACCTCAGCATCTTCATGTCCTCCTGGTCTGACCTGTTTGCAGACATAACGACAAACATCTCCACGTGTGACCTTCTTCATAACCAGAGAACAGTTCTGTGAAACACTCAGTCTGTCTGATTCAGCTTTGGCTTCATCATCAATCTGCCCGTTTTTAACCAGAACTACTGCTGGTGTGCTTCTTGAACGATAGAAGAGCCACTCAGTAGAGTCACAGTTGTTCTGGTCCTCAGTCACACTGTTACAAGGCAAAGTGACTTCATCTCCATCTCTGACAGTGAGACGTTGTTCTGTTGCTGCTTCTAAGAAGATGAGAGAGAAGTAAAAGGAACAAGGAGAAATAAAACAGGACTTTTAGTGTCAGTATGAAGATCATTTTAGACACAACAACAGTTTACAAATGTGCCTCATTGTTGGTTTCTAAGAGTTCATTAAACTCACGATTCACCTGGATGGAAACAAACAGACGACTTGTGTGTCGTCTTTAAATGAAGCTTTGCTCATAAATAACATGATTATATTAGTAAATGATCTTTCTAGTGTTTCTGTAGTCATACACACATTCTATGTGTTCTTACCTGTAAACTGAAGCATCAGAATCAGCAACAAAGAGGTTTGAATCCCTCTGAATTCAGCCATGGTTCCTCTCCGTCTCTCGTCTCTCTGCTTCTTCCGTCTTAAAGACAAATGATGAATCTACTTCCTCTTTTTGTTGTAAAGTCATTTCCTTGTTCTTCTGTTTCATCAAACATCACTTGTTGCTTAACTTAAAGTCACATCTCTACATTTATTTCTCTGATCTGATGCAGCAACAAACAAACTGCACTAAGACTCACGTCGAGTCTCAAGTTCTTTCCCATCATGCACTTGTGTTGCCGACTTACAAGCGAACCAACAAGGACCCGAAGAAGACTGAGGAAGTCAAAAGTGTGACGGGGACCAAATGTCTTTACGATGTCTGGAATATGAAACGATGCGTCTGTTGGACAAATATCACTTTAACGAAACCACATGTGCTCAAATCAGTCTCAACATGAATGAGTGCACACAGATCCACAAATGTATTCACATCTGCCCCCCTACAGCCAAAAGGCCTTTAAATGTTTTTAATGTGTATCCAACTTCTATTTTGAGACCTGAAACTATGAAACACATCACGAGACATGTATAAGTAGAAAAACGGCCATTTTATTCGCGATTATAATGCAGAAAATGTTGTTACAGAATCATCGAAGAAACAACGCGCTCTAAAAGCCCATCGGACTGAAGACCAACAGGAAGCTTACAAAATAAAACACTATCAGCAAAAGAAGTTGTAACAAGTTGTGTTCTGTAGATCTTCCAATGCAGGAAAAAGCTTCTCCTGAAAGCATTCAACATGCGTGGGATGACAGATGTGCAGCCGCCGCAGCCTCTTCTCAGGGGGGGGCGAGGGGGGGCCGTCGCTCAGCCGGTAACCGCCGGCAACCACCAATTCACCGGCCATCACTGCCCGCCCCCCCCACACACGCACCTTCTCTGACCTCCATCTCAGGGCGCCGTACTGGGTCAGCCTCTGGTTCCCTGCAGAACAAACCACATGTCAGCTGGAGGCTCGTGTGAGTCGGCGTGAAGCGGGAGAGAGGCTCCTCACCGCGGCCGGCGGCGAGAAGAACCAGGACGACGGTGACCAGCAGCAGCTCGGCCACACGCAGGACCAACGTCACGGAGTCCAGGGAGGAACCGCCTTCACAGGTGTCACCTGTCACCAGCAGCGAGAAGGTGTCAACGTGCGGGTTTCCCTTCTTCTACTGCGGTAAACACGGCAGCTTTCACGCCTCCAGCGATGAAGGTGAGGAGCTCAGATAATAGAGAAAAAACATCGAAATGTGATCGTTGTGTGTCTGTGACGCTGTTGGTGCTTCCTAACCGGACGAATTAAAACAAACAAACACAAACCTTGTCCTCTTACTACGGGAGTTCCTCAGGGTTCCGTCCTGGGTCCCCTCCTCTTCTCGCTCTACACCAATTCTCTCGGAGCTGTCATTCGCTCGCATGGCTTCTCCTACCACAGCTATGCCAATGACACACAACTAATTCTCTCCTGCCCTCACTCGGACACTCAGGTGGCGGCACGGATCTCTGCCTGTCTGACTGACATCTCTCAGTGGTCCGCCCACCATCTGAACATCAACCCCGACAAGACCAAACTACTTTTCTTTCCGGGAAAAGACTCTCCGACCCAGGACCTGACGGTCAACTTTGGCAACTCCGTGTTAACGCCCACTTTAACCGCTAGGAACCTCGGCGTCACAATCGACAGCCAACTCTCCCTGACTCCCAACATCACAGCAACAACACGATCCTGTAGATACGCGCTCTACATCATCAGGAGAATACGTCCTCTTCTCACTCAGAAGGCTGCCCAGGTACTGATTCAGGCTCTTGTCATCTCACGCCTGGACTACTGCAACTCCCTCCTGCAGGTCTCCCTGCCACCGCCAATCGACCTCTGCAGCTCATCCCGAATGCAGCAGCTCGACTGGTCTTTAACCTTCCAAAATTCTCCCACACTACTCCACTCCTTCGCTCTCTTCACTGGTACCGGTGGCTGCCCGCATCCAGTTCTAAACAATGGTGCTCATGTACCATGCTGTGAATGGATCGGGTCCAGCTTACATCCAGGACATGGTCAAACCCGACATCCCGACCCGCACTCTCCGCTCTGCATCTGCTAAACTGCTCGTCCCTCCCTCACTGAGAGCAAAACACTCGACAAGGTCTCGACTCTTTGCTGTCCTTGCTCCGAAATGGTGGAACGAGCTCTCTGAAGACACCAGGACCGCAGAGAGCCTTCACATCTTCAGACTAAAGACACACCTCTTCAGACTCCACCTCCACTAAAAGACTAACAAATTGTAGCACTTACATTGTACTTATAACGCCACTCATCTATAGCAAATTGTAAGTTGGCTTATTTGAGGAAATTGCTCTTTCTTGTTCTCCTGAGTTTGTACCCTATGGTTGAATGCACTTATTGTAAGTCGCTTTGGATAAAAGCGTCAGCTAAATGACATGTAATGTGATGTAATGTAACACAGCGGAACTTGTTTCTACTCAGAATCTTCAGCTGAACCGAACTGAGAAGTTTCCTGTGAAGGACGACGTTGATTTCAAAACGCTTGTTACGAGTTACTGGAAGTTTGTGAGGAAAAATTTCAGGAATTACACCACAGCTGCTAGATGTATTATACATTCAGGAAGCTACTTTTTTTCCAACCTTCTGATTGGGTTGGTGTTGGTCCGGTTGGTGTTGATCCGGTTGGTCCGGTTGATGTTGATCCGGTTGGTCCGGTTGGTGTTGTTGTTGTTGTTGTTGTATCTCCACCTAGTAAAATATATAAGGGCGCAGTGGCGAAGCAGAAAGACTGATGTCTTCATGTCTCCGTCCCCTGGAGCACCTCGCTGTGTCTCTACATCAGAGGCCCCCAATACAAATATCAAGTCCATAATGTTTCAGTACATTATGTAAATACTCACTGGTGACGGCAGACAGGAAAACATGAGCGAATCCACGCTCTGTTTCTCCTGATGTGACCTGTCTGCAGCCGTAACGACCAACGTCTCGACCTTTGACCTTCTTTAGGACCAGAGAACAATCCTCTGAAACGCTGAGTCTGTCTGATTCACCCGTTTCAACAACCTTCCCGTTTGCAACCAGAATTTCTGCTCGTTGGTTAAAATCACCCCGGACCCACTCAGTGGCTCCGCATGTTTTATCAACGATCAAATTGCCACAAGGAAAAGTGACTTCCTCCCCCTCTCTGACGGTGAAACTTTGTCCTGATGCTGATGCTGAGAAGATGAGAGAGACATTAAGAGAGTAAGGAGAAATAAAAACGACTTAGTGTCTGCAGAGATCAATTAAATTCAATTCAATTCATTTTATTTTGTATAGCCCATAATCGCAAATTACAAATTTGCCTCAGAGGGCTTTACAGTCTGTACACATACGACATCCTCTGCCCCGAAACCCTCCATCGGCACAGGAAAAACTCCCCAAAAAATGAAAAAAACATTCCAAGAGGGAAAAAAGGGAAGAAACCTTAGGGAGAACGTCAGAGGAGGGATCCCACTCCCGGGATGGACAGACTACAATGGATGCCATGTGTACAGAATGGACAATGTATAATACATGCAATTCCTATGACAGAAATTATTCATGTAATTGTGAGTAGTAAGCCAGGCGCACAGCAGGACCACTGCAGGGGCAACCACCATCAGATAGAACCACCATCCACAGAAGCCTGTGGGGAGGGAGAGCACAGAGACTTTAGGAGAGGGTAATGTTGGTTTATGAGTACAGTAATATGATTAATATCTAAAATAATGATGATGATGATGATGATGGCAGCAGCAGGCGTCAGCATGGCCACGGTAGGTGTCAGGACCAGGGTCCTGAAGGAACCACGATCTACGGAGACCTGATAGGGGAGAAAGCACAAAAAAAAAACTCCCGGAAAGAAGCTGAATTAGTCATGTGCATTAATAAAACTTGAATTATGGTAGAACGAGAGCGTGAGAGAGGAGCTTGGTGTGTCCTAAGAAGTCCCCCGGCAGTCTAAGCCTATAGCAGCTTAACTAAGGGCTGGTCCGGACTAACCTGAGCCAGCCCTAACTATAGGCAGAGTCAAAGAGGAACGTTTTAAGTTTTTCTTTAAAAGAGCTGACCGAATCTGCCCCCCGGACTGAAAGTGGAACCTGGTTCCAAGAGGAGCTTGATAACTGAAGGCTCTGGCCCCCAGCCTACTTTTTAAAACCAAGGAACAACAAGTAGCCCAGCATCTATGGAGCGCAGCTGCCTTGTAGGGCAATAAGGTGTTACAAGCTCTTGAAGATACAACGGTGCCTCACCAGCAAGTGCCTTGTAGGTGAGGAGAAGTACCTTAAAATCTATTCTTGATTTAACAGGGAGGCAGTGCAGAGAAGTTAATACAGGAGTGATATGATCCCTTTTCTTAGTTCTTGTTAATACACGTGCTGCAGCATTCTGAATCAACTGGAGAGGCTTAAGAGATTTACAAGAGCAGCCTGATAACAAAGAATTACAGTAGTCCAGTCTGGAAGTGACAAAATCACTTTGAGACAGGAAGTTCCTGATTTTTGATATGTTACGTAGATGAAAATAGGCAGTCCTTGAAGTCTTCTTTATATGCGAGTTGAAGGTCATATCCTGGTCGAAGAGAACTCCCAGATTCCTGACGGTGCAGCTGGGTACCAGAGCAATTCCATCCATAAAAACTGTATCACGTGACAGCTGGCTGCGAAGGCGCTCTGGGCCTATCAGGATAACTTCCGTTTTTTCTGAGTTTAGCATGAGGAAGTTGCCGGTCATCCAAGTTTTGATGTCTCCAAGACATCCACACAAGAGTTCATTAAACTCACGATTCACGAAACAAGCAGACTACTGGTGACTTCTTTAAAGGGTTTGTTATAAAATAACACTAATATTAATAAATGATGTTTCTGTAGTCATACACACATTCTATGTGTTCTTACCTGTAAACTGAAGCATCAGAATCAGGAAGAAAGAGGCTTTAATCCCTCTGAATTCAGCCATGGTTCCTCCTCTTCTCCTCACTGAGGACCTCTGGATGTATCCGCTGTACTTCAGAGGGAGTCACCTCCTCCTCTCCTCCTCCTCACGAGCGTCCTCATTTGAGCCGGATGATCTGCAACACTCGACCACGATATGAGGACACTTCACTTTTTTGGGGCCGGCTTGTTTGGAAAGAGCCGTTAGATGTTGAAATGATGGCGTGCAGCTCCAGATGTTGAAAGCAGCACAGAAACATGACGTGAAGCGAAGAGGTGGATGGAGGTCGTTGGGGGGGTGAAGTGTGAGGTCGGCCCGTTCGCTGCCTCCTGGGTGAAAGTCCTGCGCTGCTTTCATGTTCAGTTGGTTCCTTTTTGTGTCAAATTGTGTTTTCTACAATGTTTCATCACTAACGTAAAACGCACTTCTGGATGAAACTGCATCTTGTTTCCCATCAACAATAAAAAAAGAGACACTCCCAAACACGGCAGCAACGTTTAACACGGGGAGCCAATATTTTAATATCATTTTCAAATTTAGATATGAAAGAAATTCTTCATACAACACTTTTTCCACCCAAATGTGGCCTGCAGGTGTTTCACTGGAATGAAATAATGTTAAAATATTGTAATAAAACAGGCAGCACAGTGTAGCATGACGCTGTCTTTATTTATTGTTATCACATATTATAAAGACAAGTTACTGAAACACAAACACATCCCAACAAACATGTGAATGCTGAATGAAAGTGGATCAAAGAGAGTTATTCTGTTCACACAGACGTGAAACTGAGCTCCAGCTGCTGCAGCTTCACACATCAAACTGAAAATGTTAAGATCAACACTGAAATGATCAGCTGGAAGACAAACAAAGTTAAGAAAAGTTAAAATCCAGCTGCTGCAGACAAATTCATAAAATAAAAAATTTCCTAAAAAACAAAAAAAACAAAAAACAAACAATGCTTCATCACTCCTTTGGATCATATTCAGATTCAGACTTTAGTCTCAGCTGATTCCCGTCTGTGTAAATATGTTTTACTAATGAAGTCATTTGTTCCCAGAGAGAAGGAACCACCAGCTGCAAGTCGCTCGCTCACATGACAGAGAATGATTGATCAATATTGGACCTCAGCAGCCCAATGAAGGACAACATCTGGCTCCACATCAGCAGCTGGGACACCATGAAGATGGTGGTGGAGCTGATCTGCAGACGTGTTGCTCAAACTCCACCAGCAGGTCTCATGTTTTCATAGTTCACTGTGTCATCTTCTGCATCATAACGCACCTGTGAGAAACATCACAAAGCCACACTTTACACCCCCACCTCTCTGACGTGCTCCACCCTCCATGTAGCATCACCCTGCGGTTCCCCCTCATGTGGACACTGTGAATTCAGTCGCTAAGTGTTAGCTCTGCTAGCATTGGTGGGCCGTTAGCACCGTTAGCTGCTAGAAGCTCTAAAGCGACTCGTGTTGGAGTGAAGAAATACTGCAGATAAGAACGTCATGAAGCGATGAAGCGTTTCATTGTTAACTTGTTAAAGACTCACAGCGTTTTCTTCCGTCTGTGTTTTCCTCTCTGGAGACAAAAGAAAGAGTCGCTTTAGTTTCACCAGCAAAAGACGTCTCTCATCAAAATGTCTTCAGCTTCTTCACCTTTAATTCTAATCCACATGTTGACGACTACAAGTATTATTATGAGTGCTGCTAATCCAACGGACACGGAGACGAGCCTCCACCCGCCTGCAACGACAATCACACACATATTTATGTGCATTTAGTCTTAAATATCTACTTTACTCATATTTAGTTACATAAAAAACTTAAATGTTTGGTAAAACTCACCAGAAAAGCTCTAAAAAGACATTTATAAACATTCAAGTCTTAAACTACAGAGAAAACGTATTTTTTGTCTCAAAGAATTTAAATAAAAAAAGACCACTGAAAACAAATGTATTAAATCATTAAATGTGAGAGGATGAAAATACTGAGAGGAAGAGAGATTCTACATGAAGACACAAACACGTAGAGTCTCTACTTTGTGGTTCTGCTAAAGCTTCTCTGATTGCTGAAGTTGTCGTTGTGTCTCCTGCTTTTGTGTCCTCAGTGGTTGTTGTTGTTGTGTCTTCACCTGAACAAATGAAAACAACACAACTAAATAAATGAAACTTACAATTCACTAAAAACAGAATGGAAGTGACTTCAGAATATTCTTACCTGTTTTATCACCTGGGGGAGAAAATTGCATCACTTTGTCTCCATCGGTCACTTCACACGTCAATGAAGTGAAGCTTGATGTGTAAAAGAAGTGAGAAGTCTTAAAGGACAGAGAGGCGAAGCAGGAATCCTGTGATGTCTTCACTTCTTCGTTGTCTTTGTCCACATCTTGACCACCATTAGTCCACTTCACTGTGCGTGGACATCGTTCATACGTCCACACAGAGCATCTTAACGTCACCTCGTCTCTGTTCGTCTCTTCAGTCACTGGTAGAGACGGAGACATTATGAGAGAAAGAAGAGGAACTTAAGTACTGAAATCATTATTAAGGGTGGTCGTGGTGCAGGGGGTAGAGCGGGTGCGCTGGGAACCGCAAGGTTGGTGGTTCGAGTCCCGGCTGCCCCACGTCTCAAGTCGAAGTGTCCCTGAGCAAGACACCTAACCCCTAATTGCTCCCCGGGCAAAATGTAAAAGCCATGGGTTTAAAGTGTAAGGCCCCAGGTCAGTCCTTTGACCCCCCCTAGTGCCCGTCTGTCGCCTCCACCAGCGAACTCGAGAACAATGGTTCCTACAGGTATTTATAACAATGCTTAAAGGTGTGAAAGTCAGTGTCCACACCTCTGGGAGTGGTCTTCTGGTGAGTTCAATGTATTTGATTGCATTGCATCAAATACAATCATAACTGTACATTGATATCATTCTATTACAGTTGCAGATTTACAGTGGTTTTACAATATTGTCATTACTTTATTGATTACACAGTTTCACAATCATGGCTGTATTCTGGTGTACACTATATGCATCCTATTAATTTTCTGAACCGGGTCGTCAATTTATTTCTAATATCCTACAATATTAATCCAAATGTTTATAAACATTATGATATAAATACTCACTGGAAACAACAGACAGATAAACCTCAGCATCTTCATATTGTCCTCCTGGTCTGACCTGTTTGCAGACATAAAGGCCAACATCTCCAAGTGTGACCTTCTTCATAACCAGAGAACAGTTCTGTGAAACACTCAGTCTGTCTGATTCAGCTTTGGCTTTTTCAATCTGCCCGTTTCTAACCAGAACTACTGCTGAGCTGCTTCTTAAATAAGTGAAGAGCCACACAGTAGAGTCACAGTTGTTCTGGTCCTCAGTCACACTGTTACAAGGCAAAGTGACTTCATCTCCATCTCTGACAGTGACATGTTGTCTTGTTGCTGCTTCTAAGAAGATGAGAGAGAAGTAAAAGGAACAAGGAGAAATAAAACATGACTTTTAGTGTCAGTGTGAAGATCATTTTAGACACAACAACAGTTTACAAATGTGCCTCATTGTTGGTTTCTAAGAGTTCATTAAACTCACGATTCACCTGGATGGAAACAAACAGACGACTTGTGTGTCGTCTTTAAATGAAGCTTTGCTCATAAATAACATGAATATATTAGTAAATGATCTTTCTAGTGTTTCTGTAGTCATACACACATTCTATGTGTTCTTACCTGTAAACTGAAGCATCAGAATCAAGAACAAAGAGGTTTGAATCCCTCTGAATTCAGCCATGGTTCCTCTCCGTCTCTCGTCTCGCTGCTTCTTCCGTCTTAAAGACAAAGGATGAATCTACTTCCTCTTGTTGATAAAGAGTCACTTCCTCGTCCCTCTCGTCTCTCATACGTCACTTGTTGCTTCTTTTATGCACTTAAGGCGGACATGAGCAGGTGTGAAGTTCACACTGACATCAAGCATCTGGATTTAACACCAGAGACAATTTCACTAGCAAGGTCCACGCGCACCAACTGAACTGTTTAACAGTTTTATTTGCGAGATGTGAGCGATAGGATTTGTAAGTTGATACGTGTGGCGGTCGGATGGGTTGTGGGGATCCGCCGTGGCACCCGGGCACGGGCAACCCCCAAAAAATGTGTGAGGTGTGATGAGCGGCTTGAAGATCTTTGAGATCCGAGCGGATGTACCAGTGGTATACTTTGAGGGACTGAGGGCGAGTGGAGTGTGGAATGGGTCTCGAATGGACTCGGGGACGAGCGGCATCCTGGGGATTCTAGTACCAACTCTTGGCTACGTATAGCGCAACTGGGAGGTGTGAAAGCTTGGCATCCTGGTGCCGAGGGGTACGCCGAGTCGTTGGGGTGGCTGGGTGAGAACAGTGGGGGGTGCCAGCATCCCGGTACCGTGTGCACCGGCTAGAGCAACCTGCTGTGGTAGTAGGAATTGCCTACCTGGCACCGGCCCTGGAATCCCAGTGGCAGGTGCTCCTGCTACGGCCAGCTGGAAAGTTTTCTCTTTTCTACGATGTTACGTTACTATGTAACATCGTCGTGGCGCAGGGGCTAGAGAGGGTGTGCTGGGAAGCACAAGGTTGGTCGTTCGAGTCCTGACTGCCTCATGTTCCATTTCGAAAGTGTCCCTGAGCAAGACACCTAACCTCTAATTGCTCCCTGGGCAAAAATGTAAAAGAGCCATGGGTTAAAAATGTAATGTAGGTCGCTTTGGATAAAAGCGTCTGCTAAATGACCTGTAATGTAATTGTAGCCGTGATCCTGTCTTAAAGACAAATGATGATTCTACTTCCTCTTGTTGATAAAGAGTCACTTCCTCGTCCTTCTTGTCTCTCATTCGTCACTAAATGCTTAATTAAGTCAGTAATTTCCCATGATGCATTTGTGACGCCGACATTATATTAGTAAATCGTTTCTGCATTCAATGATCTGATGCAGCAACAAACAAACTGCATAAAAACTCTGGATGTATCCGCTGTACTTCAGAGGGAGTCACCTCCTCCGCTCTTCCTCACGGGCTTCCTCATTTGAGCCGGATGATCTGCAACACTCGACCACAATATGAGGACACTTCACTTTTTTGGGGCCGGCTTGTTTGGAAAGAGCCGTTAGATGTTGACGGACTGGCAAATCCCCTCCGGCTCCGTGGCTGTCTCAACCGCAGCGTGCCATGAGAGCCACCATGGGAGCGTCGGAAAGGAGATGGCGTAAATATAAACGACCTGACGACCTGCTTAAATTTCAATCTCTCCTCTCCTCGTTTTTTGCTTCTATCTCTGCTGCCAAAAGCTCTTTCTACCAATCCAAAATTGAATCTTCATTTTCTAACCCCAAAAAACCTCTTCTCGATCTTCTCCAATCTCCTCAAACCTCCTACCCCTCCACCCTTCTTCCGGGAGACTTGTCAACTACTTCACCAAGAAAATAGCCGACATACGCTCCTCCTTCTCAAACCCACTTCCTACTTCTCGCGTCCCACCGACCTCACCTCTTTCGCCTCACTTTCCTCTTTCACCGTGTCACGGCTCCTCCTCGGCCTTGCAGGGGCGGTTCCTCCTGCAGGCAGAGGAGGGTCTTTAGCGATTGGAGCCACCTGGGCTCTAGGTATAAGAAGGCCTCTAACCACTTCTGTTTTTTCTCTCTGCTCCTCCAGGTATGATCCTGTTTTGTTTGTTCCTTTGAAGGTTTTACGTTGTTCACACTCAGTCATGTTTACACATACAGATTCACTCAACCATGCACCTTACATACACCTTACACTATGACATTCGCACACCTCATTCCTTTTCTTTGTTTAAAGTTACTAGTTTTTGATTTATAATAAACTCTTCTTTTGATTGGCCTATACTTGGTGTTTGTGTCCCCTCACTCTTGCCACAGGCTATGAGCCGGCCTGTGACAAATGGGGGCTCGTCCTTAAGTTAAAGTTAATTATACTTTAGTCGTTAGTATTTGAGTACTCTAATAGTTTGCCTTATTTGGTTAAGGTTTTGTCTAGATTGTTTTGGCTTTGTCATTGATTATATTTGTTTACTTGAAGTTTGGTTCATGTTGATTATTGTTTTGTGGTTAACTTGGGTTAATCATGTTAGGTTAGATTGCCACACTTTTTGTTGAGGGGATGCTTTAGTTTGGCCAATATTGTTGGAGAGAGCATTGAGAGCCAGGTCTTCCTTTTGTTTGGTTAGCTTTATAGTTTGAGTTCACAATTCACTCTGCTTTTTCTGGGGTTTTGTTCAGATGGGAGTCCTCTCCTTTTGAGGCTTATCAGCGAGTATCAATAGGAGGCTCGTAGTGTTTTTGTTTTAGGTGGCAGTGAACGTGGGTAGAGCTTCCCTTGTTTCCTTTTCCCCTACATCGGCTCGGGAGCACCTCCGTGGATGTGGGGGGGCAGCCAGCTTCTGGTTGTCTTTCCACTCTGCTGGTTTTGTGTGCATAAAAACCCACCACATGTGACTGCACGAAGACTAGGGGCCAGTTAGTTAGTTTTTTTTGGAGAATAGTGGGGTGTGGCTCCTGTCCTTAAACCCAGACTGGCAGTAGGTGAATTGTGTACATTTTTTTTTTCCCTCAGAGTTGGTAATAGTTGTATTGGTTGAGGAAAATGGCTTCTATTCTAAGTGGTATTGTTCAAACTCCTTCAGAGGTAGCTTTGGAATTGTGTACTAAGGAGCAGTTAATTGAAATTGCTGACCATTATAAGATTGAGATTGATGATGGAAATCTTAAAGAGTCTGTCAAAGCTAGATTAAAGCAGGGTCTTAGAGAAATAGGTGTTCTTTGGGATAACTCTGTTAGTGAGGGTGCAAGTTTTCAGTCTAGCCTTTCATTAACTTTTGAGCAGCAGCGGGAGCTGTTGCAAATGCAGTTAGAGATAGCACGATTGCGGAATGTAAATAGACCAGAAGGAGTACAACAGTTTGACGTTTCACAGAATCTTCGTTTGTTGCCTAAATTTGATGAGTCAGATCCAGACACATACTTTACGCTATTTGATCGTATTGCAGAAGCTAGAGCTTGGTCAGATCTGGACATGACTATGTTGTTGCAATGTGCACTTACAGGTAAGGCACGTGAGGCTTTTTCAGCACTGAGTGTAGCTGACTGTAAAGTTTATGCTAAAGTTAAATCAGCAGTTCTGAAGGTCTACGAGCTCGTACCAGAGGCATATCGTCAACGTTTTCGTTACAGGAAGAAACAAGATTCGCAGACTTATTCTGAATTTGTTCGCGATTTGACTTCTGCATTTAATCGTTGGTGTACAGCTACTGAAGCTAGTACTTTTGAGGATCTGTCTAACTTGATCGTGTTAGAACAGTTCAAAAACTCTGTATCTGACCAGGTTGCTACATACATTAATGAGCGAAAAGTTAAGTCGCCAAGTGATGCAGCAGTCCTTGCAGATGAGCACAGGTTAACCCATAAAAGCCATTTTGAGTCAAATGGTGATATGCACTTTAAAAACTTTACTCCTAGGAATAGTAAGTCACCTTTTTCTGGAGCTTCGTTCCAAAGGCCACAGAAGTTTGGTTTTGGGGGACCTAAAGCACCATTAAAAGATAATACCTGTCGCTACTGTTTAGTTGAAGGACATTGGAAGAAAGATTGTCCGTTACTTAGATCAAAGAAGTTAGCTCAAGCTAAACCGGCTGTGATGGCCGTTTCTGGTACAGCCTCTGACCATCAGGGTGAGTTTTTTCAGCCAAAAGTTGAGTTTGGTTCTCAATCTCACCAAGGTGACTTTTCAGCTTTTGTTTCGGATGGTGTGGTGTCGCTGGTAGATGGCAACCACAATGTTCCAATTAGGATCTTGAGAGACACTGGAGCTTTGGATTCTTTTATTTTGGAGTCCATTTTGCCTTTCTCTAAGGTGTCTGATACTGGCAGTTGTGTAATGGTACGTGGCATGGGTTTAGTTCCATTCTCTTCCCCTTTACATGTAGTAACTCTAAAATGTGGTCTGGTAGCGGGTGATGTAGCGGTTGGGGTTAGACCCCAGTTGCCAGTAGAGGGAATACACATGATTCTGGGGAATGACTCGGCAGGTAGTAAGGTGTGGGCGGATGGCAAAATAAACATCTTTAAGAAGCAACCTTCAGTGCCCCCTGCAAAGGTATCTCCAGAATACAGTTGTGTGTCTCCTGAGGTATTTCCAGGGTGTGCTGTTACCCGCTCTGCCGCACTCAAGAAGATTGAGAGTAAGCCAGAAAGTCTCGAGTTGCCAGTTAAACTCCAAACTGAACAGTTGACTAGTTCTAGAGAGTCATTGATAGCTGAGCAAAAGGCCGATACTACCTTAACTGATCTGTTTGATAGAGTTGTTCCTGAGGCAGCGGTGAGGAATAATGCTCAGTGCTATTTTCTTCTTGAGGGACTGTTGGTCAGGAAATGGGTTCCACACTCTGTTCAGGGTCTAGGCGAACCAGTTTTTCAGATAGTTGTACCTACTGTTTTGCGAAACAAAGTGTTGCAAACTTCACATGGTGAGGTGGCAGGTCACATGGGTGTTCGTAAAACTTATGATCGCATACTCAGGCATTTTTTCTGGCCTCGTTTAAAGCGAGCTGTAGCTCAGTTTATTAAAACTTGTCCTACGTGTCAGCGCACAAGCAAGCCAAACCAGGTTGTGAAGCCAGCTCCTTTGTATCCAATACCAGCCATAGGACAACCTTTTGAGCATCTTATTATCGATTGTGTTGGGCCTTTACCACGGTCTAAGTCAGGTCATAACTACTTATTAACTTATGTGTCACGCAACGAGATATCCGGCAGCTTTTCCCTTGCGTACCATAACTTCAAAAGCAGTAGTTAAAGCATTAACTCAATTCATTTCTACATTTGGAATTCCAAAAATCATCCAGTCAGATCGGGGTTCTAACTTTACCTCCCATTTATTTGCTCAGGTTCTCAAACAGCTAAAAGTTAAACACAACAAGTCTACTGCGTTCCATGCCCAGAGCCAGGGAGCTTTGGAACGATTTCACCAAACTTTAAAATCTTTGCTTCGTTCGTACTGTACAGAACTGTCTGCAGATTGGGAGGAGGGGTTACCTTGGTTACTACTATCTGCTCGTGAGGTAGTACAGGAGAGCACAGGGTTCAGCCCAAATGATTTGGTGTTTGGTCATAAGGTACGGGGGCCTTTAGCAGTGCTGCAGGATGGTTGTTTGCCTGAAGAACCACCTCGGAACCTCATTGACTATGTAAATGGATTTAGGCTGAAGTTGTATAGAGCTGGAGAACTGGCGAAAGAAAAGCTAAAATGTTCTCAAAAGAAAATGAAATTGAGATATGACCGACAGGCGGAGTTGCGTGAGTTTACTCCCGGTGATCGTGTACTTGCTCTTTTGCCTCTTGTAAGTTCACCTTTTCAGGCAAAATACTGTGGTCCTTTTAATGTGTTGCGCAAAGTGTCAGATTTGAACTATCTTATTGAAACTCCGGGGTATAGGAAGTCCTCTAAATTATGCCATGTGAACCTGTTAAAATGTTATCACTCCCGTGATCAAAGCAAAGTGGAGGGAACTCGAGTAGTGAAGTCAGCGTTGACTGCTGCTCCAGTCACTGTATCTTGTGGCTTAAACTTTGTGGATGGGGGAGAGGAGGAGGTCATTAGGGTTTCTGATGAAGTCCTGCAGGGTCGGTTGAAAAACTCCCAGACTTTGCAAAACCTTGGGGTTTTGGTAGATCATTTAGATTTGGAGAAACGTGATGAATTGGTAACTCTAATTAGAAACTACAATGTTTTGTTTTCTGACACTCCATCACAAACCCATTTACTAGAGCATGACATAGACATCGGAGATGCGAAGCCTATCAAACAGAGATTTTACCGTGTACCTGAGGAGAAGAGACTAAAATTGGAAACAGAGGTACAGTATATGTTGGACAATGGTATTGCTGAGCCATGTTGTTCCGATTGGGCTTCCCCCTGTCTTCTTGTAAAAAAGTCTGATTCCACTTTCAGACCCTGCACTGATTATAGAAAAATTAACAATGTTACCAAAGCAGACCTTTAACCTCTTCCTAGGATGGAGGATTGTATTGATCAAGTTGGGTCTGCAAAGTTTGTTAGCAAATTTGATCTTTTAAAGGGATATTGGCAAGTGCCCCTTACCAAAAGGGCTGGTGAGATTGCTGCTTTTATAACACCATTTGGCTTATTCTCGTACACAGTGATGCCTTTCGGTTTGCGGAATGCTCCAGCCACCTTCCAACGGCTGATGAATCGTGTGGTCTCAGGTCTGGAAGGCTGTGCCGTATATTTGGATGACGTGGTCGTCTACTCTGACTCATGGGAGGAGCATATCTGCAGAGTGCAAGCCTTGTTTCAAAGACTGGTGTGGGCCAGGTTGACCATCAATTTGGCAAAGTGTGAGTTTGCCAAAGCTACAGTCACATACCTAGGCAAGGTGGTTGGTCAGGGTTTTGTTTGTCCCGTGGAAGCAAAAGTCCAGGCTGTGAAGCAGTTTCCACAGCCCTCTACAAAGAAGGAACTTGTGCGCTTCCTGGGAATGGCGGGGTACTACCGTGCTTTCTGTAAAAACTTTTCGGTAGTAGTGTCCCCACTGACAAATTTGTTGAAGGCTAAAGCTGAATTCATTTGGTCCACCCACTGTCAAGAGGCATTTGATGCAGTTAAGGCTCTTCTGTGTTTGTCGCCTGTGTTGGCAGCACCAAATTTCGAGAAACCTTATAAATTACAGGTAGATGCCAGTCAAATCGGTGCTGGGGCTGTGCTTCTCCAGGAAAATGATGACCAAGTTGAGTGTCCAGTCAGTTTCTTCTCCCGGAAATTTAATAAGTATCAGCAGAACTATTCTGTGATTGAAAAGGAGGCTTTAGGTCTCATTTGGGCTCTACAGCACTTCGAGGTCTATGTTGGTTCCGGTTTGACCCCTTTAACTGTTTTCACTGACCACAACCCCCTAATTTTTTTGAAGTCCTTGCAAAATCCCAACCAGCGTTTGATGCATTGGGCTTTGTTCCTGCAACCGTTCAACCTTGATATTAGACATATTAGTGGCAAGGATAATATCATTGCTGACGCTCTGTCCCGTGCTCCTGTAACCTAGTTGGTATGTTCTTTCTGTTGACCCCTACGGGTTGTCTGCGCCTCTTTTCTCTTAATTTACTCCCTAGGTACCAGGGCTGCAGAGTTTGAGGTATGGACAGTCAGGCGGGGGACACAGGGTGACTGTTAGGAGCCAGGACGGGTATTCTTTTTGTTGTATTTTGAGGGAACTGTTTGGATTGTTTTCAATGTGGGCCAAATTTTGGGGCTGAGGGTTGGACCCTCATCTTAAGGAGGGGGGTGTCACGGCTCCTCCTCGGCCTTGCAGGGGCGGTTCCTCCTGCAGGCAGAGGAGGGTCTTTAGCAATTGGAGCCACCTGGGCTCTAGGTATAAGAAGGCCTCTAACCACTTCTGTTTTTTCTCTCTGCTCCTCCAGGTATGATCCTGTTTTGTTTGTTCCTTTGAAGGTTTTACGTTGTTCACACTCAGTCATGTTTACACATACAGATTCACTCAACCATGCACCTTACATACACCTTACACTATGACATTCGCACACCTCATTCCTTTTCTTTGTTTAAAGTTACTAGTTTTTGATTTATAATAAACTCTTCTTTTGATTGGCCTATACTTGGTGTTTGTGTCCCCTCACTCTTGCCACAGGCTATGAGCCGGCCTGTGACAACCGCCCTCTCTCCTAACCAAATTCTTACCCTAGTAATCTCTGCCCGTCCGACCACCTGCCCTCTTGACCCCATTCCATCACATCTTTTAGAATCTATCGCACCTGACCTTCTTCCGTTCCTCACCTGTCTCATCAACAACGCTCTGTCATCTGGCTGTTTTCCCAATTCTCTGAAGGAGGCAAGAGTCAACCCCCTCCTGAAGAAACCCACCCTCAACCCTTCTGAAGAAAACAACTACAGACCGGTCTCTCTTCTTCCCTTTTTGTCCAAAACCCTTGAACGTGCTATCTTTAATCAACTCTCCTCTTATCTCCACTGTAACAACCTCCTTGACCCCCACCAGTCAGGTTTCAAGGCAGGCCACTCCACAGAGACTGCTCTCCTTGCTGTCTCTGAGCAACTCCACACTGCTAGAGCCGCCTCTCTCTCCTCTGTCCTCCTCCTTCTGGACCTCTCTGCTGCATTTGACACGGTCAACCACCAGATCCTTATTTCCTCCCTTCAGGAACTTGGTGTCTCAGGCTCTGCTCTCTCCCTTCTCTCGTCCTACCTCGACGGCCGCACCTACCGGGTAACCTGGCGAGGATCTGTGTCGGAACCTTGTTCTCTTACTACTGGAGTTCCTCAGGGTTCCGTGCTGGGTCCCCTCCTGTTCTCGCTTTAAACCAACTCTCTTGGCCCTGTCATTCGCTCGCATGGCTTCTCCTACCACAGCTATGCCGATGACACCCAACTAATACTCTCCTTCCCTCACTCGGACACGCAGGTGGCGGCTCGGATCTCTGCCTGTCTAACTGACATCTCTCAGTGGTCCGCCCACCATCTGAAAATCAACCCCGACAAGACTGAACTACTTCTCTTTCCCGGAAAAGATCCACTTACCCAGGACCTGACAGTCAACTTTCCAGGGTCCAGCGTACATCCAGGACATGGTCAAACCCTACATCCCGACCCGCACTCTCCGCTCTGCATCTGCTAAACTGCTCGTCCCTCCCTCACTGAGAGCAAAACACTCGACAAGGTCTCGACTCTTTGCTGTCCTTGCTCCGAAATGGTGGAACGAGCTCTCTGAAGACACCAGGACCGCAGAGAGCCTTCACATCTTCAGACTAAAGACACACCTCTTCAGACTCCACCTCCACTAAAAGACTAACAAATTGTAGCACTTACATTGTACTTATAACGCCACTCATCTATAGCAAATTGTAAGTTGGCTTATTTGAGGAAATTGCTCTTTCTTGTTCTCCTGAGTTTGTACCCTATGGTTGAATGCACTTATTGTAAGTCGCTTTGGATAAAAGCGTCAGCTAAATGACATGTAATGTGATGTAATGTAACACAGCGGAACTTGTTTCTACTCAGAATCTTCAGCTGAACCGAACTGAGAAGTTTCCTGTGAAGGACGACGTTGATTTCAAAACGCTTGTTACGAGTTACTGGAAGTTTGTGAGGAAAAATTTCAGGAATTACACCACAGCTGCTAGATGTATTATACATTCAGGAAGCTACTTTTTTTCCAACCTTCTGATTGGGTTGGTGTTGGTCCGGTTGGTGTTGATCCGGTTGGTCCGGTTGATGTTGATCCGGTTGGTCCGGTTGGTGTTGTTGTTGTTGTTGTTGTTGTATCTCCACCTAGTAAAATATATAAGGGCGCAGTGGCGAAGCAGAAAGACTGATGTCTTCATGTCTCCGTCCCCTGGAGCACCTCGCTGTGTCTCTACATCAGAGGCCCCCAATACAAATATCAAGCCCATAATGTTTCAGTACATTATGTAAATACTCACTGGTGACGGCAGACAGGAAAACATGAGCGAATCCACGCTCTGTTTCTCCTGATGTGACCTGTCTGCAGCCGTAACGACCAACGTCTTGACCTTTGACCTTCTTTAGGACCAGAGAACAATCCTCTGAAACGCTGAGTCTGTCTGATTCACCCGTTTCAACAACCTTCCCGTTTGCAACCAGAATTTCTGCTCGTTGGTTAAAATCACCCCGGACCCACTCAGTGGCTCCGCATGTTTTATCAACGATCAAATTGCCACAAGGAAAAGTGACTTCCTCCCCCTCTCTGACGGTGAAACTTTGTCCTGATGCTGATGCTGAGAAGATGAGAGAGACATTAAGAGAGTAAGGAGAAATAAAAACGACTTAGTGTCTGCAGAGATCAATTAAATTCAATTCAATTCATTTTATTTTGTATAGCCCATAATCGCAAATTACAAATTTGCCTCAGAGGGCTTTACAGTCTGTACACATACGACATCCTCTGCCCCGAAACCCTCCATCGGCACAGGAAAAACTCCCCAAAAAATGAAAAAAACATTCCAAGAGGGAAAAAAGGGAAGAAACCTTAGGGAGAACGTCAGAGGAGGGATCCCACTCCCGGGATGGACAGACTACAATGGATGCCATGTGTACAGAATGGACAATGTATAATACATGCAATTCCTATGACAGAAATTATTCATGTAATTGTGAGTAGTAAGCCAGGCGCACAGCAGGACCACTGCAGGGGCAACCACCATCAGATAGAACCACCATCCACAGAAGCCTGTGGGGAGGGAGAGCACAGAGACTTTAGGAGAGGGTAATGTTGGTTTATGAGTACAGTAATATGATTAATATCTAAAATAATGATGATGATGATGATGATGGCAGCAGCAGGCGTCAGCATGGCCACGGTAGGTGTCAGGACCAGGGTCCTGAAGGAACCACGATCTACGGAGACCTGATAGGGGAGAAAGCACAAAAAAAAAACTCCCGGAAAGAAGCTGAATTAGTCATGTGCATTAATAAAACTTGAATTATGGTAGAACGAGAGCGTGAGAGAGGAGCTTGGTGTGTCCTAAGAAGTCCCCCGGCAGTCTAAGCCTATAGCAGCTTAACTAAGGGCTGGTCCGGACTAACCTGAGCCAGCCCTAACTATAGGCAGAGTCAAAGAGGAACGTTTTAAGTTTTTCTTTAAAAGAGCTGACCGAATCTGCCCCCCGGACTGAAAGTGGAACCTGGTTCCAAGAGGAGCTTGATAACTGAAGGCTCTGGCCCCCAGCCTACTTTTTAAAACCAAGGAACAACAAGTAGCCCAGCATCTATGGAGCGCAGCTGCCTTGTAGGGCAATAAGGTGTTACAAGCTCTTGAAGATACAACGGTGCCTCACCAGCAAGTGCCTTGTAGGTGAGGAGAAGTACCTTAAAATCTATTCTTGATTTAACAGGGAGGCAGTGCAGAGAAGTTAATACAGGAGTGATATGATCCCTTTTCTTAGTTCTTGTTAATACACGTGCTGCAGCATTCTGAATCAACTGGAGAGGCTTAAGAGATTTACAAGAGCAGCCTGATAACAAAGAATTACAGTAGTCCAGTCTGGAAGTGACAAAATCACTTTGAGACAGGAAGTTCCTGATTTTTGATATGTTACGTAGATGAAAATAGGCAGTCCTTGAAGTCTTCTTTATATGCGAGTTGAAGGTCATATCCTGGTCGAAGAGAACTCCCAGATTCCTGACGGTGCAGCTGGGTACCAGAGCAATTCCATCCATAAAAACTGTATCACGTGACAGCTGGCTGCGAAGGCGCTCTGGGCCTATCAGGATAACTTCCGTTTTTTCTGAGTTTAGCATGAGGAAGTTGCCGGTCATCCAAGTTTTGATGTCTCCAAGACATCCACACAAGAGTTCATTAAACTCACGATTCACGAAACAAGCAGACTACTGGTGACTTCTTTAAAGGGTTTGTTATAAAATAACACTAATATTAATAAATGATGTTTCTGTAGTCATACACACATTCTATGTGTTCTTACCTGTAAACTGAAGCATCAGAATCAGGAAGAAAGAGGCTTTAATCCCTCTGAATTCAGCCATGGTTCCTCCTCTTCTCCTCACTGAGGACCTCTGGATGTATCCGCTGTACTTCAGAGGGAGTCACCTCCTCCTCTCCTCCTCCTCACGAGCGTCCTCATTTGAGCCGGATGATCTGCAACACTCGACCACGATATGAGGACACTTCACTTTTTTGGGGCCGGCTTGTTTGGAAAGAGCCGTTAGATGTTGAAATGATGGCGTGCAGCTCCAGATGTTGAAAGCAGCACAGAAACATGACGTGAAGCGAAGAGGTGGATGGAGGTCGTTGGGGGGGTGAAGTGTGAGGTCGGCCCGTTCGCTGCCTCCTGGGTGAAAGTCCTGCGCTGCTTTCATGTTCAGTTGGTTCCTTTTTGTGTCAAATTGTGTTTTCTACAATGTTTCATCACTAACGTAAAACGCACTTCTGGATGAAACTGCATCTTGTTTCCCATCAACAATAAAAAAAGAGACACTCCCAAACACGGCAGCAACGTTTAACACGGGGAGCCAATATTTTAATATCATTTTCAAATTTAGATATGAAAGAAATTCTTCATACAACACTTTTTCCACCCAAATGTGGCCTGCAGGTGTTTCACTGGAATGAAATAATGTTAAAATATTGTAATAAAACAGGCAGCACAGTGTAGCATGACGCTGTCTTTATTTATTGTTATCACATATTATAAAGACAAGTTACTGAAACACAAACACATCCTAACAAACATGTGAATGCTGAATGAAAGTGGATCAAAGAGAGTTATTCTGTTCACACAGACGTGAAACTGAGCTCCAGCTGCTGCAGCTTCACACATTAAACTGAAAATGTTAAGATCAACACTGAAATGATCAGCTGGAAGACAAACAAAGTTAAGAAAAGTTAAAATCCAGCTGCTGCAGACAAATTCATAAAATAAAAAATTTCCTAAAAAACAAAAAAAACAAAAAACAAACAATGCTTCATCACTCCTTTGGATCATATTCAGATTCAGACTTTAGTCTCAGCTGATTCCCGTCTGTGTAAATATGTTTTACTAATGAAGTCATTTGTTCCCAGAGAGAAGGAACCACCAGCTGCAAGTCGCTCGCTCACATGACAGAGAATGATTGATCAATATTGGACCTCAGCAGCCCAATGAAGGACAACATCTGGCTCCACATCAGCAGCTGGGACACCATGAAGATGGTGGTGGAGCTGATCTGCAGACGTGTTGCTCAAACTCCACCAGCAGGTCTCATGTTTTCATAGTTCACTGTGTCATCTTCTGCATCATAACGCACCTGTGAGAAACATCACAAAGCCACACTTTACACCCCCACCTCTCTGACGTGCTCCACCCTCCATGTAGCATCACCCTGCGGTTCCCCCTCATGTGGACACTGTGAATTCAGTCGCTAAGTGTTAGCTCTGCTAGCATTGGTGGGCCGTTAGCACCGTTAGCTGCTAGAAGCTCTAAAGCGACTCGTGTTGGAGTGAAGAAATACTGCAGATAAGAACGTCATGAAGCGATGAAGCGTTTCATTGTTAACTTGTTAAAGACTCACAGCGTTTTCTTCCGTCTGTGTTTTCCTCTCTGGAGACAAAAGAAAGAGTCGCTTTAGTTTCACCAGCAAAAGACGTCTCTCATCAAAATGTCTTCAGCTTCTTCACCTTTAATTCTAATCCACATGTTGACGACTACAAGTATTATTATGAGTGCTGCTAATCCAACGGACACGGAGACGAGCCTCCACCCGCCTGCAACGACAATCACACACATATTTATGTGCATTTAGTCTTAAATATCTACTTTACTCATATTTAGTTACATAAAAAACTTAAATGTTTGGTAAAACTCACCAGAAAAGCTCTAAAAAGACATTTATAAACATTCAAGTCTTAAACTACAGAGAAAACGTATTTTTTGTCTCAAAGAATTTAAATAAAAAAAGACCACTGAAAACAAATGTATTAAATCATTAAATGTGAGAGGATGAAAATACTGAGAGGAAGAGAGATTCTACATGAAGACACAAACACGTAGAGTCTCTACTTTGTGGTTCTGCTAAAGCTTCTCTGATTGCTGAAGTTGTCGTTGTGTCTCCTGCTTTTGTGTCCTCAGTGGTTGTTGTTGTTGTGTCTTCACCTGAACAAATGAAAACAACACAACTAAATAAATGAAACTTACAATTCACTAAAAACAGAATGGAAGTGACTTCAGAATATTCTTACCTGTTTTATCACCTGGGGGAGAAAATTGCATCACTTTGTCTCCATCGGTCACTTCACACGTCAATGAAGTGAAGCTTGATGTGTAAAAGAAGTGAGAAGTCTTAAAGGACAGAGAGGCGAAGCAGGAATCCTGTGATGTCTTCACTTCTTCGTTGTCTTTGTCCACATCTTGACCACCATTAGTCCACTTCACTGTGCGTGGACATCGTTCATACGTCCACACAGAGCATCTTAACGTCACCTCGTCTCTGTTCGTCTCTTCAGTCACTGGTAGAGACGGAGACATTATGAGAGAAAGAAGAGGAACTTAAGTACTGAAATCATTATTAAGGGTGGTCGTGGTGCAGGGGGTAGAGCGGGTGCGCTGGGAACCGCAAGGTTGGTGGTTCGAGTCCCGGCTGCCCCACGTCTCAAGTCGAAGTGTCCCTGAGCAAGACACCTAACCCCTAATTGCTCCCCGGGCAAAATGTAAAAGCCATGGGTTTAAAGTGTAAGGCCCCAGGTCAGTCCTTTGACCCCCCCTAGTGCCCGTCTGTCGCCTCCACCAGCGAACTCGAGAACAATGGTTCCTACAGGTATTTATAACAATGCTTAAAGGTGTGAAAGTCAGTGTCCACACCTCTGGGAGTGGTCTTCTGGTGAGTTCAATGTATTTGATTGCATTGCATCAAATACAATCATAACTGTACATTGATATCATTCTATTACAGTTGCAGATTTACAGTGGTTTTACAATATTGTCATTACTTTATTGATTACACAGTTTCACAATCATGGCTGTATTCTGGTGTACACTATATGCATCCTATTAATTTTCTGAACCGGGTCGTCAATTTATTTCTAATATCCTACAATATTAATCCAAATGTTTATAAACATTATGATATAAATACTCACTGGAAACAACAGACAGATAAACCTCAGCATCTTCATATTGTCCTCCTGGTCTGACCTGTTTGCAGACATAAAGGCCAACATCTCCAAGTGTGACCTTCTTCATAACCAGAGAACAGTTCTGTGAAACACTCAGTCTGTCTGATTCAGCTTTGGCTTTTTCAATCTGCCCGTTTCTAACCAGAACTACTGCTGAGCTGCTTCTTAAATAAGTGAAGAGCCACACAGTAGAGTCACAGTTGTTCTGGTCCTCAGTCACACTGTTACAAGGCAAAGTGACTTCATCTCCATCTCTGACAGTGACATGTTGTCTTGTTGCTGCTTCTAAGAAGATGAGAGAGAAGTAAAAGGAACAAGGAGAAATAAAACATGACTTTTAGTGTCAGTGTGAAGATCATTTTAGACACAACAACAGTTTACAAATGTGCCTCATTGTTGGTTTCTAAGAGTTCATTAAACTCACGATTCACCTGGATGGAAACAAACAGACGACTTGTGTGTCGTCTTTAAATGAAGCTTTGCTCATAAATAACATGAATATATTAGTAAATGATCTTTCTAGTGTTTCTGTAGTCATACACACATTCTATGTGTTCTTACCTGTAAACTGAAGCATCAGAATCAAGAACAAAGAGGTTTGAATCCCTCTGAATTCAGCCATGGTTCCTCTCCGTCTCTCGTCTCGCTGCTTCTTCCGTCTTAAAGACAAAGGATGAATCTACTTCCTCTTGTTGATAAAGAGTCACTTCCTCGTCCCTCTCGTCTCTCATACGTCACTTGTTGCTTCTTTTATGCACTTAAGGCGGACATGAGCAGGTGTGAAGTTCACACTGACATCAAGCATCTGGATTTAACACCAGAGACAATTTCACTAGCAAGGTCCACGCGCACCAACTGAACTGTTTAACAGTTTTATTTGCGAGATGTGAGCGATAGGATTTGTAAGTTGATACGTGTGGCGGTCGGATGGGTTGTGGGGATCCGCCGTGGCACCCGGGCACGGGCAACCCCCAAAAAATGTGTGAGGTGTGATGAGCGGCTTGAAGATCTTTGAGATCCGAGCGGATGTACCAGTGGTATACTTTGAGGGACTGAGGGCGAGTGGAGTGTGGAATGGGTCTCGAATGGACTCGGGGACGAGCGGCATCCTGGGGATTCTAGTACCAACTCTTGGCTACGTATAGCGCAACTGGGAGGTGTGAAAGCTTGGCATCCTGGTGCCGAGGGGTACGCCGAGTCGTTGGGGTGGCTGGGTGAGAACAGTGGGGGGTGCCAGCATCCCGGTACCGTGTGCACCGGCTAGAGCAACCTGCTGTGGTAGTAGGAATTGCCTACCTGGCACCGGCCCTGGAATCCCAGTGGCAGGTGCTCCTGCTACGGCCAGCTGGAAAGTTTTCTCTTTTCTACGATGTTACGTTACTATGTAACATCGTCGTGGCGCAGGGGCTAGAGAGGGTGTGCTGGGAAGCACAAGGTTGGTCGTTCGAGTCCTGACTGCCTCATGTTCCATTTCGAAAGTGTCCCTGAGCAAGACACCTAACCTCTAATTGCTCCCTGGGCAAAAATGTAAAAGAGCCATGGGTTAAAAATGTAATGTAGGTCGCTTTGGATAAAAGCGTCTGCTAAATGACCTGTAATGTAATTGTAGCCGTGATCCTGTCTTAAAGACAAATGATGATTCTACTTCCTCTTGTTGATAAAGAGTCACTTCCTCGTCCTTCTTGTCTCTCATTCGTCACTAAATGCTTAATTAAGTCAGTAATTTCCCATGATGCATTTGTGACGCCGACATTATATTAGTAAATCGTTTCTGCATTCAATGATCTGATGCAGCAACAAACAAACTGCATAAAAACTCTGGATGTATCCGCTGTACTTCAGAGGGAGTCACCTCCTCCGCTCTTCCTCACGGGCTTCCTCATTTGAGCCGGATGATCTGCAACACTCGACCACAATATGAGGACACTTCACTTTTTTGGGGCCGGCTTGTTTGGAAAGAGCCGTTAGATGTTGACGGACTGGCAAATCCCCTCCGGCTCCGTGGCTGTCTCAACCGCAGCGTGCCATGAGAGCCACCATGGGAGCGTCGGAAAGGAGATGGCGTAAATATAAACGACCTGACGACCTGCTTAAATTTCAATCTCTCCTCTCCTCGTTTTTTGCTTCTATCTCTGCTGCCAAAAGCTCTTTCTACCAATCCAAAATTGAATCTTCATTTTCTAACCCCAAAAAACCTCTTCTCGATCTTCTCCAATCTCCTCAAACCTCCTACCCCTCCACCCTTCTTCCGGGAGACTTGTCAACTACTTCACCAAGAAAATAGCCGACATACGCTCCTCCTTCTCAAACCCACTTCCTACTTCTCGCGTCCCACCGACCTCACCTCTTTCGCCTCACTTTCCTCTTTCACCGTGTCACGGCTCCTCCTCGGCCTTGCAGGGGCGGTTCCTCCTGCAGGCAGAGGAGGGTCTTTAGCGATTGGAGCCACCTGGGCTCTAGGTATAAGAAGGCCTCTAACCACTTCTGTTTTTTCTCTCTGCTCCTCCAGGTATGATCCTGTTTTGTTTGTTCCTTTGAAGGTTTTACGTTGTTCACACTCAGTCATGTTTACACATACAGATTCACTCAACCATGCACCTTACATACACCTTACACTATGACATTCGCACACCTCATTCCTTTTCTTTGTTTAAAGTTACTAGTTTTTGATTTATAATAAACTCTTCTTTTGATTGGCCTATACTTGGTGTTTGTGTCCCCTCACTCTTGCCACAGGCTATGAGCCGGCCTGTGACAAATGGGGGCTCGTCCTTAAGTTAAAGTTAATTATACTTTAGTCGTTAGTATTTGAGTACTCTAATAGTTTGCCTTATTTGGTTAAGGTTTTGTCTAGATTGTTTTGGCTTTGTCATTGATTATATTTGTTTACTTGAAGTTTGGTTCATGTTGATTATTGTTTTGTGGTTAACTTGGGTTAATCATGTTAGGTTAGATTGCCACACTTTTTGTTGAGGGGATGCTTTAGTTTGGCCAATATTGTTGGAGAGAGCATTGAGAGCCAGGTCTTCCTTTTGTTTGGTTAGCTTTATAGTTTGAGTTCACAATTCACTCTGCTTTTTCTGGGGTTTTGTTCAGATGGGAGTCCTCTCCTTTTGAGGCTTATCAGCGAGTATCAATAGGAGGCTCGTAGTGTTTTTGTTTTAGGTGGCAGTGAACGTGGGTAGAGCTTCCCTTGTTTCCTTTTCCCCTACATCGGCTCGGGAGCACCTCCGTGGATGTGGGGGGGCAGCCAGCTTCTGGTTGTCTTTCCACTCTGCTGGTTTTGTGTGCATAAAAACCCACCACATGTGACTGCACGAAGACTAGGGGCCAGTTAGTTAGTTTTTTTTGGAGAATAGTGGGGTGTGGCTCCTGTCCTTAAACCCAGACTGGCAGTAGGTGAATTGTGTACATTTTTTTTTTCCCTCAGAGTTGGTAATAGTTGTATTGGTTGAGGAAAATGGCTTCTATTCTAAGTGGTATTGTTCAAACTCCTTCAGAGGTAGCTTTGGAATTGTGTACTAAGGAGCAGTTAATTGAAATTGCTGACCATTATAAGATTGAGATTGATGATGGAAATCTTAAAGAGTCTGTCAAAGCTAGATTAAAGCAGGGTCTTAGAGAAATAGGTGTTCTTTGGGATAACTCTGTTAGTGAGGGTGCAAGTTTTCAGTCTAGCCTTTCATTAACTTTTGAGCAGCAGCGGGAGCTGTTGCAAATGCAGTTAGAGATAGCACGATTGCGGAATGTAAATAGACCAGAAGGAGTACAACAGTTTGACGTTTCACAGAATCTTCGTTTGTTGCCTAAATTTGATGAGTCAGATCCAGACACATACTTTACGCTATTTGATCGTATTGCAGAAGCTAGAGCTTGGTCAGATCTGGACATGACTATGTTGTTGCAATGTGCACTTACAGGTAAGGCACGTGAGGCTTTTTCAGCACTGAGTGTAGCTGACTGTAAAGTTTATGCTAAAGTTAAATCAGCAGTTCTGAAGGTCTACGAGCTCGTACCAGAGGCATATCGTCAACGTTTTCGTTACAGGAAGAAACAAGATTCGCAGACTTATTCTGAATTTGTTCGCGATTTGACTTCTGCATTTAATCGTTGGTGTACAGCTACTGAAGCTAGTACTTTTGAGGATCTGTCTAACTTGATCGTGTTAGAACAGTTCAAAAACTCTGTATCTGACCAGGTTGCTACATACATTAATGAGCGAAAAGTTAAGTCGCCAAGTGATGCAGCAGTCCTTGCAGATGAGCACAGGTTAACCCATAAAAGCCATTTTGAGTCAAATGGTGATATGCACTTTAAAAACTTTACTCCTAGGAATAGTAAGTCACCTTTTTCTGGAGCTTCGTTCCAAAGGCCACAGAAGTTTGGTTTTGGGGGACCTAAAGCACCATTAAAAGATAATACCTGTCGCTACTGTTTAGTTGAAGGACATTGGAAGAAAGATTGTCCGTTACTTAGATCAAAGAAGTTAGCTCAAGCTAAACCGGCTGTGATGGCCGTTTCTGGTACAGCCTCTGACCATCAGGGTGAGTTTTTTCAGCCAAAAGTTGAGTTTGGTTCTCAATCTCACCAAGGTGACTTTTCAGCTTTTGTTTCGGATGGTGTGGTGTCGCTGGTAGATGGCAACCACAATGTTCCAATTAGGATCTTGAGAGACACTGGAGCTTTGGATTCTTTTATTTTGGAGTCCATTTTGCCTTTCTCTAAGGTGTCTGATACTGGCAGTTGTGTAATGGTACGTGGCATGGGTTTAGTTCCATTCTCTTCCCCTTTACATGTAGTAACTCTAAAATGTGGTCTGGTAGCGGGTGATGTAGCGGTTGGGGTTAGACCCCAGTTGCCAGTAGAGGGAATACACATGATTCTGGGGAATGACTCGGCAGGTAGTAAGGTGTGGGCGGATGGCAAAATAAACATCTTTAAGAAGCAACCTTCAGTGCCCCCTGCAAAGGTATCTCCAGAATACAGTTGTGTGTCTCCTGAGGTATTTCCAGGGTGTGCTGTTACCCGCTCTGCCGCACTCAAGAAGATTGAGAGTAAGCCAGAAAGTCTCGAGTTGCCAGTTAAACTCCAAACTGAACAGTTGACTAGTTCTAGAGAGTCATTGATAGCTGAGCAAAAGGCCGATACTACCTTAACTGATCTGTTTGATAGAGTTGTTCCTGAGGCAGCGGTGAGGAATAATGCTCAGTGCTATTTTCTTCTTGAGGGACTGTTGGTCAGGAAATGGGTTCCACACTCTGTTCAGGGTCTAGGCGAACCAGTTTTTCAGATAGTTGTACCTACTGTTTTGCGAAACAAAGTGTTGCAAACTTCACATGGTGAGGTGGCAGGTCACATGGGTGTTCGTAAAACTTATGATCGCATACTCAGGCATTTTTTCTGGCCTCGTTTAAAGCGAGCTGTAGCTCAGTTTATTAAAACTTGTCCTACGTGTCAGCGCACAAGCAAGCCAAACCAGGTTGTGAAGCCAGCTCCTTTGTATCCAATACCAGCCATAGGACAACCTTTTGAGCATCTTATTATCGATTGTGTTGGGCCTTTACCACGGTCTAAGTCAGGTCATAACTACTTATTAACTTATGTGTCACGCAACGAGATATCCGGCAGCTTTTCCCTTGCGTACCATAACTTCAAAAGCAGTAGTTAAAGCATTAACTCAATTCATTTCTACATTTGGAATTCCAAAAATCATCCAGTCAGATCGGGGTTCTAACTTTACCTCCCATTTATTTGCTCAGGTTCTCAAACAGCTAAAAGTTAAACACAACAAGTCTACTGCGTTCCATGCCCAGAGCCAGGGAGCTTTGGAACGATTTCACCAAACTTTAAAA
Organism: Gasterosteus aculeatus; assembly: GCF_964276395.1. Classification (NCBI taxonomy): domain Eukaryota; kingdom Metazoa; phylum Chordata; class Actinopteri; order Perciformes; family Gasterosteidae; genus Gasterosteus; species Gasterosteus aculeatus. The sequence goes on from NC_135706.1 coordinate 13,777,779, forward strand.
TCTTTGCTTCGTTCGTACTGTACAGAACTGTCTGCAGATTGGGAGGAGGGGTTACCTTGGTTACTACTATCTGCTCGTGAGGTAGTACAGGAGAGCACAGGGTTCAGCCCAAATGATTTGGTGTTTGGTCATAAGGTACGGGGGCCTTTAGCAGTGCTGCAGGATGGTTGTTTGCCTGAAGAACCACCTCGGAACCTCATTGACTATGTAAATGGATTTAGGCTGAAGTTGTATAGAGCTGGAGAACTGGCGAAAGAAAAGCTAAAATGTTCTCAAAAGAAAATGAAATTGAGATATGACCGACAGGCGGAGTTGCGTGAGTTTACTCCCGGTGATCGTGTACTTGCTCTTTTGCCTCTTGTAAGTTCACCTTTTCAGGCAAAATACTGTGGTCCTTTTAATGTGTTGCGCAAAGTGTCAGATTTGAACTATCTTATTGAAACTCCGGGGTATAGGAAGTCCTCTAAATTATGCCATGTGAACCTGTTAAAATGTTATCACTCCCGTGATCAAAGCAAAGTGGAGGGAACTCGAGTAGTGAAGTCAGCGTTGACTGCTGCTCCAGTCACTGTATCTTGTGGCTTAAACTTTGTGGATGGGGGAGAGGAGGAGGTCATTAGGGTTTCTGATGAAGTCCTGCAGGGTCGGTTGAAAAACTCCCAGACTTTGCAAAACCTTGGGGTTTTGGTAGATCATTTAGATTTGGAGAAACGTGATGAATTGGTAACTCTAATTAGAAACTACAATGTTTTGTTTTCTGACACTCCATCACAAACCCATTTACTAGAGCATGACATAGACATCGGAGATGCGAAGCCTATCAAACAGAGATTTTACCGTGTACCTGAGGAGAAGAGACTAAAATTGGAAACAGAGGTACAGTATATGTTGGACAATGGTATTGCTGAGCCATGTTGTTCCGATTGGGCTTCCCCCTGTCTTCTTGTAAAAAAGTCTGATTCCACTTTCAGACCCTGCACTGATTATAGAAAAATTAACAATGTTACCAAAGCAGACCTTTAACCTCTTCCTAGGATGGAGGATTGTATTGATCAAGTTGGGTCTGCAAAGTTTGTTAGCAAATTTGATCTTTTAAAGGGATATTGGCAAGTGCCCCTTACCAAAAGGGCTGGTGAGATTGCTGCTTTTATAACACCATTTGGCTTATTCTCGTACACAGTGATGCCTTTCGGTTTGCGGAATGCTCCAGCCACCTTCCAACGGCTGATGAATCGTGTGGTCTCAGGTCTGGAAGGCTGTGCCGTATATTTGGATGACGTGGTCGTCTACTCTGACTCATGGGAGGAGCATATCTGCAGAGTGCAAGCCTTGTTTCAAAGACTGGTGTGGGCCAGGTTGACCATCAATTTGGCAAAGTGTGAGTTTGCCAAAGCTACAGTCACATACCTAGGCAAGGTGGTTGGTCAGGGTTTTGTTTGTCCCGTGGAAGCAAAAGTCCAGGCTGTGAAGCAGTTTCCACAGCCCTCTACAAAGAAGGAACTTGTGCGCTTCCTGGGAATGGCGGGGTACTACCGTGCTTTCTGTAAAAACTTTTCGGTAGTAGTGTCCCCACTGACAAATTTGTTGAAGGCTAAAGCTGAATTCATTTGGTCCACCCACTGTCAAGAGGCATTTGATGCAGTTAAGGCTCTTCTGTGTTTGTCGCCTGTGTTGGCAGCACCAAATTTCGAGAAACCTTATAAATTACAGGTAGATGCCAGTCAAATCGGTGCTGGGGCTGTGCTTCTCCAGGAAAATGATGACCAAGTTGAGTGTCCAGTCAGTTTCTTCTCCCGGAAATTTAATAAGTATCAGCAGAACTATTCTGTGATTGAAAAGGAGGCTTTAGGTCTCATTTGGGCTCTACAGCACTTCGAGGTCTATGTTGGTTCCGGTTTGACCCCTTTAACTGTTTTCACTGACCACAACCCCCTAATTTTTTTGAAGTCCTTGCAAAATCCCAACCAGCGTTTGATGCATTGGGCTTTGTTCCTGCAACCGTTCAACCTTGATATTAGACATATTAGTGGCAAGGATAATATCATTGCTGACGCTCTGTCCCGTGCTCCTGTAACCTAGTTGGTATGTTCTTTCTGTTGACCCCTACGGGTTGTCTGCGCCTCTTTTCTCTTAATTTACTCCCTAGGTACCAGGGCTGCAGAGTTTGAGGTATGGACAGTCAGGCGGGGGACACAGGGTGACTGTTAGGAGCCAGGACGGGTATTCTTTTTGTTGTATTTTGAGGGAACTGTTTGGATTGTTTTCAATGTGGGCCAAATTTTGGGGCTGAGGGTTGGACCCTCATCTTAAGGAGGGGGGTGTCACGGCTCCTCCTCGGCCTTGCAGGGGCGGTTCCTCCTGCAGGCAGAGGAGGGTCTTTAGCAATTGGAGCCACCTGGGCTCTAGGTATAAGAAGGCCTCTAACCACTTCTGTTTTTTCTCTCTGCTCCTCCAGGTATGATCCTGTTTTGTTTGTTCCTTTGAAGGTTTTACGTTGTTCACACTCAGTCATGTTTACACATACAGATTCACTCAACCATGCACCTTACATACACCTTACACTATGACATTCGCACACCTCATTCCTTTTCTTTGTTTAAAGTTACTAGTTTTTGATTTATAATAAACTCTTCTTTTGATTGGCCTATACTTGGTGTTTGTGTCCCCTCACTCTTGCCACAGGCTATGAGCCGGCCTGTGACAACCGCCCTCTCTCCTAACCAAATTCTTACCCTAGTAATCTCTGCCCGTCCGACCACCTGCCCTCTTGACCCCATTCCATCACATCTTTTAGAATCTATCGCACCTGACCTTCTTCCGTTCCTCACCTGTCTCATCAACAACGCTCTGTCATCTGGCTGTTTTCCCAATTCTCTGAAGGAGGCAAGAGTCAACCCCCTCCTGAAGAAACCCACCCTCAACCCTTCTGAAGAAAACAACTACAGACCGGTCTCTCTTCTTCCCTTTTTGTCCAAAACCCTTGAACGTGCTATCTTTAATCAACTCTCCTCTTATCTCCACTGTAACAACCTCCTTGACCCCCACCAGTCAGGTTTCAAGGCAGGCCACTCCACAGAGACTGCTCTCCTTGCTGTCTCTGAGCAACTCCACACTGCTAGAGCCGCCTCTCTCTCCTCTGTCCTCCTCCTTCTGGACCTCTCTGCTGCATTTGACACGGTCAACCACCAGATCCTTATTTCCTCCCTTCAGGAACTTGGTGTCTCAGGCTCTGCTCTCTCCCTTCTCTCGTCCTACCTCGACGGCCGCACCTACCGGGTAACCTGGCGAGGATCTGTGTCGGAACCTTGTTCTCTTACTACTGGAGTTCCTCAGGGTTCCGTGCTGGGTCCCCTCCTGTTCTCGCTTTAAACCAACTCTCTTGGCCCTGTCATTCGCTCGCATGGCTTCTCCTACCACAGCTATGCCGATGACACCCAACTAATACTCTCCTTCCCTCACTCGGACACGCAGGTGGCGGCTCGGATCTCTGCCTGTCTAACTGACATCTCTCAGTGGTCCGCCCACCATCTGAAAATCAACCCCGACAAGACTGAACTACTTCTCTTTCCCGGAAAAGATCCACTTACCCAGGACCTGACAGTCAACTTTGGAAACTCTGTACTAACGCCCACTTTGACCGCTAAGAACCTCGGCATCACACTCGACAGCCAACTCTCCGACTCCCAACATCACCGCGACAACGCGATCCTGTAGATACACGCTCTACAACATCGGGAGAATACGTCCCTCACTCAGAGGCTCTTGTCATCTCCCGCCTGGACTACTGCAACTCCCTCCTGGCTGGTCTCCCTGCCACCGCCATTCGACCTCTACAGCTCATCCAGAATGCAGCAGCTCGACTGGTCTTCAACCTTCCGAAATTCTCCCACACTACTCCGCTCTCTTCACTGGTACCGGTGGCCGCCCGCATCCAGTTGAAAACATTGGTGCTCATGTACCATGCTGTGAATGGATCGGGTCCAGCGTACATCCAGGACATGGTCAAACCCTACATCCCAACCCGCACTCTCCGCTCTGCATCTGCAAAACTACTCGTCCCTCCCTCACTGAGAGCAAAACACTCGACTAGATCTCGACTCTTCGCTGTCCTTGCTCCGAAATGGTGGAACGAGCTCTCTGAAGACACCAGGACCGCAGAGAGCCGCAAACTAAAGACACACCTCTTCAGACTCTACCTCGACTAAAGACTAACAAATTGTAGCACTTAAATTGTACTTGTCACTCATCTATAGCAAATTGTAAATTGGCTTATTTGAGGAAATTGCACTTTGTTTCTTGTTCTCCTGAGTTTGTACCCTATGGTTGAATGCACTTATTGTGCGTCACTTTGGATAAAAGCGTCCGCTAAATGACATGTAATGTTGAAATGATTGCGCGCAGCTCCAGTTGTTGAAAGCAGCACAGAAACATGACGTAAAGCGAGAAGGTGGATGGAGGTCGTGGGGGGGTGAAGTGTGAGGTCGGCCCGTTCGCTGCCTCCTGGGTGAAAGTCCTGCGCTGCTTTCATGTTCAGTTGGTTCCTTTTTGTGTCAAATTGTGTTTTCTACAATGTTTCATCACTAACGTAAAACGCACTTCTGGATGAAACTGCATCTTGTTTCCCATCAACAAGAAAAAAAGAGACACTCCCAAACACGGCAGCAACGTTTAACACGGGGAACCAATATTTTAATATCATTTTCAAATTTAGATATGAAAGAAACACTTTTTCCACCCAAATGTGGCCTGCAGGTGTTTCACTGGAATGAAATAAAACATTGTAATAAAACGGGCAGCTTTGGCTTCTGTGATACAATTCTCCATTAAGGTGCCACTCAAACGCATAGAAATAAAAAGAAAAGGAAGGTGCGTTTGGTTTGTAATCAGTCGGTGCAGAAGGTCGCACTCTGGTTCTTCACAGCTTCTGGTTCTTCACAGCTTCTGGTCCTCAGTGCCTTGAAGGAACTTCTGGAGATCTTAGTTTGTCTGAGACGTCTAAGAAAGAGACACCCGGGACACCCTGTCCCGAGAGCGTCAACCGGGCTGATTGAGCTTCACAATCAAGTTTTAAATCAGTTAGAAACGTCTTTCTCCGCTGAAGGAGCTTCAACAAGTGCCGGACTCTGAGGGGACATTTTTTTTTCTTTCTTTTTTGTGTGGAAAAACCTCAGTAAGAAAACTAGAATCTGTTAAAACAACCAGAAACAATATACCCAAATATATGTTTACAATATATTTTGTACATTTATACGGGCTCTTAAAAGAAGAAGCACGCCCGCACACTTTGTTCAGAGGAAGTGGCGTCATCTCTTCACATGGTGGAAAAGTGACTCGCCGACCTCGTTGCCGCCAGAGACGACCTCATAATGAGCACTGAGTTTTTAAATTAAATAAACACATTTTTGTTCCTCTTCCCACAAAAGCGCCAGGCGGCGACACGTTGGAGCGAGCGGACGCACGCAGCGCGCCGCTCAGGCCACGCGTGTCCTCGAGCGTCGACTCGCCCACTTTGTGCTACCGACGTGTTGCAGCGTGTTAAAAGGTCAAACTTGTTTTCCCCCCAACGCACGTCTTCCAATGGTCGTCCCTGGGCACGAGTTCGATACCCGATCACGACTCCTCCCGGACCCTCAGCAGCGACTTCAGGTGGACGCTCATCTGCTCGCGGCGGCGGTCGTTCCGTGGGGGCTCGTCCTCGCCGACCCAGTGGCTGGGCGGTTTGGGTAAGACGCTCGGAGACGGCGGCTCGCTGAACTTCGCCCCGGCGTAGACCTTCTCGCCGTCTTTGAGGCCCTCGTCTGCGGCGGCGTCCGGCCCGCGCTGGTGGAGGGGGAGGGGCTTGCCCGGGCTGCTCTTGTCCTTCTTCTTGGCGGGTCGAGCCGCTCCGGGGCTTCGGCCCTGCTTGGGCTTGTGGCTGCGGGGGGTCGCGTTCGGGGGGATTTGGTCTCCTGGCTGCGCGGCTCCTCGCTCCGGTCGGCCGCCTTTGGATCTCAGCAGCTAAGAAACGCAGACAAACGCTCATCAATCCAGCGGTCAGAAAAACATCGGCACTATTAAGGCGTAATTTGGTCATTGCACCATCTCCATGACAACGGAGCAACACACATTTACAGATGAAGACAGAGTTGGTCGACCAATAGAACGTTAAGAACGTCCCAAAACAAAACAAAATGAATGAATATTTCTGTACTTTTCTTCATGACTTCACATCTCTGGTGAACATAATATTCGCGGTGCAGCTTTTAAGTGATTGTAAGTGGAGAAACAGATGAAAATCAACTAAATCGATTGGTTCAGCGTCGGCGGACGACGAGTATCTTTGGCAGAAGACAACACTGTTGTGACCCTTAAAGTCCAGTCCTAAACTGATCAAGTGTCCAAAGTCTTCTTTCAAATGAAGGAGAATGTTTCAGAGAGCAGAGCCGATGTTACATCTGCTAAATACTGTGAGCTGGAACAAGTAAACGGTCGTTGCTGTAGTTTAGTACTTTGTATTTCAGTTTAAAAGGAGGACAGCGTACGCTGGCTGTGTGGAAGCTTCCTTATTTTGGGACCATAACAACATATAATCAAATTTCAGCCACATTAACCCTCCTGCAGCCCTTTTTAATATGAAATTATATTCCAGTAAAAACTATTAATTTACACTCGCTCACAAAACGTGTATTATAGAAGGAAATGCAGTAAAACTGCTACATTAACAAAGACAAAGTGTTATGAGCCCTGCAGACAGAAAGAGGAAGAAGATCAACGCTTTCCATCCATGGATGAGTAACTGCGTCACGTCCTCTGCAGCAGGAGGAAACCCCCCCCTTGCTTCAACAGCATAGAACTTTAAATACAAGATCATTCTAAGAATGTAAATACGTTTGTAACACAAGTAGCTTTAATACATGCTTATTTCTGCGTACTTATTTATGGAACAACACACGGAATACAGTGAAAGGAGTGATGTGGATTTATTTAGACCAAGATAAACTAAAAGTCATCAATGATCGATCTAACTCATGAATCATGAGTTACAAAGTAACAACAACAACAACCACAACAACAACGGGGGCACGTCACCTCTTTTTTAGCTCCGTGCTTGAGCTGATGGAGGTTCTGTGTACCGAGAGGCTGCTCGGTACCGGGCTGGCCTGCGGGTTTGTTAGCCGACAGAGCTGCCAGAGTGTTGATGTGGTGGTGGTTGTTGTTGGTGGTGTTGTTGTTGTTGTGGTCGGACAGCCGGACGCTGGGGCCGTTTCTCGGAGGCTTCTGGTGATGCAGCGGCGCCGTCGTCCGCAGCTTCCTCCCTCGTTTCTTCAGCCGCGCCTGCCGCTTCTTGTTGCCCGCGGTCGGCCCATCGCCGCCGCCCGAGATCAGCGATATCGGGTTGTTGTTTTCGACGTTGCCGACGTGTGCTTCATCGCAGCGAGCCGGAGATCCGTCCAACATTTCTTCGCGCTGGCGAAGACATAAACACCCGCGGGGAAACTCTTCCGCGGCTAATTCGGTTTAGCTAACAACGGCACGAGCTAACGGTTAGCGTTAGCTAGCTACGCTGCTCCTCCGCGGCCGGATGAAACGTATTTAAAGAATATAACGTTATATTGTTGTCTCAGACGTTTACAGGGGACCACTTAAGGAATATCAATTATTTCAAATAATGTATCCTGCTAAAAACGGTAACGTCCTTAACCCCGAGACGGCGTCAGTACCAATGAGGTTTTAAGGAGAAGTAGCCTTCCTTATCAGAGACGTTAAGCTAGCCTGCGCGTAACATACAACTTCCGGTTGTGTATTTCAAAATAAAGCGTAATGAATACAGCTATTTTAAAATATAAGATACACAAATATATCGGTACAAACACAGAAAATACGAGTACCTCTTTTGTGCCGAACTGCTCTACTCTCTTCACTGCAGTATCTTAAAACAGTAAAATCTCCCTCTCTTAACCTTTATTCTGTGGAAAAACTCCTCTAACTTCCAATAGCATTCCATTTACGTCATTAATGCTGCGCTTCCGGAAACGATTACCGTAAGGGGCGTTTCTGATAACTTGTCAGTGACGTCTAACCTTTTCTTTTGAATGAGAAATGTAGATTTACAGTTTTTTAAAGGAAATATTTGTATTAATAATAAATAGATTAAATCAATTCAGCTCCCAGTCTGCACAAAACACTTTATGGTTCTATTATCTGTAATAAAACTAAAAGCTCAGAATGAGCTGTGAATGTAAGACATACTTAAATGCTTTGAGTCAATTTTATTTCACGTGAGAAAAGCATTTGTTTGTCAAGAATATATATGTACATTTAAAAACATATTTTTTTCCCACATAGATTGTTTTCCTGCTTCATGATGCAATGCATTGATTCTTTACATTGCTATAAAATGAATAGTTTTATAATAATAAAAATGGCACGTTGGATTTGTGGTCAAACAAAACAACCAATTTGAAGACTTCCAGCCTCTGGGACCCGAATTATTATATTGACTAAAGCATTGCCTCATCATAACTGATGGGTACTGCTGCTGATAATGATTTGTAATGAAATGAACACTGAACACCGGTTTGTTATCACACAGTTTTACTGTAGAAAATGTGACACACAGCTGAAGCTCTTCTTCATAACATTCAGAGAAATGAATGCTACGTCTCCGCCTCCTCCCTCTTTTAGACAAACACTTACAATACGTTTTGGTACATCTTTTAAAAGCACAAAAGTCTGAGGAAATTATCCATAACTATTTGGCAAAGAGAACCGAGAAACCGAAAGGCAGATTTGAAACTTGTTAAAGGTTTGTATCGGTACAAAAAATACACATTTAAACAATATCCAAACTCAGCAGAACACATCTAAATATCCATCCCTGTGTTCGCGGTACACATCGCGTGTCGCCATTAACCGTAGAAGACGAATCAACGCGCTGGGGGGGGGCGGGTACTGGAGGAGCTGGAGGCGGAGTCACGGCTCAGGGCTGGGCTTCAGCTTCGGCCTCATCTTCGGCCTCGGCAGGTTGGTCGTAGATGTAGCTGCCCACACCTCCAGTGTTCACACCTGAGGGGGGGGGGGGGGGGGGCGGAGCGCAGACGTCACCCTTAAAGGGCCAGTTCACACAAACAGCGACAATTCTCTGCCTTCAGGAGAGTTATTGTTGTTAAGAAATAATAATGACTGAAGGTACAGCTGCCACTTGTTTTCTTTTAATCTGGAGTTAATCTCCCCCCCCTCACCCCCTTCCACCACCATTCCCAACCGCCCCCCAGCACTTCATACCTTTAGGCCCAAACAGCACGGCGTAACACGGCTTGTGGCAGTACGGCTGTCCGTCGTGCTGCAACGAAAAAGAAAATCCCTCTGAAACTCTGAAACCCCCCCCCCCCCCCCCCCCCCCGATGGAACAAACGCAGAGGGCCTCGCGAGCACCGGCACACGCACACAGTTGATTCGCTCACCTCCGCGTGGCTGCCGGCAGCCAGAGTCTTGCTGCACCTCTCGCAGCGCAGGCAGGGCCGGTGCCAGTTCTTCCCCAGAGACGTCACCTTCTCAGCTGCACACACACACACGGGATGGGGAGAAGGTTACCATGGAAACCAGCCGCTTTAGTCGCTGAGACACATTCCAGCACCGGCCTGCTTACCGAAGTAAACCGTCTTGTGGCATCTGGGGCAGATGTTGGGTCCTCCGGAGAACGAGGAGAAGCTGGCAGCTGAGGGAGTCACGTTGAAACGGAGTAATGCGTTATTTTTATTTACCAACAAACACCATCTCTCTATTTGCATTTCTCTGTTTAGTCCCCCCCCCCCTCCTTAAACACGGGCAGCATCTCCATCATCTCTCACCCTTCACCGGTCCCCGGGCGGGAGCTTTTTTCTCCTCCGCCGGCTTGCTGTCCGTCTCCATGGAAACAGCGGCAGGGGCTTCGTTGGCGGCGGGGTCGGCGTACACGTAGGAGCCGGCTCCGCCGATGTTCACGCCTGCGAGGCAACAAAACGTGCCAATTCAAATAAAAAAGATTTAAAAAATGACCCGTCGCAGAGTTCGGACAAACGCTTTCTTTGATTTTTTTTTAGTTTGAACCGAAAAGAAGGAGAAGCGTCACCTTTGGGGCCGAAGAGGGCGGCGTAGCAGGGCTTGTGGCAGTACGGCGTCCCGTCGTGCTGCCAGGAGAGAGAGAGAGAGAGAGAGAGAGAGAGAGAGAGAGAGAGAGAGCAGACAGTGGAAAGGTTTAGTTTGTCAACTTTCTTTAAGTTAAGTCTGTTTGGATTGTCGTGATACCAGATAATAAATCAACAAGGACTTATTCACAGATGTTTACAGGACCCGTCTGCTCTCTGTTACTAAAGACCAAAGGTCTGTTCAACCTCATGTCTTCATTCTCTTCACTCTTTTTGATGACTGCGTTCATTTAAAGCAGAGACTGCTGTGTCTTTTCCTCGGTTTGACCTTTATCAGACGTAACATTTGTTACTGTTATTGCTTGTTATATTCTTCTGACTACTGGGAGTGTTTTAGTCTTAAAACTCTTCAATTCTTCTTATTGCTGCAAAAAAAATAAGTTTTTGTTCACAGAAAATGTTGTTTTTAGCTCCACTCTCTTTTCTGGCTACAAAAAGCACGCTGGCGCCTGCAAAAAATGCCAAAGTTGATGCTTCAAAGCTTCAGTCCACAAACCGACTTCTTAGAATCAGCGCTTCCTCTTTAAAAGCTGATGTTCGGAACGTAAAGCCACAGAAACATCGTAGTTGTGAATATCAGTTAAGTTGCTACGCTCAGCGACTGAAATAATTACTAAAGAACCAAAGGCGATTAAAACAATGTCGCCTTCATGTGAACAAACTGCACTAAGGGAAGAGACGCTCCTGAGAAGAAGAAGCGGTTGGACCCTTAAACTGGGGTAGAAACCTGTGACCTCAGAGAGGCCTGGAGGGGAAGTGTGTGGTCTCCTGGCGGTCAGAGGGCCTCGGTCACGTTCTGGTGGTTAGAAGGTTGTAGAGTAACTGTCCATGACCACAAGAGAACCTCCACCTTCCTGCTGACGCAATCTTCTCTTCATTGAAAGAAGAAATCAGCTCCGTTCCGGCTGTGGTCTCAATAGACAATAGTTTCACTATAAAATGATCACGATGCTTCTGCAGACAGATGTTTCTGTTAATCACTATTCTACAGGATCATTTCTGAAGTAAACTGAAACCTTTAAAGAGCAGCTTTGGGGCCAGAACTTAGAAGGAGACTTCTGCTCGAGCCACAAAAAGACAGGATCCAGCACTGAGGTCCTTTCCATGATGCTGTCAAATTGTCAATCTGAACCAATGGAAGAACTGTTAACTGTTAAAGGTCCCACATGTGACCTGGTTGCGTCTCCTCTCACCTCGGCGTGGCCTCCTGGGTTCAGCGTCTTGTTGCAGCGTTCACACTTCAGACAGAACTTGTGCCAGTCTTTCCCCAACGACGACACCTTCTCCGCTGTGGAGGAAGAACACGAGGGATTCAGCACCGACTTCCATGCTGGCGTTCATCAGACATCCAGCCCCTCCGCAAGCAGAACAAGAAGGTGACGAAGACAGAAGCACGTTCTTTCCTGGTGCTACGGAACATTCCCTCATTCACAACACGGACTCTGACATTTGTTGCAGAGATAAAGGACTTCAGCCGCCGAAAACACGCTCACAGCGTCAACAAAGCGAGCGACACTCCCAGAATATCTCGGCAGAGACACTGATACGACGTGACACTTGCTGCTCAGACTCACCGGGCAGCCTGTCGCTGCCATGTGCCACAATAAGTCACTCGGCACACAGCGAGCACGCGGCTCTGACGACGGAGGACGTGTGTGTGTGTGTGTGTGTGTGTGTGTGTGTGTGTGTGTGTAAGTGAGCGTGTCTCTATGCAGACATCACCTACAAACTGTAACGCATCATTTCTGCCATCGAGGAATCAGAGGACTCTCCACCGTGACCTTTCAGTGCACGTGAGCGTGGTCACCTGACAGCTGCGCACTTCTCTCATACAGCATCTACCGCCGGCGTCGCCGTGGAAACGCGTCCCACTCAGGTAAACGCGTCCCACTCAGGTAAACACAGTCAGCTCTGTCGCGGTTGTTAATGCGCGTTAGCGCTGTTAGCAGCTAGCCCGCTGGTCGCCAGGTTGAGATTTATTGGAAACCGAAATGCTCCGATCACGTATTATTGAGATAACGTTACTTCATGTATGCATTTAATGAAAAACTGTGTAAACATTTATATTACTGCCTTGTCCCGCCTCCCCTCAGCTTGATTTTTTTTTTTTTATTAATCTAATTTTCATTACCTTTCAAAGGTTTTTTTTACCTTTTCTGTGCAGGTTTGTGTATTTTCTATCTTGTAATTCATCTTTTGTTTTTCACATTTTCCTTATTAATACAAATGATGTCACAAAAACAACTTGATAAATATTGAAAACCTTGGAGCTCAAATTCCAGAATTAGACCAAATGTCTAAGCTTAAGTGTATGAAACGCTTCTCCACCACCATATATATATATATATATATATATATATATATATATATATATATATATATATATATATATATATATATACATATATATTCCACCAACGACTCCTGGCAGAGGAAACATGTGTGAGCATCTCAACAGAAGGAAGAGGGGAGCAGGAGGTCGTCGCTGCAGGGCGTCGTTATTGCTTCTTCAGAAGAAAGAAGATGACAGAACAAAAAGAAAATCGATCCACGTGACGCATGAGCGATGGGTAAATTATTTACAACGCCATGTGGTGTAAAGCTGCAAACGATGAGAGGCTGCAAACGGATGTTTGGGCTCTGAACTCACTGCCGAGTGAGATGAGGCTGCTCTCACGTCTGAGAGGAAGAAAAGGTCATTTAAAGCCGGTCATTTGTCAGAAGCTGTCAACTAACACAGGAGGGCGGACGGCTCTTATCTGAAGATAGTGAAGCATTTATAGCCCATCAGTCAGTGTGAGACTCACCAGCTGAGGCATTCGGGGACATTTTTGAGACAAACTGTCGTATTGAGGCGGATCGAGGCAGCGCAGACCAGCCTTCTGATAATTACAATAAAAGGGTAATAAAATAGGATGTTTGGTCCTTGTTTTAACTGTTATCTTATATCTGATATCCAATGGAGACAGACATCGCGCTGCTGGCAGCATAAACGCACAAATAACTTTAAATCACCAACAGGAAAAGTACTCAAACTTATAAACAAATAGTACTGTATTTAAATTATTTCTCATGGAATTGTATGTACTGCAATATGATGACGTCACAACCTAGTGAACACACAGTGGCAGTTTTTATCCACACGATAATAACTTGTATTTAAAATATGTCCCCCTGTCCCTTTGAATTCTTCAGTCGACGTGGGTGTGACGTCACCATATTCCCGTTCTCCGCGGAGCCGCACCTGTAAAACAAACCGCTGCGCGTTCTGACTTCAACGACGGGTTTTGAGGTAAGAATTACGTCACACACGCTACTATGCTATGTGACGACGATATATCTCGAGAAATCTTCCATCAGCTCCATCCCCGCTGGTTAACACATCTCCCTCATACCGGCGGCGCTGCGTCGAAGCGCGCAGAATAAAGCTCGCGACGCGGGTGGATGAGACGCACTCACCGAAGTACACCGTCTTGTCGCATTTGGGACATTTTGACGCCATGTTCCGCGTGAACGAAGACAAAGAGTCCTTTTCTGTCCGTCTCCTCAGAGGATGGTGATGGAGGCAAGAGTACCGACGCTCACATCCTCCCGTTGGCTCGTCCGCCACTCCTTTGCATAGGCCCCGCCCCCAGGATGAAATCACGCCTTTCCTCCAGCACGGATATCAAATCGCCCACGTTCATTTATTTTGGATAAATTAGTTGTTTGCTTCCCTGGATAATAATACACAGATAATAATACATGAACACCGAATTTTTGTTATTATTATTATCATTATAATTATGGACTAATTCCATATAAATGCACAGAAAGAAACATTATTGCATTATTGCAGTAATGCAATAGTTCAAGCCAACACAATATTAGAACGTTGCACCATAAAAACATGTTATAATAAGAAGGGACTAATATGGACTTCCTGGAACACAGCCGATCCACATGGTCCGCTCTGATGGTACGTTAGGTGTTTTATCCTAAATCCTAGCAATGCCCCTCCCCCCCCCCCCCCCCCCCCCCCCCCACAATCCATCAGTGTCATCAGCTGTGTTTGTGTCCTCCGTGTGGTTGTTAGGCGACGCTGAATGTTAAGTGATGTCTGCAGCTCCCAGGAGAGCTGCTCTGCACATTCTTGGCACCGAGATACCAGGAGGAGTCCCTTCGTCTGGACTTCAAATTTAAATATAGGTCGTTCTTCATATTCAAAAGAAAATGCACTTTTGTCAGTGTATACCTCCAGAAATAACTGCTACATATTTCCCCTTTTCCGAATGTTTAACTAAACTAAACATTGTTTTCAGTCAGGTCGCAGTTCACAAGCCAATGTGATGTTTCAAGTTTTAGTTTTTGTGATGGAAAAGCAGCTATATTTCCAAATTCTCATCATCAACATCATCATCTCAACATCAAGGATTCCCGCTGTGCAGGTCAGGTTGAGCTGATTTTACGTATGCTGCTTTGTGAATAAGGTTTTGCTTCGGGTTTATATGACCCGCCGTGATGACGGCATGAATAAATGCAGTAACAGCAGTGCAGCGGCGTGAATGTGGAGAACAGAACTGGCTTTTGGCTGCAGACATCCTCCACTCCACTGAGACCTCCACTGAACTGTTTGTGACGCGCATCTTAGGACCGTGAGTCATAAAGTAATTGTTTTGTACACAGATATCAGCATTCTATCGTATAGCGACTTGTGTGCTTTCGATTTCTTCCGATTTGTTGGGGTCGCTTTCGCCTTCTCTGGCGGTCAAATCTTGACAGGCTTCTAAACTCTGCCTTCGTTGGCGAACATACGCCATCACTGCAATCTGTAGGCTCAATCCGCGTCAAAAAGACTCTTGGACGAGTGTGAAGAAGAAGACGTTGAGCCGTGGATGTCCTCTGTCTTCTCTAAGTGCCTCCGGGTCAGACGAGTGGACGCCGTCTTCCTAAACGAGATGAACCAACATAAACAGATTCAGCAGAGATGGAAACAGCGGCGGTTCTCTTTGCGCGTAGTGCCCTTGGGCTTCGGCCATCTGGGGCCTGGGAATGCACTAATCCTAAAATAAACACATGCAGGTCGTGCCTCTGCGCAGCTTTGTCCCAGACGTCCCCACGTCTCGAAGTTTGGGGCTCGGGACGTCCAACCCGACACGCCTTCCCCTCAACATTAGTTCGTCTGTTGATTTTGAGCAAAGCTAGGGGAGGTCAAGACAACTGTAAATATGTCTCATTCTCATCTCATTCCTCTGCGCCATGGAGCTCCATTGTTGTCAATGAGTCATGTGACCCGGGAATATTATTCTGGAAATTTGCTCACAGTAAAACACAACAACAACAATTCACACTTCAATATACTGCGTTTTAGATTTGGCATAGAACGACGGTGTGTTGCAGAAATAAAGCAACTAGAACTAGAAAGAGACTGTTCGGACCCTCTGACATCACCTCATCCAGTTGTTTTGGGTTCTGTTACTGAGGAACTGAAGTGATTAATGTGAATACACGAGTGTGATGCATGCACCAGTGTTGCATCACTTCCTCTCAGGTGTGCTGGCAGTGACACGTCTGTAGAACCACAAACTCAGGTAGTATCTGCAGGTGCATTTACTCCTGGACCGTACTAAAGTAGAAATTCACGGTACCTACAATTTAGTCCAAAACGCACAGAAAATTGTTTTTGTTTGTTTTAGTGGTATGATTGTTTACTTTGTTGATCCCAAACCAATCAGTAAACAATCAGTATTAATTATTTATGGGCTTAAATAGTAATTTGTACTAACATGTCATTTACACTCCCATTATCATTTAAAGTGTTGATAATACAATACAAAAAAAGACCCAAAATGATACCACGGAGATCCAGAGGAAGCTGTGGTGGAGGATGAGTTTGACCTTTCACCTCTGTGTCCGTGCTGTCAAACATCAGCATAAATATGTTTTCTGAGTAACACCATCTGAAGAAAACAAGCTGCTTTGCTGCAAACATTTACATCTTCAGCAGCAGTCTGCACACCGTTTACACCAAGAAGACGTGTGGTGTTCCCCAAGGTTCAATTCTGGAGCCTCTTCTGTTCCACCAGGTCAGCTTACTTTAGGAAACAAGGTGTGTTACACTGAACATAACGGGCCCTTGACAAATGCATCATGGGAAAGGACTCTTGAACTTGAGACTCAGCGTCTTAGTTCAGTTTGTTTGTTGCTCCATCAGATCAGATCATAGAATGCAGAAATATGTAACTTTGAGTTCTGAGAGTTATATTACATTACATGTCATTTAGCTGACGCTTTTATCCAAAGCGACGTACAATAAGTGCATTCAGCCATAGGGTACAAACTCAGAAGAAACAAGAAAGTGCAATTTCCTCAAATAAGCCAATTTACAATTTGCTATAGATGAGTGACGTTACAAGTACAATTTAAGTAATACAATTTGTTAGTCTTTAGTTGAGGTGGAGTCTGAGTTGAGTCTAACACAACTGAATGAGAAGAAACAGTTTAAAAAAAGAAACAAGTGACGTATGAGAGACGAGAGGGACGAGGAAGTGACTCTTTATCAACAAGAGGAAGTAGATTAATCATTTGTCTTTAAGACGGAAGAAGCAGAGAGACGAGAGACGGAGAGGAACCATGGCTGAATTCAGAGGGATTCAAACCTCTTTGTTCCTGATTCTGATGCTTCAGTTTACAGGTAAGAACACATAGAATGTGTGTATGACTACAGAAACACTAGAAAGATCATTTACTAATATATTCATGTTATTTATGAGCAAAGCTTCATTTAAAGACAAGTCGTCTGTTTGTTTCCATCCAGGTGAATCGTGAGTTTAATGAACTCACCCAACAATGAGGCACATTTGTAAACTGTTGTTGTGTCTAAAATGATCTTCACACTGACACTAAAAGTCATGTTTTATTTCTCCTTGTTCCTTTTACTTCTCATCTTCTTAGAAGCAGCAACAAGACAACATGTCACTGTCAGAGATGGAGATGAAGTCACTTTGCCTTGTAACAGTGTGACTGAGGACCAGAACAACTGTGACTCTACTGAGTGGTACTTCTATCATTCAGGAAACAGATCAACAAATTATCTGGTTACAAAAGGGCAGATTGATGATGAAGCCAAAGCTGAATCAGACAGACTGAGTGTTTCACAGAACTGTTCTCTGGTTATGAAGAAGGTCACACGTGGAGATGTTGGTCTTTATGTCTGCAGACAGGTCAGACCAGGAGGACATGAAGATGCTGAGGTTAATCTGTCTGTTGTTTCCAGTGAGTATTTACATCATAATGTTTATAAACATTTAGATTAATATAAAACATTTTAATAATAATGATTTTCGTATTTAAGTTCCTCTTCTTTCTCTCATAATGTCTCCGTCTCCACCAGTGACTGAAGAGACGAACAGAGACGAGGTGACGTTAAACTGCTCTGTGTGGACGTATGAAGGATGTAAACACACAGTGAAGTGGATGAATGGTGGTCAAGATGTGGACAAAGACAAAGAAGTGAAGACATCACCGTCTCTCTGCTCCGCCTCTCTGTCCTTTAAGACTTCTCACTTCTTTTACACATCAAGCTTCACTTCATTGAAGTGTGAAGTGACCGATGGAGACAAAGTGATGCAGTTTCCTCTCAGGAATTCTCCCCCATGTGATATAACAGGTGAAAATATTCTGAAGTCACTTAAATTCTGTTTTTAATTGAATGTTTTATTTATTTAGTTGTGTTGTTTTCATTTTTCAGGTGAAGACACAACAACAACAACAACTGAAGAGGACACAAAAGCAGGTGACACAACTTCAGCAATCAGAGAAGCTTCAGCAGAACCACAACGTAGAGACTCTACTTTTTTTATTTAAATTCTTTGAGACTGTAGTTTAAGACTTGAATGTTCATAAATGTCTTTTTAGAGCGTTTCTAGTGAGTTTTACCAAACATGTAGGTTTTTTATGTAACTAAATATGAGTAAAGTAGATATATAAGTCTACTAAATGCACATAAATATGTGTGTGATTGTCGTTGCAGGCGGGTGGAGGCTCGTCTCTGTGTCCGTTGGATTAGCAGCACTCATAATAATACTTGTAGTCGTCAACATGTGGATTAGAATTAAAGGTGAAGAAGCTGAAGACATTTTGATGAGAGACGTCTTTTGCTGGTGAAACTAAAGCGACTCTTTCTTTTGTCTCCAGAGAGGAAAACACAGACGGAAGAAAACGCTGTGAGTCTTTAACAAGTTAACAATGAAACGCTTCATCGCTTCATGACGTTCTTATCTGCAGTATTTCTTCACTCCAACACGAGTCGCTTTAGAGCTTCTAGCAGCTAACGGTGCTAACGGCCCACCAATGCTAGCAGAGCTAACACTTAGCGACTGAGCTCACAGTGTCCACATGAGGGGGAACCGCAAGGTGGATGCTACATGGAGGGTGGAGCACGTCAGAGAGGTGGGGGTGTAAAGTGTGGCTTTGATTGTGTTGTTTCTCACAGGTGCGTTATGATGCAGAAGATGACACAGTGAACTATGAAAACATGAGACCTGCTGGTGGAGTTTGAGCAACACGTCTGCAGATCAGATTCATTCAGCATTCACATGTTTGTTGGGATGTGTTTGTGTTTCAGTAACTTGTCTTTATAACATGTGATAACAATAAATAAAGACAGCGTCATGCTACACTGTGCTGTGTGATTCCTCCATGTAGTAAGAGCTTCATGGTGGTCATTGAACGTCCTCCCTCTTCTGGTCTGCAGCCTCCCTCCTCTGGTCCACTTGTAGTAGTGAACCTCTCCTCTGATTGGTTGAACAGCTCTGTTCTCACTGAGCACTCACATGTTCACAAAGTCACCTGATAACGCACAGAAATATCAACACACTTCTGCAAAGGCAACAACACCTAAATGTAAAAATACTCCACTACAAGTAAAAGTCATCCATCAAAAAGACACGTGGTGTTCCCCAAGGTTCAATTCTGGGGCGTTTTCTCTTCAACGTTTTACTTCTAATACCTCGAATTATGGACATGTTATTATTATTGGTGAAATCATATTTATGCAAACGTCACACAAATCTACGCAACTATATCAGCAGGAGATTATAATCCCATAGAAGGGTTTATAAATGCATTTAACAATCAGCCACTGGATGTTTCAGAATGTTCTTCATCTGCTCTGTAAGTTTTGAGTGTGTAACAGTGTATTATCGTTTTTAATCTTTAATGCACTGACTTCGATCACGTTCACAGGAAGTCGGCCATGAAAATAGATCCACCTGATATGTGAACTAAGTCGGCCGAGTCAGAGCAGACAAGCCCTGCTTCTTCCCGCTCTCGCTGTGATCACTGCTTCTAAATGTCCAATTTGACTGAAATGCCTGAAGACCTTTTCATGGACTATTCGTCAACGTTGCACCAAAGGATCTGTTGTTAGACGCATCGCATGTGACCTGGATATAAATCAACAACACAATGATCAGCGCCATGATCCTAAAATGAGGACTTTTACCTAGTGACACAAATGTAAAGATAGTTAGAGACTTCACCGCTCCAACCACAGAAGACAGAAAGCAGAAGAAAACAAGAAGAGTCTTGCTCTGATTCAGAGGTTTGTAAAAAAAAAGCAACAAGTGACATGTGAGAGAAGAGTGAAACAAGGAAGTGACGCTTTCCTATTTAAAGGAAGTAGATTCAACATTTGTTTGATGCTTGTGTTTACAGGTAAGAACACATAGAATTAGATTGCACGCACTTTGCTGTGTGTAGGTGTTTGTGTGCAGGTAATCAGATCTGATACGGACCTTTGGCTTTATTGTTGAATACGTCTCTTTTGTTTAAAAAGCCTGCGTGTTCCAGCGCATAAGTAACAAGTAGCACCCGAAGACTAATCCTAATCCTCCTCTCACAACGTCTCCGTCTTCACCAGTAACTCAACAGATCAACGAGGACGGGGTGACGGTGAAATGCTTCGTGTTGAGACAAGGACAGTGTGGACACACAGTGAAGTGGCCGCATGAAAGTGACAGAGACACGAAGACATCGCAGTCTTTCTGCTCCGCCACTGCTTCCTTTACAACTTCTTTGTTCACTAGAATGAAGTGTGAGTTGCTGAAGTGTGAAGTGAGTGTTGACGACGCGAGAAGTGAAGCTGTTTCCCTTCGTACCTGCTCAGTCCTCAGGTACCATCAGCTGTTTAAGATGACATCATTCTGTCTCATTCACAAACCAGAGCTCATTTTTTATTCTACTGTTTCTCATTTTTTCCCCAGTTGGAGCAACAACGACAACAAAAACAAAATCAGAAGGTTTGAAACAAAGAAGCTTCCTAGAACTTAGAATAAATCATTATATAATAAATCTAGCAGCTATGGTGTAATTCATCAAGTATTTCCCCAACTTCCAGTAACTCGTAACAAGTGTTTTGAAATCAACGTCCTTCTTCAGAGGAAACGTCTGAGTTCGGTTTAGCTGAAGATTCAGTCTGAGTTGAAATAAGATCAGCTGTGATGTTTGTGTCCTCTGACCTGAGCTCCTCGCCTTCATCACTGGCAGCAAAGAAACATGAAAACCACTGTGTTTGCTCGAGTAGAAGAAGAGATTCTTCACCAGCACTAAAGTCATTTTCTCTGAAAATAAAATCTATAATCAAGATTATTTCTGTTGCCTTGAAATTCAACAAGAAGCCAGAATGTCTTTGATGTACTTTAAGCAGATTAAGAGTCTAATGAATCAGCTGAAAGGTCAGAGCATCACAACAGAGTTCATCCTCAGGGGAACATGGATGTCTGAACATGGAGGGCTGCTGTTAACACCGGGGCTTCATCCTCTGGGGACCACGAGTCACTGGACAAGAGTTCAAGGCAACGCATCTCATAGTCGTTGAGACCTTTTCACCCTCGAACTGAACACGATGGCCCTTGTTGGTTCGCTTGTACGTCGGCAACACAAGTGCATCATGGGAAAGGACTCAAAGGGAACGTGAGCCTTAGTGCAGTTTGTTTGTTGCTGCATCAGATTAGAGAACTGAATGCAGAGATGTGACTTTAAGTTAAGCAACAAGTGGCATATGATGAAACAGAAGAACAAGGAAATGACTTTACAATAAAAAGAGGAAGTAGATTCAACATTTGTCTTTAAGACGGAAGAAGCAGAGAGACGAGAGACGGAGAGGAACCATGGCTGAATTCAGAGGGATTCAAACCTCTTTGCTGCTGATTCTGATGCTTCAGTTTACAGGTAAGAACACATAGAATGTGTGTATGACTACAGAAACACTAGAAAGATCCTTTACTAATATATTCATGTTATTTATGAGCAAAGCTTCATTTAAAGATGACACACAAGTCGTCTGTTTGTTTCCATCCAGGTGAATCGTGAGTTTAATGAACTCTTAGAAACCAACAACGAGGCACATTTGTAAACTGTTGTTGTGTCTAAAATGATCTTCACACTGACACTAAAAGTCATGTTTTATTTCTCCTTGTTCCTTTTACTTCTCTCTCATCTTCTTAGAAGCAGCAAGAGAACAACGTCTCACTGTCAGAGATGGAGATGAAGTCACTTTGCCTTGTAACAGTGTGACTGAGGACCAGAACAACTGTGACTCTACTGTGTGGCTCTTCACTTATTTAAGAAGCAGACCACCAGTAGTTCTGGTTAGAAACGGGCAGATTGAAGAAGCCAAAGCTGAATCAGACAGACTGAGTGTTTCACAGAACTGTTCTCTGGTTATGAAGAAGGTCACACGTGGAGATGTTGGTCGTTATGTCTGCAGACAGTTCAGACCAGGAGGACATGAAGATGCTGAGGTTCATCTGTCTGTTGCTTCCAGTAAGTATTTACATCATAATGTTTATAAACTGTCGTATCAGATTAATATGCTGAAACATTATAATAATACATCATGTTATGTTGCCCGTCTACTCTCTGAATTGGGAGATAGGGCCCTGAGTTCTTTACTTAATCCAATTGTGTTCTTATTCCTAATGAACTCTATTATTATTATTCTTGGATCAATGAATAAACTTAATAACCATATTTTAACAGACTGACAGATAAATGTACGTTTGTGATGGATTTAAGCATTGCAAATAATAAACACACACAGAAACGTCTTAAAATGAAATACCAATGTATCAATTTATTCTAAAACAACGTATTGAAATAAAAACAGGATAATGAATGTATTCTTAACGTTGCGTTACACAATGCAGCATTAGACCAAATAAGTTTTCATTGTGACTGTGTCACACACATACCCAGTAACAACTTAACTAAGCCGGAAACTTAACCTTTAAAATAACAAACGTTGCGGTGCAGGTTTGATGCTCGGGTTCGCAGAAACCAAAAAGCTTAACGGTCAAAAAACAATATGTGGAGGTCCTCTGTCACCAACCGTCCAGACCAGGTGGGCCCAATAGGCCGATTGCGATCAACCAATGGATCGCAAAGGCAGTACCAGTCGATCGCGTGCCATCGATAAAAAGGAGATGACAGAAACTAATGCTAATGCTAATTAGCGATCCCTGCTTACTAACGGACGCATTTCATTTCCTTCCAAAGCAGCGCAGGTAGAGTCCAGTAGGGAAATGACCAAGAATGTGCGGGATGCTTGTGACTGTTCCCTCCTTCTGACGGACGAGAGGCTCCTTGTTTTCTTCATATGGATGGAGGGGACGGGGGGCGGGGGGGGGGGGGGGGGGGGGGGTAGTAGCTAGGCCCCCCCCCTTGTCCAGACCACGCCACGGCGGTTAGCTGGGTTAGCTAGCAGGCTAACGTCCGTCCACGATGCTCCTTCAGCCACTCGCTGAATTAACGCGTGACGTCACAACGTGTCAAACTTCGTGTGGGAGTTTTCATAGTACACAAATTATCTTGCTGAGAATTCATACATTATGGAAATATTAAATATTGACCCTTTCCACTTTGACCAAACCCGTTTCCCACCTGTTCTCCCCCTCCTCTCGCCCAGTCATGTGACCACATGCACCTTTACTGTCAAATCAACTGCTTCTATTAGAAAGGAAACATAAGAAAACACCAATACATTTTTAACTTTCTTACCCATGAACATTTTATCAGACAAATGAAATATGTACTGTAGTTTAACCGTAACTTTATATTTTAACTTAATTGTTTATTTATTTATTGAGTCCAACTATTTATTAACGCTGGATGTAAACATGTTTTTTACATGGGCTACAATAATAATGATTTTAGTACTTAAGTTTCTCTTCTTTCTCTCATAATGTCTCCGTCTCCACCAGTGACTGAAGAGACGAACAGAGACGAGGTGACGTTAAGATGCTCTGTGTGGACGTATGAACGATGTGAACACACAGTGAAGTGGATGAATGGTGATCAAGATGTGGACAAAGACAACGAAGTGAAGACATCACCGTCTCTCTGCTCCGCCTCTCTGTCCTTTAAGACTTCTCACTTCTTTTACACGTCAAGCTTCACTTCATTGAAGTGTGAAGTGACCGATGGAGACAAAGTGATGCAGTTTTCTCCCTCAGGTGATAAAACAGGTGAGAATCAGGTGAAAGTCATTTAAATTAATGTTGTACTCATTTAGTTGAGTTGTGTTCATTTGTTCAGGTGAAGACACGACGGCACCAACTGAAGAGGACACAAAAGCAGGAGACACAACGACAACTTCACCAGAACCACAAAGTGACTCTACATCAACATCAGGGGAGTCAAACTCATTTTCCGTTTGGGTCACATGCTGCTCTCTTTGATCTCATGTGGGACAAACCAGTAAATTCACGGGTCGACGGGGGGGACACGGGACACTATCATCTTCTAGCGGCCGCTCCAAGTCACGGCGATCGACCCGAATAACAACAAGAAGGACCAGAAGCAGCGACCACAGGAACAACAGCGCTGAACACAAAAACCACAAGGAGCCTCTCGTGTGTCAGAAGGACGTTAGAAGTTACTCCACACTGTCGTTTCCTCACTGGATGACTGGTGTAACGCCCACAGAGTGCGCCCCCTAGAGGGCTGATTAGCAACAGCAGATACTTTTATAGAAATGCAATATATGTCTCTCTGTAATTCTTAAAAAAGCAAAGTCATCCGGCGGCCCGCATTGGACCCCCCCACGCTCTACATGTTTATGTCTTCATGTGGAATCTCTCTTCCTATCAGTCAATTCATCCCCTCACATTTATTGAATTAATTCCAATTTAAGTTCTCTGATATTTTAGAGACAAAATTACGTTTTCCGGTAGTTTAACACATGAATGTGAGTTTTACCAAATATTTAAGTTTTTTCTGTAACTAAATATGAGTAAAGTAGATATTTAAGACTAAATGCACATAAATATGTGTGTGATGTCGTTGCAGGCGGGTGGAGGCTCGTCTCTGTGTCCGTTGGATTAGCAGCACTCATAATAATACTTGTAGTCGTCAACATGTGGATTAGAATTAAAGGTGAAGAAGCTGAAGACATTTTGATGAGAGACGTCTGTTGCTGGTGAAACTAAAGCGACTCTTTCTTTTGTCTCCAGAGAGGAAAACACAGACGGAAGAAAACGCTGTGAGTCTTTAACAAGTTAACAATGAAACGCTTCATCACTTCATGACGTTCTTATCTGCAGTATTTCTTCACTCCAACACGAGTCGCTTTAGAGCTTCTAGCAGCTAACGGTGCTAACAGCCCACCAATGCTAGCAGAGCTAACACTTAGCGACTGAGCTCACAGTGTCCACATGAGGGGGAACCGCAGGGTGGATGCTACATGGAGGGTGGAGCACGTCAGAGAGGTAGGGGTGTAAAGTGTGGCTTTGTGTTGTTTCTCACAGGTGCGTTATGATGCAGAAGATGACACAGTGAACTATGAAAACATGAGACCTGCTGCTGGAGTTTGAGCAACACGTCTGCAGATCAGCTCCACCACCATCTTCATGGTGTCCCAGCTGCTGATGTGGAGCCAGATGTTGTCCTTCATTGGCCTGCTGAGGTCCAATATTGATCAATCGTTCTCTGTCATGTCACAGGTCAAACGTGTTGAGAATTCATAAGAAAAAGAAAATATTTGCTTCATTTCTCTGATTATATTTGTTTTGAAAGGGTTTATTATTTTATTTTAGTCTGTTGTCTTTTGCTTTATCAGCTGTAAAAATGTTTCTGCAGCTGCTCACAACACAACAGCTGGATTTTAACTTAACAGGAAACATTATTTAACTCTTAACTTCATTAAGTTGTCTTTCATTTGATTAAGAGGTTTTCTGTTTGTTTATTAAACTCTGGCGAGTTCAGTTTCATTTCAAACAACTTTTAATTTGCATTTCTGTGAACATATTGTTGTCATGTTCATGTATTTTAGTTTGTTGTTTTCAATGAACATTAAAATCAGTCCAATCCAAAAATACATTGTTTTTGTAAATCATGTAACCATCTTCAAATGGATCTCTGTTATTTTCATATTTCTCTTCATCGTATGAATCTGATCCATGAAGCTGTGAAGCTCCGTGATCCTCGTCTCTGTTCTCACAACTGGCTGAACGTGTGTCTCAATGTGAACTTTCTCTCTGCTGTTTCCTCTCGTCTCTCTGAACTTCAGGTCAAAGGTCGGGCGTCCAACGAGTGTCTCTGCTGTGACGCCTGACTGACGACTGACTCACAAGAAAACAGCTTGTATCTTATGCAAGAAAAGAGTCCTTGCATACCAGTTAATAAATGTGTTCTCTGTTGTGCTTTTTATTCACAGTATTGATTGATATCCTCTGTCTCAAGATTGATCGCTTTTAGCTGAAAGTACAAAGCTTAACTGATTTAATTTAAATTTTTAACATTACCGCAACTCACACACATTTAATACACCGGCAACATTTATTGTCACACAATTACAAAGAGCAAAAACAACAGTCCTCTGGATTCAATGGTCTGTAAGATGGTTCTGTACGTTTGTTGGAGTTCAGGTAAATCCTCTTCCAGAAAACAGTGATTGGTACCAACTGTTCCTCTGAGAGCGATATGTAGACTCCCTCATGTCCAGCAGGAGGCGCTATGATCACTGGGACTCCGTCCTGCCTCCCCGTCCCACGCCACGTCTGTAGCAGCAGCAGCTTTAACCCGTTAGCACCTAGCATATTAGCTTGTAGCCTGCTAGCTGCTGATTTCAGACTGTCTTTCTCTGCACTCGCCTCCCTTCCTCGTTCTGATTGGCTCCCTCCATGTGAACACCTGAGCGGCCCAAAGGTCGCGACTGTCACGGGATGTGGGTGGGTGGGTGTTAACCGGGGACACGAGTGGCAGAAAACTACAAAATACAACAGGAAGTGAACCACACCGTGACAGTACCCCCCCCTCAAGGGCCGACTTCCAGGCGGCTCACACTAGAGCGAAACAAGGGGTGGGGGGGAGGGAAACCCGAGACGTTGGTCGGACCACCCGGGAAACTCTGGCGGGCGGCCCGGCGGGCAGCCAGGGAGCCTCTGGGGGTCGGCCTGGCGGATAGGCACACTGCCGGGGAGCCTCCGGTGGCCGGCTCCGGAACGTCTCTGGAATTGCAGGCTCGGTACACGGGAAACCTCCGGGGGGGTCGGCGGCGGCTCGGGGACACGGGAAACCTCCGGGGGGGTCGGCGGCGGCTCGGGGACACCGGAAACCTCCGGGGGGGTCGGCGGCGGCTCGGGGACACGGAACACCTCCGCAGTCGGCGGCGGCGGCTCGGGGACACGGAACACCTCCGTAGTCGGCTCCAGCTCGGGGACACGGAACACCTCCGTAGTCTGCTCCAGCTCGGGGACACGGAACACCTCCGTAGTCGGCTCCAGCTCAGGCTGAGGGTCTCGGAGCGGGGACTGGTCGGGTCGGGGGCATGGAACGTGGGGCCGGTACTGGTCGGGGGCATGGATCGTGGGGCCGGTACCGGGGGAATGGATCATGGGGCCGGTACCGGGGGAATGGATCGTGGCACTGGCTCGGGGGTCGGGGGCATGGATTGTGGCGCTGGCTCGGGGATCGGGGGCATGGATCGTGGCGCTGGCTCGGGGGCATGGATCGTGGCGCTGGCTCGGGGGTCGTGGACCTGGATCGGGGCGTCGGATCAGGGGTCATGGGCTTGGGTCGGGAGGCCGGGACGGGAATCTGCTGCGGCCCAGCGCGGGACATTTTGCGCTGCGACCGAGCGGGGTCGGAACGTCGTCGCGGCCCAGCGCTGGACATTGTGCGCTGCGGCCGAGCGTGGGGAGCATAGGTGGCCTGGAGTCGGACCGCAAGGTCCATTACCCGCTCCCAGTGGGTCTCGCCGCCGGACGACAACAAAATGGCCTCCTCCTCTGGGGACCATGTGGTGGGCGGCGGATGGTGGCCCAGATGCCTACTGAGGGCTCCAGAAGGGGAGACAGAGTAGTACAGGTACCCAGCTGGAACCCCCGGGAGGACCTTTCCCCCATTACGAGCAGCCCGTTGGAGACTCCGTGGACTGCCCATTGCCAGACGGGTTCCCCTGAACTCGTCCAGGGGAAAAAACTCTGCTGAGTCACAATCATCACCCCTCTGACTGTGTTTCACTCTGTTTCAGCCTTGTTGAGGACCTTCGTTGTGTGTTTGGGTTTAGCAGCTCTTTTAATAAGTGTTGTTACAGTCAACATCTGGACAAGAACTAAAGGTGACAACATTCACATATGAGGCCAAAGGGTTTTGATGAACCTCGATTTTACCCTCAAAACTAAACTGGAGTCTTTTCTTGTGTTTCAGGGAAAGAAACCCGGATGGAAGAAATCATGGTGAGTTTAATCAGAGAATCGTAGCGTCAGTAAAGTGTTTGTAACATCTGTTCTCCACTTCTCACTGAGGATCCCCACAAACCCCAGCGCTTCCTCTGGAGCTGCTCTTTGTTCCTACAAACCCATCTGCTCCGTGTCCTTCAGCATCTCAGCACAGTTGTGTTGTTGTTGTTGTTTACAGCAGATGGATGAGGTGGTTGAAGGAGACGACTCGGTGAACTACGTAAACGTTGGAGAGCCTTCTGCCTCCGTCTCACTGGACTGATGGACGACGTGAAGCCACCACAGAGTCCCTGATGTCAGACGCCATGACGCCGTTGTCCACGGCAACAGACGCTTTAAGAGGCTTCAGTGCAGAAACGCTTGTGTTTCACTTTAAACGGGACTAAGATGCTTCAGTCTTTATACAGACTGAATGTTTCCTCCTGTGAAGCAGCAGTGCCTTCTGCAACTGCTGTTATTATATGTTCACACGTTCATGTTCACCTGCTACGCTTTATTCTATTACACAATGTTATCTGTGCTTTATTCTATTACACAATGTTATATGTGAATTATTATATTACACAATGTTATATGTGCTTTATTCTATTACACAATGTTATATGTGCTTTATTATATTACACAATGTTATATGTGCATTATTCTATTACACAATGTTATATGTACATTATTATATTACACAATGTTATATGTGCATTATTATAGTACACAATGTTATATGTACATTATTATATTACACAATGTTATATGTACGTCACTCTGCTCTCCTGTTTAAACTGCACTTCATCATCTCAGTATTTGTACTTTGTGCAACAACAATAAAGTTGAATAGAATCTTCAGTCTAAATTGTCGTCTTGTTGCAAAATGGAGCCGTGAGTTTGAGTTTCATCTGAAGATCCAAGAGGTTTGCATCACTTTTGTCCCTCAGAGGACAGAGGAAGTGATTCTGATGCAGTTTGATTCCAACGTGTTGAAGCTTTAGTGTGCGTTCAGTCTGTGAGACGATGTCTCCATGATGCCTGTGGTTTATTTCTCATCACTCCTCTGAGACGTGCTGCTGCTGTTTGGTGCTGTTGATGATGGAATCAGCTGTTCTGGTCAGCTGGTGTCTCTTATCCAATAGCAGAGACACAGCGTTGTGTCATCGGCGTCTCACTGCGTCTCTCTTTAGACCCTGAAGTGGTGACGTCACACTGCGTCTGATTAAAGATCCACTTCTTCAGGTTTACGGCTGAAGACGAACCGGTTCAGGACAAAAACCTGGTACCTCCCACAGTTTGAGGGTTCGACACCCTGAACGTGTTTCTCATGTAAGTCGATGTTAGTTGGAGGTTTAAACTTCTTACCCACATTCTCACCAAGACACTTCTCAGGAAGAGGAAGAGACAGAAATAGAAACCGACCACAATCAGAGAGCACAAGATGCTTTGCTGCAAACATTCACCTGAACTGAACACGCTCTACTGCCTCCATCCTGTTCTACTTCACTCTGACATACAATGCACATTATTACAAATATTAATATTTCAGTTTTTCACTCAGAGGAAATATTGAAAATGAGAATTTTATTTTTGAAACGTTGGCAGCTTGAGCTCAGTTTAATTTCTCTGAGTCAATTTCAAACCACTTTTAATTAGTGTTGCTGTGAACATTTTGTTGCGATATTCATGTGTTTTAATTTGAATTTAAATATGAATGAATCTAATGAATAAAATGAGTTCTGTCGTCTCTTCGTTCTCTTTTAACTAATGCACAGGTCGTCTTTAGCTGTAAAACCACATACCGTTCATACAATGTATTTCAATGTGGCCTGTTTGGTTAGCGTGATATATGTATATATATATGAAACAGGGAGCATCTGCCATGAGAACTGGGACCCTCCTCCATGTTTGGGCCCTTTAAGGACTATAAAGTGAGGACTGTCGTCATGTGTCAATCAAAACTGCAGAGCTCTACAGCTGTTAACCACATTCTCACCAAAACACTTCTCCTTCAGTTCTCAGAAAAAGCTGCAAAGATGAAATGAGGAACCCACTGAGTTTAGAGGACGGACTTCCTGTGTGAAGGACATTGAGTCCACGCTCAGCGGCTCCACGGCGTCCATGTTGAAGGAGCAGCGGGCGCTTTGAGGGCTGAGAGCGAGAGAGAGAAGCACGATGGCTGAACTCAGGTGGATTATGACGTCTTCGTTGGTGATGCTGCAGGTGTTGAGCTGTACAGGTGAGTCTGCAGCTTCTGTTTAACGTCACCAGGAGTCTTCTGAAGCCTGTGAGACGCCATAAAGGAGACGCATTTACAAACACATCTGCAATTATTACAACACTTTGTAGGAACTTTACCGTCATGTTTACTGTATTTTTTTGTATTTTTCAACAGTAACATCTGTAGAAACTTCATCCGTCACTGTCAGAGATGAAGATAAAGTCACGTTTCCTTGTGAGAGTGTGATTCATGATCAGAAGAAGTGTGACGGAACTACGTGGCTCTTTAGTGGTTTAGGAAAGGATGCAGCAGTAGCACTGTTTGAACTTGGGAAGTTTAAAGAAGGAGCCAACAACAGATCAGACAGACTGAGTGTTACAGAGGAATGTTCTCTGGTTATAAAGAAGGTCAAAGATCAGGATGTTGGTCGTTACACCTGCAGACAGTTTGAATCAGGAGAAGGACCACAAGTAGG
Organism: Gasterosteus aculeatus; assembly: GCF_964276395.1. Taxonomy (NCBI): domain Eukaryota; kingdom Metazoa; phylum Chordata; class Actinopteri; order Perciformes; family Gasterosteidae; genus Gasterosteus; species Gasterosteus aculeatus. The sequence continues at coordinate 13,808,343 of NC_135706.1, forward strand.
GGAAGACGTTTATCAGCTGTCTGTTGTTGACGGTAAGTATTCTTACTTTATTGTTGGAACAATGTGCTGAAAGTTTAAAATAACTAAAGAGGAGGAGGGTGATGAGGTGAAGTTGAAGTGCTCTGTGTGGACTGATGGACGGTGTGGACACACAGTGAAGTGGCTCAAAGAGGGAAGTCACACCGAAGTGATGACATCACACGTCTGTTCAGCCTCATTCAGCATTAAAAAAGATCATTATGAGTCACTGACATGTGAAGTGATTGATAGTCAAAGTGGAGAAAGTCATCAGCTCCCCTTCAGGCGTCCTCAGTCAGGTGAGAAGATGATGAGCTGCTTAAAGTCACATGTGGATGATCACTCAAAGGATTTGTTCATATTTCACCTCTTAAACCACATTGTTCTTTAATCATGACGTCAGATACTAATTCTTACTCTACAGTTTGTTGCATTTTGTCATTTATTCATTAAGGTGCTTTTGTAACAAAGACGACTAACAAACCTCCAGTGAATGAGACACCTGAGAAGACGACGACCAAAAGTCCACCTGAAGACAAGAAACCAGTGACTGCAGGTAGAGACAGTCACAAACCTCTCAGAGGATCAGAGAGTGTTTGTTCATATCTGATCATTTTAAATCACATCACTCTTTAATCGTGATGTCAGATACTTGAGTTATTTTCTAACTGTAAAGTTTGATTCACTTTGCTATTTTATTCATTCAGCTGATGATGCGACAAAGACGACAACGAAGGCAAAAGGTGACGAAGAGAACTACATTCACTGTGTTCATCTATCAGAAATCATCTATTGATCATCTATCAGAGATCATCTATCGATCATCTATCAGAGATCATCTATTGATCATCACCCTGTGACTGTGTCCCTCCTCTGTCTCAGCCTGGTGGTGGTCCCTGGTCTACGTCTCTGTGGGGGGTGCAGCTCTCGTGGCGATCACACTGGGAGTCGTCGCATGGAGGAGAACTAAAGGTGACGACGTCCACAGATGGAACTGCTACGAACAACACGTTTTAAATGATGAGCTCAACACGTCCTCTTTGTTTGTCTTTTCAGGGAACAAAACAAAGACGGATGACGACGCGGTGAGTTTAAAACATGAATAATTAAACTTCTAAACCATCATGAGCTCCACCAGCAGCTGAGACACGTTGAACTGAGGGAGGAAAGAGGGAGTCAGCGGGTCTCTGAGCAGCCATCTTGTCTCCTCCTCTCTGCAGGACGACCCTGAAGGAGGCGTGGCCTACGCCTCCGTCAGCTTCACCAAGAACACCGCCGGCAGAGCCCAGGTGAGCTGAGCTGGACCAACGTGTCCCAGCGTCTCCTCAGCAAAGAGGACGTCCGTCCCCAGAGTGAGGACTCTACATGTTGATTTTGGATTCATGAGTCTTCCTCTCTCCCTGCAGGCCGGCCTTCATCCCGATGAGGAGGAGGAAGGTGGCGCAGTGACCTACACCACCCTGAAGCCCCCCGGTCCCTCCGCTGCAGCTGACCCCGCCGCCCTCTACGCCACCGTCACCAAACCAGCCAGATAAGAGGTCACATGACTGTTTGTAGCCCGATGGAGACGTTTAGGATCAGCGCAGGCTGCGTCATGAAGACATGTGGACGTTTGCTGTGATGCATTATGGGAGTTCAGGAAAGCAGACGCTTAGAGACACGTGCATCCGTTATACTGCGTCCCTGCATGCACACGATGACGGCTTCAGGGCTTCTTGTCATTTATTTTGTCACCATTTAAGTGAATGTTGCTGTTTTAGTTTGCTGAATGTGATTGTGTCGTGTTTTACTGAGTAAAGTTTTCAGCTAACTGGAATAAAAATGATTTTCCTTGTGTGGTTTTAACCCCATTTGTGCTTCATGCTTTATTCTTTTTTTTAAGCATTTTAATTTCAAATAAAGGTTGAATGAAAAGTCGATTGTGAGCTTCATTAAAATGTCCAACAGAATACCAGCGTCTCTGCTCTTTGTCTCCAGAGAGTGGCACCAGAGGTCCTTCTCAGCTGCTTTAAAGCACAAACTGCCCACAAGCAAACATACGGCCTCTTCATCACACAACAAGGCTCTGATTCTTCTGCTGAAACCGCTCGGTAGCGTCTACGCTTATGAAAGTGAAGATGTGAACAATAGAATGAACGAAGGCAAAGAGAAAGTCCTGAGATCAAAGATCAGATGGAGAAGAGAATAGCGAAAGAAGAAAGTGCCAAAGGAATATTTATTGTTTAAAGAGACAGAAGAAAAACGGAGGTTCTGAATGAGGTTGAATAAACCTCCAGAATCCAGAGAGGAAGGAAGCTGTGACGTTTGGTGATGTTTAGTCACATGACCGACATGATGAAGACACTACAGGTGAACAGGGTCAAAGAATTAAAGATTAGAATTCAACATGAAACTTCACCACTTCTACATTACTACTACATTGCATTTATTGAATTTATTCAGATGTCGTGTTTGAACAAACTACTAAAGGTGCATTTGTTGACAGATGCAACTCATCTAATCAAAGTCACGTTTCTTCTTTTCAAACTGCAGCGATGCAAACGTTGAAGAGTCTAATGTACATTTACTTTGTGTGAGAAAGCAGAACCTACACACACACACACACTTACAGACAGTAATTAGAGTGTGTGTGTTGAGCATGAACAAATTGCAGTGTGGGGGGGTTGTTAACGGCGATTAGGACAAAGGGCTGTCAAACAGACTGATTCTGCCTCACTGGCGCCCGCTGCAGTCGTATATGACACATTCCACACGGGGAGGCCCGTCCCTGAAGAGGTGGGAGGGGGTGAGGGAGGGAGGCTGGGATATGGCGAGGACCCCCCCCCGGACCCCTCCTCTCCCCCATGAATGAGAATAATTACATCATCCTGCATACAAATGAGCTTATTTAGCTTCTTTCTTTTTTCCTCCCATTCCAAGGGTCCGACAGACCTTGACCCACTTTGAACAGCCAATCACAGCCGGGGGGGGGGATCTCCTGAGCCAACGGGACGCTTGGCCCCGCCCCCCCTGGGTGCATGATAATAAGGCCGGGAATAATAACACGCGGGGGTACTCCTGCTCGCCTCAGTTGTGCTCCGTTACCTCGTAAGCCGCCATCATGGTCGACGCCTTCTGCGCCACTTGGAAGCTGGTCGACAGCGACAACTTCGACGAGTACATGAAAGCTCTGGGTGAGTGACGGCCGCGTTCCATTCTGCCCCCCTTTTCATTCATTACACTCACTCTGGCAAACAGGTTGAGAGGATCTAACCCCCCCTCCCCCTCCCCTCTCCCTGGTCAGGCGTGGGCTTTGCCACCCGGCAGGTGGGCAACGTGACCAAGCCGACCGTCATCATCAGCCAGGAGGGCGACAAGGTGGTGGTCCGCACCCAGAGCACCTTCAAGAACACAGAGATCTCCTTCAAGCTGGGGGAGGAGTTCGACGAGACCACCGCCGACGACCGGAACTGCAAAGTAAGACGGCAGCGGGGAGCTCTGAAGGTCCCGCGAGGCCGCCGCGCCAACGGCCCCAAGGAGCGTCCCTCAGAGGCTCAGATGTCTTTTAATTCAAACGATCCTAAAGATGAAAGTGAATTCTCTGTGGTCGCGCTGCACGAGGAGGAGGACGGGTTGGAGAAGAACTCGAGTGGGTCGGGCGCCGCTCACGACTCTCTCTTCCTTTTGTCTCTCAGTCCACGGTGACCATGGAGGGGGACAAGCTGGTCCACGTCCAGAAGTGGGACGGCAAGGAGACCAAGTTCGTCAGGGAGATCAAGGATGGCAAGTTGGTCATGGTGAGTGGAACGCACCCCGATCACACACACACACACACACACACTCTGTCTACACACAGCGTACAAAGAGGACAGCGGGTATATCTGAGTCCTCATCGTGTGGACATTTGTTGTGTATTATTGGAATATAAAAGACAAAACATACATGGAGACATTGTCAACAGGTGTCTTTTTCCTTCCTCTTAGCTCTCATTCTTCATAATATTTCAAATTTGGTGAATCCAGCAGGAAATGAAACGTTTCTTGTGGTGTTTGTTCGTCATTAACTCTGCAATGCGTCTCTTCCGATTCTTTAAAAAGCCGCTGTAGCCGTAACCTGCAAAATGCAAATCAAAGAGACACACAACAAGACGTGTAACGGCTACAAACAACAACAAAACAGTCAAAAACATTGAGTCTGTCTCATAATCTGTTGCTGAACTAAGAAATGAAAAAGCACTTTTTACTCAGGTTTGTCTTTCTGAAGCTGCACAGATGCATCAGACCAGTTTGTTAGTTCGGTTCTAACTGTCGTCTCTCCTCTGCAGAATCTGACCTTTGAAGACATCCACGCGGTGCGCAGCTACGAGAAGGCCTGAGAAGTGCTGATTTTATCATTATTATTGACTGTACGCTTCTCTTTGCACTTCATCCTCCTCGGCATGAACGCGGCCTGCAGGCTGCACGTGTTTTGTAATGTTTTTTTTATACATATGAAAACATTTCCATCATTAAGAATTTAGCGTCTTTGCAACCCTGTGTGAAACAAAAAAATAAAAAAAACACAGAGCCAATGATTGTTTCTTCTCTCGTGTGTGCCTTTTCCAGAAGGTAACAGTGAAAATATCATTTCATTATGACAACGTGAAATTACAGGAAACACTGTGACTGTCACATGGGATATTATTTGATTCAGACCATTCAGTTATGCGTTGCCAGTAGTCTGTTCTTAAAGGGCCAGTACACCCAAACATACGTGCGTACTGAAATGATGTGTCAGGAAAAGATAATCATAGAGACCGGTTTCTAAAGAGGAAAACACTCGCTTGGCTTGGTAACAAAGCCTTCAACCGGAACACACGTTTGAGGCGTCACAATAATTAAATTGTCGAGAAAGAAAAGTGTGCACCTCTCTGTCTGTCCAGCGGCTAATCTCACATTCTGCTGCAGGCAGCTGCATTTTTTTGGGGGGTCCAGTTATGGTGGAATGCTTGAAATACCACTACAAGTAAACAACATGCAATGGGAACGTTATTAAAGTAAAAGTGACCGGGGTCTGATTTAGATAATTATTAATGCATGGTATAGGTGGTCAAAGTGGAGCTCATTTTAAAAGTTATACATTTTGTTGGTAGTTGAATCAAAGGCTATTTTACAAGTGTGGCATGTAAAGTCTTACTTTGTAAACTATTTGCCCTTGTTGTTAAACTTAATTAGACTATTTGAGTATAAGTAGTACTTTATCCCCCCTCCTGCAGACCGTCTGCCTCCATAAGTCCCTCCCCCTGAACTCTGAGAATCACGTGACCACCGGAGGCTACTTCCGTGTTTATCGCGGAGAAAATCAGTCGGCTGCGTCACGTGTGTGTTGCTCTTTATCTCCGCCCTGTAACACAAACACAAACATGGCGCATCTCGTGCGGGTCGTTCTGCTGCTGTGCGCGGCGGCTCCCGTGGGGGGGGCCCCCCCGGGCAGCGGCTACCTGCCGGCCGCAGGTGAGTGGACCCCGGTCCAATCAGGTTCATGTCACGCGCACGCGATGACGCGTTCAGCGTGAATTAGATCGCGCGCGCCGAATTCACCCCGAGAAGTTGCTGATGAAGTTGAGGGTTTTTTTTTGGCTGAGAACGTTGAGTTTTTATTTGTAAATGACGAGAAACGTGATAATTGAGAGATTTTAAAACGGAGTTTGGTCGGAAAAGTTTCCTCTGAGAAACGCACACTGCTCACGTGATACGTAATCACCACACGCATGAAGACGGCGCTTTGATGACGTAATAATAATGAGGTGGGACTTGAGAAGGCTTCCAGTGCACAACAAGCAGGCACAAAGAAGTGAACACATCCGCCTCGTTGCATAGAAGCCCAGAAGACACTAAATGCAACACAAAGACGCATTATGACATTATGAGACATTTAAAACCCTCCTTTTGTTTTCGTCTTTCTAAAACACTTCATCTCTTTCATCCCTTCTCCCTGTTCCCCATCGCCTCCACCTGTCCAGGCAGGTTCTGGCACATCACCGACCTCCACCTGGACCCGTCCTACCACCTGTCCCCCGACCCCACCAAGGTCTGCTACTCCTCCAAAGGGGCCCCCGCCACCCACGCCGGCCCGTTCGGGGACTTCCTGTGCGACTCCCCCTACGCGCTCATCCAGTCCGCCTTCGCTCACATGGCGCCGCTCACACGGCCCCAAGACTTCATCATATGGACCGGGTCGGTACCACGGGGGGGGGGGGGGGGTGGAGACTGTAAGCGAGCGGTGTGACTAACCAGCTCATAGAAAGCGTGTGTGTGTGTGTGTGTGTGTGTGTGTGTGTGTGTGTGTGTGTGTGTGTGTGTGTGTGTGTGTGTGTGTGCTTTCATGCGGAACCACTTTGCGGTTTTGGACTTGAGGATTGAGGAAGCTCTTGTATTGTGAAGTCACTCTGAACGACTCTCACTTCCTCAATAAAGTGCTCTTTGAAAGTTGATCTATTTTGACACTCGTGATTCGGTGCACTACGTCTTTTAAAGCTACAGTTACAGTAACTTTGTATCTTCTTTGTGCACATGAGCGATCATCTGAGACTCGTCTGTCTGCCTCTTAAGACGTTTCCACCGCGCCGACTAACGCACATTTAGTCACTACTGTAGAGGTACAGTGACCAACTAACCGACCTCTGACTGTTCATACGGCGGTTCAACATATTACCAATATTACCTTTTAATCCCAAATACCCGTAAAAATCCACCGGATTCTGAGCCGTTAAACATCAAATAATCAGTTTTACTCCCTGCAGTCATCTGCATGTTTACTGAGCTTAATAAATGCGGTGAATACGCGTCAGTGAGGGTTTGCCAGCCTTTAGTGTCCCTGCAGCAGCTGATCAGCCGAGCGCCTTTCATTCCATGTTTGAAGCAGCTACCCAGGCAGGTTAATGATATACCCGATGTCCTCGTCCCTCGCCCACCAGGGACAGCCCCCCCCACGTCCCTGCAGGCGAGCTCTCTACGGACGCGGTGGTCCAGGTGATCGGTAACATGACGCAGACCATCAGGCAGCACTTCCCCAACCTGACGGTCTATCCGGCCCTCGGGAACCACGACTACTGGCCGCAGGTATCGTCGCCCGAAGCCCGTCAAGCACTCAGAGTGTACATTCGTCATGTATCAGCCTTCGCTAACGGCGTCTCCAGCGTGGCGTCTGTCCCCCACAGTCCAAACTGTGCCACGTCCATGTGATGACGTGGCGCTGTATTCCTTTTCAGGACCAGATGCCCGACTCATCCAACGCCATCTACGAAGCCGCTGCCCAACTGTGGAAGCCCTGGCTGCAGCCCGAAGCTCTGCTCACCCTCTCGCAGGGTAACGCGAGACATAAAAGACACAAAACCGCTCAGAGAGCCTTTTCCCGTCCGCGAGCGCGCTCGGTTTTTCAGCATAAGCGTCCTGTTTTTTTTTTTTTATGTTTAATTCTGGGCTGCAGGCGGCTTCTACTCCCAGCTGGCGAAGCCGGGTTTGCGGGTTCTCAGCCTCAACACCATCCTCTACTACGGCCCCAACAGAGCCACGGAGAACGTGACGGACCCGGCCGGCCAGTTCCGGTGGCTGGAGGCGACTCTGCAGAAGGCCGCTCGCAGTCGGGAGAAGGCAGGAAGGCAGAGTGAGAACGTGCGCTGACCTTTGACTTCTGAGCTGAGATTTGAGACGCGTCTCGCTTCCGCGCTGCAGGTGTACGTCATCGCTCACGTACCTGTGGGGTACCTGCCCTACGCCAGGGGCACCCCCGCCGTGAGGGAGCGCCACAACGAGCGGCTGGTCGCCATCTTCAGGGCGCACAGCGACGTCGTCGCGGGACATTTCTACGGCCACACCCACCGGGACAGCGTCATGGTGCTGCTGGACCCACGAGGTGGAACGTCTGTCTTAATGTCTAAACTGCGAGGTGGGGGGACGGGTTGTCCCCCGGAAGGGGACACTTTGCAAGTGAATGATGTCGTTTTGGTGTTTTTCCCGCTCCGCAGGCAAACCGCTGACTTCTCTTTTCGTGTCTCCGGCCGTCACGCCGATCAAACACGTGGAGGAGCCGTACTCCAACAACCCGGCGCTCCGCGTCTACCTGTACGACCCCGAGGACTTCGCTGTCCTGGTGACCAGCTCTCATACGTGATGCGTGCTTAGTTATGTGGGATCTTCATAGTTCGTCCCTGATTGTGTTACACTGTAAAGAAAACACCTGAGGTTTGAAATCAGCAAGAGAAGAGACACTAACTTTAGCTGTTAGCAGCTAGTGGGTAGCACGCTATGCTAAACAGTCAATGCTAGCGGAGGCTAAATTGAGTTACACGATGCCTTCAGTTACGTTTTAGTTAAAATGGTCATTATGCAACGGGTCATTTAAGATATTATGTTAAAATTTCTTGATATATAAAGATGTTTATGTATAATTTATAAATGTTAAGTAGATGTGAGTGTATGAATGTGAGTAAGTGAATGTTCACTTTGTTTTGGGCTGATTTGTAAGTTTGAAGTTTAGTCTCCTAATCGGGAAGTAGAAGCGGCTTTCAGAGCATCTCTATAAATAACAGCCCTCGTGTGTATAAATAAACGTCGACGCCACCGAGCCCGTATGAGGAACTTAATCCGACACTGTAAAAAGAAATGTAGTAAAACGTTTTTAAAAGATATTTGAGCTCATAGAAAAAATAAAAGCGTCTTGCACTGACTGTTAAGAGGCGGAAGAAAAAAAACGTCCGTCCTGATGATTAATCGCAACGTCAATCAGAACACAAAAACAGCTTCTGCCTTTCAAAAAGACTCAAAGCCCCCCGTCGCCCCCCCCCCCCCTTGTCTCTGTGGTCTTTCTCTGCCTCTGAAGGATCTCTGGCAGTACTTTCTGAACCTGACGGAAGCCAACGAGAAACAAAGAGCCGACTGGAGGCTGGAATACATCATGACGGAGGCTTTTGGACTGAGTGACCTGCGGCCCGCCCGCCTCCTCCAGCTGGGCCTGAGCTTCCTGCTGCCGCCGGCCGACGCCTTCCGCCGCTACTTCGCTCACTTCATGGTCAGCTACGACAGCGGCGCCGCGTGCGAGGGCGAGTGCAAGCTGCTCCAGGTGTGCGCCGTGATGCACCTGGACCGACGGGCCTACTCCAGATGTGTGGCAGGGGGGTGACCTCACACGCACGCACACACACATACACACACACACACCAGCCTGAGTGCAGGATTCAGTCTGTTGTGCGTGTGGAGGGGATTTTAAATTGTTCGTAACGCCGTCATGACCAAATGCTCACTGATTATATATGATTATGATTATAAACATGCAAGATTCTACATGTAATGATTTTAGGTCTTCGGGTGCTTTTCTCTGAGGTTCTTCATGTCTGTTTATGAAGTAAAACTTAAAAGCTGCCATCTTGGTTAGGACCCCGCCCCCTCCAACCAAATCTGAATGTGATGATCCGTGATGCCCGGATGATGATATGTATGATATGCATATATATAAAATAATATATATCTACACATATTGCATTCACTGCTAGTTAATTACATTATTATTTTTCATGTTGTTGTGACCAAAGGATTCCTGGTTTTATTAATTCATTGTTGACTTTGATGCTGCTGTGTATTTTTTCCAATAAGAAGTTGTTGCTGACGCTGAAGTCACAGTAACGGCTTGTTTGTGTCTGAAGCTTCAGCGCCTCACCCTGCCCCGTCTGCCCCGTCTGCCCCGTCTCCCCCCCCCCCTCCACCCTCTCTCATTCTTCTCCTCCTGTTTCTCAGCCTCCAGCTCAAGTATTCGCCCCCCAACGCCCCGTCCATCCCGGCTCTTTTGTCCCCTCTGCCTCCCTAGAATGTGGACGCCACTCTGTTAAAGCTCGAACTGCACCGGGATAAGTGACGGAGATTCTCCACCCATCGGCACTGCATTTGTTGAGCGCTGCTACGTCATTGTGTGTCTATTTGGACCCTTTGAGTTAATGAAACAAACCAAACAGGGGGAGTTAGTTTAGTTTAAAGAGATTAAGACCCGAATGTAAAAACAACAACAACAACCAACAGGAGGGAAAATAAATGCTAATTAACAACAGCTGCTAATCACAAACTTTATTATTTATTATTCACATCTGCGGTTGTAGAGAAAGAGAGCGAGAGTTTGGGAAGTTCCTGAGGATCTGTGAGTGTTTGTTAAACACCCCCCCCCCCCCCCCCAGAGCCCAACAGAACAGAACGTAACCGTGGAGACGGAGTCGGGGCTGTGCATGGCGATGGAGAGGACTCAGTCGCCACGGTAACAGCTTTAGAGCGCCCAGTCCTCTGAGTGTGTGTGTGTGTGTGTGTGTGTGTGACTGCTGGCTGCTGTTTATTCAAACAAAATACAAGCAGTTTAATTCTAAGAATATATATATTCTGTAGATTGTAGACTGTAGATTTTGTGTTTTTTATTTGGTAATCATCTGTTCCATCCAGATAATAAATAATAATAAAACATATAATTAGTCAAACTATATTTCATCGGTGGTGTGCACAAGGTTTGTATCCCAGTCAAGTTCTTTTAGTACTTCTGCTGTTACTTTTAATAATACTTTTACTATTTCTCATGTACATGAAACCTGCTGAAAGACTCATCAGGTCGCTCTGATCCGTGACTTTTATTGATGTTTAACGTGTACAAAGTAGTTTCACGATGCCCCATGTGGCCATTTGTAAAAACTGCATTTTATTTAAATCTCAATTTCAACCTAAACTATAGGAAACATAAAAAATTAAAGAAACTTCATGTCGGCCGATTACACTGAAGTATAAATATAGAACTTCAGGGTTTCACATCCATTGTTTTATACATACTTTTACATCACAAGTAATAATGTGTATAGAATAGAATGTATTTAATCTCTTCCGAAGGAACAAGTCGTATTTATGAAACTCGTGCAGACAAAAGACAAACGTGATCATAAGCTGGGAGGCTCGACCCCCCTCAGTGTTTGTCTGCGTCTCCCACGTGTTCGCCGCCGCAAACGTTAGTGCTTTTGTTCCAGTTGGCTGACTGGTGGCTGACTGGTGGCTGACTGGTGGTGCCCCACAACCAGTTAATCTGAGGATTACTGTCAGGACAGTCGAGCCGTCCAACCGGCCGCTCCTGGGGAGCCGGAATCTGTGTGTGTGTGTGTGTGTGTGTGTGTGTGTCTGATCCCTTTAAACTGTCCCTCTCTTTAATATCTAGCAGGCTCGTTTCTAACTGTCCCACGAAGCACAGAGATCCCACACAGCTACGAAGTGTCTATCGTTTAATCTCACCACCACCTGAGCACCGTTTCTCTATTGACTGTCTCTATTTGTGCATTCACAACGAGGCGATAATGACAGTAATGTTTCATCAGGCATTTGAGGGGTTTCAAAGCAGCAATAAGTGGTCCACCGTGAAGGAAACATTGGCTGTGTTCCAAACTGCATACAAGCTTCCTGCGTCCTCAATCTGTCAGCATGTGCTTAATAAATGAAGGATGAAGTACGATTTTATCTGCAGACTGGTCTCACAGGAGTTCGCTTCAGGCTCTGAACAGATCCGTAAACATGGCGGTGGTTTAATTCGGAGGAACTGACCACATGTTGGGAATCTGCGCTGGAATTTTCTCCCCTGAAGACACGTTGAAACGTAATAAAATGACATTAAGAGCTTCGTCCTGGCTCCAAATCCCACGATACTTTGGGTTTGACATCTGCAATGCATTGTGGGACAGGTGAGTGTGATCGTGTCTCAATCACTCTGGATACTTTATGGATATTTTTAAACACACCAGACTTCAGACACGCGGCCGAAATGGATGAACAATCAAACTCGCTGATTGTTGCATCGATCCAGTTGATGGACGTTGTCTTATGGACAATATTCAGAAGGACGCGTCGTTGAGAAACGCTGCGTAATGGTTTCACAGGTTTCCCTTTAAGGGGGATCACCTGGGACATTCCAAGGGACGTCCCTGCAGGTGCGTCCTCACGTGCAAAGTCAGCGGTGGCGCTGTGACCCCAGGTGACCCCCCCCCCCCCGCCTCCTTCGCCGTTATTAGTCACCGCTGGTCTCCCAACATGCATCACTCTCCAATGAACATATATACACACGAAAGTACTTCTGCCTCGCATTTCAAGACAACCCCCCCCTCCACCCTTCTCCCTGCATAACCCCATAATCACTGTGCAGCTGATCTCATTACTTGAGAAAAGGCTTAATCTGTCCCATTGTTCAGGCCGATGATTCTAATGCTCTTTACTCGTTTTTCTTCTGCTGCTGAAGCTGAAACTCAACGCTTCAGGCCGGTGTCTTTGCAGACGGGAAATGGTCTCCGAGTGAAACGAATGGACTCGGCACAGAAATGAGGGGTTGGAGACACGGAGGAAATGCATCCCGTTACTAAGCAACAGTCATGAGACCAAAGGACGCCTTCGGGTGGAGGTGGACGGGTCCAACGAACAGGACGCAGGAGTCAGGTCCTTTAACTCTCCGTCACAGTGGTTTCGTGGCCTCGTCCCAAAAACGTTTGTGTTTTTGTTTCTTAAATCGACTTCCACATTCTCACAAACCGTTTTACAGTAACAGTCCGGTTGGTGCTCAGAACATAAAGCTCCTTTGATTCCGCTGGTGCGCCGTGTGATATTCTCTCACACCCAAGTCTCACACAGTCTATAATGGAGACAGGGGGGGGGGGGTCTTTAGTCTCATGCTTCAGTAGTAATTTGTCAGCGGCCATGAATGGGCTCCTTCATCAGCGAGTGGAGACAGCAACGAGCCTTCTGTGTGTGTGTGTGTGTGTGTGTGTGTGTGTGTGTGTGTGTGTGTGTGTGTGTGTGCACTGGTGGGGGTCCGGCCTCAGATTGAAGTTTGCTTTAAGCCTCTTGTGGCCCGGTCACTGCTTTGTATGGGCCCACCATAGGCAGTTCCCCGTCGGCCAATCAGAGGCCACGCAGCCCCTTCGCTCCACCCTGTAATGTGTCGAGCTGGACGAGAATCCACCCGAAAAGAGAGAAAAAGGTTCATTATTTAAAGTCAGCAGGACACAAAGAAACAAAGCAGATTCTGTGAATAAAAGAAGTTCACTTTTGAACTTGAAAAAACTAAACATCTCCAAAAATAATCTGAAACACCACCCAAATGAACGAGGCCTTTCAAGAAGAAAAAGGTTTTAGTTTCGTTATTTGCAGGATTCAGCTTTTTCAATCTGAAGATTTTCCGGTTGTCTCTGGCTTCAAAGACTCAAAGACGCACAAACTACAAACCTTTGTTTCACCGCTTCAGGCTGAATGCAAAGACTTTGTGTCGGGCCTCAAATAGTCTTCCAGCTTCCAAAAGAGTGAACCGTTTCCCTTTGGGGGGCTTGATGAGCACGTATAGATTACTGAACGCACCCACTGGGCCTCACACGGGACACAGAGACGCAAAGGAACCACCGAGACACAAAGGGCAAAAAAAACAACAACAAAGCAATGTTAAAAAGCCTTCAAATTACTACAAAACAACTACAAAGACCAAGGAGGACACAGGACGAAGTGTCCAGAGATCGAGGTGTCCACACGATGAGACCAAAGATATTAAACACAGCTTTCTAGAGAGCTTCCTAAAACTGTTAGTGAGTCTATTGCTGTGTGTGTGTGTGTGTGTGTGTGTGTGTGTGTGTGTGTGTGTGTGTGTGTGTGTGCGTATGAACGAGTTGGACGAGTTGGACGGAGGCCAGCGATCGACGTCTCGCTGCACGGTCGAGTATTTCGCTTCCAATTAAAATTTTACCCCAGAATCTGGGACTTGGTACTTTTCCCACTGGAGTAAAAGCTATTGTCCAAGAACACAAAGCTCGTTTATTGTGAAGCCGCTGAAGTTCATGAATGGAGCTCAGACGATGGCGGCCAATGAAAAAAAAAAAACGTCTACTAGAGCAATATGGAATTTGCGTGTGTGACACGGTGCCAAAAACCGCGTTGGACGGAGTGATTAATCCTCTGGTGGAGATCAGACTGAATACTGTTGATACTTTACAGGCTAGGAATTAAAACGTAAACGCTGGCTAAGTTTACATCGTTACCGCGGTTACTTGGATGGTAGTGTGTGAGCTGTGGTTGGAGAGCCGCAAAACCACCGTGCAGTTCTGAAGCCTCAAGTACGGCCTTCTGGCCCATGAACTCATGTTTGCAATGTTCACTGAGGGAATGAATCAGAAGAGAAGTAGAGTCATTTTCTCATAGACTTCTATGGGACCAGAGGAGTCGCCCCCTGCTGGTCACTGCAGAGAATGCAGCTTTAAGGAACCATCAACCGTATTTATCCCAGAGACAAAAGAGGTTACCGCATAGATCCCTTTAAACAATCGGTAACAATAAAGATTTCATCAGTTTGGAGCCTCGACAGACGTCGATGAATCAAAGCACTGAATATTAGTGATACGTGATGAGAGAAATCACACTTTACTGAACTACAAAGAGATGCGACAAGTAACAAAAAACTGAGGGGAATCGAGGGGTTCAAGCTGACTGTTCATGCTTATTCTCTCCGTGCCCCCCCCGCCCCCCTTTATTCTCCCCCCTGCTGGGTTTGAAGGGTCAGTGAGTTTGCCCTCAGAGAGGTCTGTACAGGAAGGGAGGGGTAGAGGGGTGTGGCCTGTTGACCAGTGTCTTTGATCCCTCTGGGGGGGTTACAACCCCTTTTATTCCACCTGATCAACACTGCGCTGACCTCGGGGACTGACCCCCCCCCACCCCCCCCCAGGGGAGAAACCGCTGCATCTGGGGCTCCGTAGAGGTGCAGGCGGAAGGTTATTCTGCAGAAAGTCTGTCATCCTCACTTCTTTTTTCCTTTAAATTCCCTGTCGATATTGTTTAATATTATTTTCACATCATTTCAACATGTTTTACTGATTCATCTTTATTAAATTATACATTTAAACAGAATGTGCTGTTGTTGTGGCCAGAAAACGTTTCTTTAAGAGAGAGAGAATATGTATTTTTAAAATGATAAAAAACTAAAAACGTTTCTTGATAAAAAAATGCTATTATTTCATTAAATGTTTCCGTGTCTTTGTGGGTAAAGAGAAAATGTTCTTTTCTGTCATGTTCTGAATTGAATCATTAACGCTGCAGCAGTGCTGCCATCTGCTGTCCCTCTGTGAAGCCCTCGATTCTAAGATACAAAGAAATTAAACAAGGATGTTAAAACTTTCCTGTGTCCAATTTTCAAATTTAGGTTCTGGAAATGTATAAACATTTGTGCATATTTTGTAGATGATGCATGACTTGTGGCATGGCATGTTTAAAACTTTAATTACAGAAAGCCTGTCGTCCCCAAAATTTATTTTGGGATTACAAAAAAAAGAATGAGAAAGATTTTTCAAAAAGATTTTTCAAATAAATATCATGAATAATAGTAGTAGAAATTAAATAAGAAAAGGCAGAAACGTTTGTTTGCCACATTTCTTATTTCCTGCAAACAAGGAAAAACAGAAGAAAAAAATGGAAAAATTATAATAAGCAGAAAAACAATGAAATAAAATTAACAATTCTGCAGAAATCCGAGGGAAAAAAATGAAGTTGTGTTTTGAGGGAACCAGTGCGACGTTAAAATATATTGATAAAAAACTTCCGAAGAAGAAATATTCAAATAAAACATTTCGAAAATAAAAATGAAAAAAAGATCGATTTATTTCTTTAATATTAGAAATCAACAGGTGAGGTGTCTTGTTGATATCTATGAGTCATTATTTACTTCACTTTATTTACCTCCCGCACAAGGCGCTGGCCAGCAGGGGGCGCCGTTGTTCCTCCCTGATGAAGCTCAGGAGAAGATCTCAGGATGAGTTCATTGTGTTCTAATTGTTCGCTTTGGTTCATTCAGTCAGGTGGAATCTGGTTCACTCCAATGAGCCAGAGAAGACGAAGGAGGAGCCGTGCACAGTATCTTCTCCTTCTGCGTCTTAAACACAGAAATAATGTGTTGATGCATTCAAACAAAGCCGGTAAAGAAAATAAAACATCACTCCGCAAATCCAAGTTCTATGACGTCACTGATGTTTTGAATCTTAACTATATTTTATTCACCTAAATGTGAAATTTAGAAAACCAAATCATCTGACTAAATTAACAAATAAACATCCCAACAGGTACAATTATTCTTTTTTTACATTGTGTTTCATCGATTGTTTTTTTTATTTATTTTCCATCTTGTTTACGATAAGTGAAGTTCGGCTAAATAACAGAAAGCAGAAAGAAACGTGTGATTTGTCGCAGGCTGCAACAGTTTTAGTTGTACTTAATAGATCGGCAAACGGGCGTAAATGAGCATCATGTTATGTAGCAGTGCATTGTGGGAGCTTTTTCCCTTTAAGTTGACCAATGGAGGACCAAATCAAAGACACTAAGAGACAAAGAGACAGACACTGAGACAAATCATGACAGCTGCAGCACTTCAGCTCCAACACTCCAACACCAGCCAATCAGAGCTCAGGGCAATCATTACGACCCCCCCACCCTGCACCCTGCCTCCCCTTGGACCCCACTTTAAAAACTACCCCTCAGGCATTCAAGACCCCCGTCCCCCCGTCCCTCCCCCGCTCACAGCATTCATCATGTGGTTTTATTACAACAAAACCCAAAACCTTTATTTGATCTTAATCATCTCATCGTATTATATTTTCTCTCATCATACTTATTTTATCCCAACAAGATAAAAGAAGTTTCTGTGTCTCTTCCTCTCGTGTCCTCTGTGAGTTTGTCTCGTGCAGAGCCGGCCGGGGGGGCGATGGGAGACCAGCAGGCGCACACAATGGCCCTTAATTCAGCATGTTTAAGTGCAGCTGTCTGGTCACCACTGAGCAGGTGCCCCCCCCCTCCTCCCACCTCCACCCCCAACCCCCTCATCCACCCATTCATCCAGCTGCATTTCATTTGACCAGCTGTAATAAACCGTCTAAATGATGGTCTCCCCCAACACTTGACCCTCCAGAGGAAGACTTCAGGAGAAAAGAGCTGCCGCCCCCCCCAGGAGGAACCTCCTAAAACCAAAAGCTCAGAGAGCAGAGACACTTTAAGGAAAACAAACAAGGCGTTGATGTGAAACATCTTTATGATGCAGTCTAAGAAGGCGGAGAAGGGAAGAAGATGAGGGAGGAGGAAGGAGACTCGACGCCTCTGCACTGTGCTGCTCTTTCACGATGTTGCCATCAAAAGTGTTTTCTCGCTTGTGATGATGGACAGATTTGTTCAGACGTTGGCATCTGCTAACCGCAAACATGTTGAATTTGAACGTTTCAGGCTGTTGCCCCGGCGACCCGACCCCGGATAAGCGCTTGAGGATGGATGGATGAACCCAGCACACAAAACGCACAATAACCCAGAGGTTCAAACACTGTAACATTGTAAGAAAGTTAAAATGTAACAAATTAAAAATGTCACAAAGCAAACTGATGACGTAACAACTGACACCCTATTTTTACTAAGGGGTTACAACTGCAAACACATGGTACTATAATTAAAAATGAGGAATGAAAAAGGTGAAATTGAGGCCCCGAATTTAGCCTCAGGCCTCCAGAGTCACCCCCCCCTCCACAACCCCCCCCTTCTCCATCTTTGTCCCCCCAGCCTTCCTTCTCTTCCTTTCTCCATCCCGTTCTCCATCAACACCTTCATCCAACACCTATATTCTCCATCTTTCTGCCACCCCTCTTTCTCTCTGCATCGCTTATCTTACCCCCCCCCCCCTGGCCCCCCTCCCCTCTCCTCCCCCCCGGTGGCGTCCATTCAGCGCCCGCAGCACAGGCGCTTGTTGCCAGTCACTTTCCCGGCGAACAGACGGCGGCGGTAACAGCAGCAGCAGCAGCAGCAGGAGGAGCGGAGACGGTAATCCCCTCCACCCCCCACCCCCACCCCCACATCCACATCCAACCCAAGTCCACCCCACCCATTTCCAAATATCTTTTTTTTAAGAAAACTGAAACCGGTGGCGGCGGCTCGCAGGACTCCCGTGCGGCTGCTGCTGGGAACCATTTCCGCGGGGCTTCGATGGACGTTACGCCGCGTCGCGGACGATGCTGACGGGAAGCAGCGCGGGTTAGGACCGGGGACGCACACGCGGAAACCAGGCGGACGAATCTGCCTCGATTGATCTGCGGGCTCCACCAGCAGCACCACCTGCAGCGCCACCAGCAGCACCCGCCGCTCCGCGGATGGAGATGCGTTGTGAAGGCGGAGGGATGCTGGTGCTGATGCTGAGGGTATAGTCGGCGGGGGCTGTCGTCGTCATCGTGTCACAGAGAGCGAGAGGGAGACGGGAGCGGCTCTGACATGCAGGGAAGCGGCTGCGCGTCGGCTGTGAGCTCGGGCCGCCCGCGTCCGCGGGCTGGATGCGCCGCGTGAAGCGCCGCAGGACCCGAGGCGGCGACACCCCAGTGAAGTTGAATTCCTCACGGTGGGATTGAATTATTCCCGTGCGTAAAAGTGGCCCCGTATGATGATGCTTGATCGGGAGCATCAGAGCAGCAGCGTCTGTGCCAGTTCAGGGTGGATTACGTCTACAGAGCAGCGGGCCTCCGTCTGAGTGCAGCTTCTGAACCATAAAGAAAAAGCACCACCCTGTTGCTGGAGGTGACCATCGATTGTGCAGTTTCACTGTGGTCTCCGTTGAGGGACAGCTGTTGCAAAAGATGACTCACCTGCAGGCTGGCCTCTCTCCAGAGACCCTGGAGAAGGCCAAGGCGGAGCTAAAGGAAAACCCGGACACGTTGCACCAGGACATCCAGGAGGTCCGGGACATGATCATCACCCGGCCGGACATCGGCTTCCTCAGGACCGACGACGCGTTCATCCTCCGGTTCCTCCGGGCGAGGAAGTTCAACCACTTCGAGGCGTTCCGCCTGCTGGCGCAGTACTTTGAGTACCGTCAGCAGAACCTGGACATGTTCAAGAACCTGAAAGCCACGGACCCGGGCATCAAGCAGGCCCTGAAGGACGGCTTCCCCGGCGTGCTGTCCAATCTGGACAGATATGGAAGGAAAATACTGGTCCTGTTCGCAGCCAACTGGGACCAGAGCAGGTAATAAAGAGGCAGAGCGCCGGTGGTGAAAGGGGCCGGAGGGGCCTTTGTTATCTGATCAGACACTTAAAGAGAAGCCCATAAACAACAGAGGACAATCTGTGTTTGTGTTTCAAAACCCACTATAATTAAGTGGAGTCGGTCCACTCAGCACCACAAACTGATCGTTAAAGGGGAAACAACTCATCTTTCTTCTCTAATCAGTAGTGGAAAATAGTATTTCTGATTTTTCAGCCCGGGCTGCAGGGATGATGCTCTGGTTCAGACATTGAGGTCATCAGGTTCATCAGCTTCATCAGCTTCATCAGCTTCATCAGGTTCATCAGGTTCATCAGGTTCATCAGCTTCATCAGGTTCATCAGGTTCATCTGGCTCCGGTTCATCTAAATATGTCAAATGGGGGGGTTGACCTCTGGGTTGTATGCAGGACAATTAAGTTCTTCCTCACCAAATTGGGAAAAGTGAAGACCCCTTTCATTTCTTGCATCCCGAAATCACAAATGAGATGCAACAGCCAATAGTTAATTATTTTATTGCCTCTTGTCACAACTCGTTTCCCCTTGAAACAAAGGTTAGTTTAACAGAAAGTCCTCTGATGCTCTCCTGCCTCACATCCGTCTTCAGGTCAGACTGAGCGGAGGTTACACCCAGCAACAGGAACAGGAAATAGGAACGCGGCTATATTTGGCTTTCATAAGGGGTCACACATCGTTAGTGTTCGTGTAGCCAGAGTTCATAGAGATTTTGGTCCTTTTTGCCTCCTCGTAATTCAAATATATAGAAACATCGGTTTATCAGATCGGCCTGATTGTACAGTGTATAAAAATAACAATATGGAGCCTCACAGTGATGGTTTTAGAAAATGCCATCAACCAAACAAATCAATGTATATGTAATAAGTAAAACCATACAAACAATACAATAAAATTTGAAGTACTTAAATCTTGTCTCAGTTTTCCTCCTATTTATCAAGCCGTTTACGTATTTGTTGCTATGTATGGAGGAGGAGGATGCATTGTCATTGATTGAGAGTAATAATACACAATTGTCTTTGTGATTAAAGTATTTTTAAGAGAAACACTAATGAAAACAATGTTAGAAATAACTGTTACACATGAACAACAGTCTCCTGGGTTCAACTTCCCAGCGACTTTTAAATGGTCTTCCATGGATCGCATCTATCACATGTGCACCGGTTACGTGGGTTAAGTATGAACTTATTGCATTGCTACCACCGAGAACTGCCGGAACTCGGTTTCTAATCGAAGGTTCTCCGTCGACCGGCTTGTAATGTCTTTCCTTTCCTCAGGTACACGTTTGTGGACATCCTCCGGGCGATCCTGCTGTCGCTGGAGTCGATGATCGAGGATCCGGAGCTGCAGGTCAACGGCTTCATCCTCACCATCGACTGGAGTAACTTCACCTTCAAGCAGGCGTCCAAGCTGACTCCCAGCATGCTGCGGCTGGCCATCGAGGGGCTGCAGGTGAGACGCTCGGCCGCCTGGAGACGTTAATTATTATCATTTAAGTAGTTGCAGTTCATTAAAAGTTCCAACAAAGGATGGAAAAGTGCATTTTCCTTTTGGAATGACCATAGTGACATGTAGTCATGTGACTGACGAGTCTGATTTTTAAAGACCGACATGCCAAAACAGGTCAACCTTGACTTTTTGTTACTCCGGGGACCCAAACAAGGGTCTCCTGTGTGAAAGTCTTCTCGGTTTGACCCCTCGCGGGTCGTCTTCTAATAGTAAGCTCCTCCAGTCCACGTTGACGTGTCCTCGGGCGGGGGCACTTAACCCCCATATTGCCCCCCCCTGAGGCGGTGCCTTAGTGTGGTGGTGAATGGGTGAATGAGGACACGCAGAAAGCCCTTTGAGGCCGTTAAAGTCTGCTATTCATCCAGCGTCACGTTTAAGCTTTTACAATCGCAGTCGGTTGATAATCCAGAAATCCGCAGTGTTGTCCCTCAACAAAGCCGGTCCATGTTTCCTGAAGAGGGACAACCCCCCCCCCCCCCTCCGCGGTCAGAGCGTCCCACTTCAGAACGAGTCGAGCTTTAGAGGAATAATGACATTTCCATTTCCATCACGCACCACTGCGCCCGGGTGCTGTTTTTCAAGGCTCGTTTGGCAGGTGACGATGCAAAGACCGCGCCCACTCCCCCCAAACCCCCCCACCCCCCCTCCCACACAAAATGTCTGTTATCTGTTTGGTGTTCAGCTCTGGTATTCCTGCATTGGCAGTCCAGGTTCCCTCATGTGGCACATTGAGACAGCGCTCGTTGGATGTGTAACTGCGCGTTGGGGGATTGAACGCGTTGTTATTCCACTTTAAGGTCATTATTGAGACGAGCTGTCGGAGACGAGTTGTCCTCTGGTCGCCAGCCAAACCCGGGAGGAAATGTCTTGCCTGGCTTGCGTGTGAGTGCGAGTTATTGCTTTTCCAACATCCTTGTGAATCATCTGCCAATTTGTTGCCGGGTCCAATCAGTCAACGGGAACTCTGAAGGGGGAAGTGTTTCCGGAGGGAAGCATTGAGTGAGACGCAGCGTGATGTCGCGTGCTTGTGAATGCTGATAAACTGCCAAGGGTCGCATTTCCTCGAAATTCACACCAAGTTGTCATCCTCTCCTTCCGTGTGATTATGATTCAGAAGCTCTTTTATTTGAATATGCAAATGAAGGGCAAACTTAAAAGCTTCCTTTCAGCGACTTTCCTTTTCCAGTTTTAGTTACGCAATGGTCGACGCGTGTCAGCTTTCATTTCCCCAGGAGACCGTGAGTGTTTTAAAATGCTGCATTCTCTGCAGTGACCAGCAGGGGGCGACTCCTCTGGTCCCATAGGAGTCAATGAGAAAATGACTCTACTTCTCCGTTGATTTATTCCCCCAGTAAACATTGTAAACATGAGTTCACGGTCGCCAAGATGGAGACAGTGAAATCGCCCCCTCGATGCTTCATAGTAGTCAGGTAACCGATGTAAGTCCACTTCCTCCACAGTCGATCTTTAGCAGGCTTACATGTTCTAGCTGTAAAGGGAGAACCTTTAACAGTACATCTTTATATGTAACATAAATGTAAATCCTTCTTTCTTCTTTTATGTCTCAGTAAGATGGTGATAATTATGATATTTCTACGTAAGACGGATGCCCCCCCCACCCCCCCCCGCTCTCTGTGATCAGTTATCTGCTGTGTCAGCAGTCGATGGCGGCGCGTTGTTGTTTTTGTGGACCGAGGGAACAAACTGCGGATGCAAGCAAGCGTGTGAGAGAGAAGAGTCCACACATAACACAACTTCTCACGGCTCTCCAGACACAGATTAGAGCCTGAATTATTGATGGGGGGGACGGGGGGGGGGGGGGGGGCTATTTGCTGAGTCACTCCCAACCGTGCACAGAGCTGAAGGAAGAAGCGTTTTCTGATTTCGATTTGATTTAACAAATTAAACCCTCAAGCCCCCCCGGAATGTGGCAATAAAAACGTAAAAGCGTGTTTAAAGGTTGTGAACATATTTATTTTCCTCAATGTCAACTAAATAAATTCTGCAGCCTCAAATACTCACTAGGGCCCCAAATTGGTAAAATCCACCACTGAAAATAGTTCCCTACAAATGCATCATCGCATCCCTGTAAAATACATTAAACATAAGAATAAATATACTAAATCTACATTTACAGAGTGGTGCAGCCCCCCCCCCACACACACACACACACACACACACACAGTGAGTCACTCCTCATGTTCGGTCGGGAATCCAGAGGAGATCAGTAATTGTTTAAAAGCTGCTGAGTCACCTGCACAGGGTTCGATGTGGCCCGTTTACCCTGAACGCATCGCTCAGTTTAACTCCTGCGTGCATCAGCGACTTTACACCTGCTGCTGCCTTCCTTTGATGTTTCCGCGCGCTCGCCCTCTGGATTATGTGACGTCTGTGTGATCCGACAGCAATGTGATGGATACAACATGAATCCAGGTCATAGACACCACCGCTGAGCTTCCCTGCAACAACACGGCCAGCATTAAACGCGTTGGCGATGCACCGTGTAGCCACGTCCGAAGTTTAGTGTTGTTTGATATGATGGAGCTGGTTCTTGAATCTGTAAAAGTGACACATGACCTGTTTCCTTTAAGTCAATTTAATAATGGAATCCAAGTTGGGTTTAACAATATTATCCATCCCCAATAAGACTTGAGAACATTCTAGATTCATAAACTTCTCTCAAACTTTCCCGCCTCCGAAACAGCTTTTATGAAATTGTGTTTAGGGCCTTTGTGCACACTCATGTCTTTTTCGCCGCACTATACGAAGGAGACAATACGTCTTCTGTAGGACGTCTCGGCGGAGGTCGGCGAGGGACAAATGGAGCCTCGTGATCCCGCCCGAGCGTCTCTCAGCGAGCTTCGCGAGCTCCTTCCTGTTGGATGACACCAGGCTGGAAAGCCGCCGCTCGCATTACATTTATTTCATGCCGGAATACAAGATATCGAATGAAAAAGGGGGTGTGTGGAGACACAGGAGACGAGCAGCGCGGGACTCAAACCCATCCAGTCGTAATCCTCCGGGATTACAACGTTACACAGCGATTAATGCTTCTCCCTTTTGGCTCCTTCTTCTTAGTCGGGTTTAATATCGCAGCTTTCACACATTCCAACTCTTAAGTAGTTCAACAAACGACCCCACTTATGAAAAAGGTACAGTGACATTACATTACATCGCGGGGAGACGCTTAAACCAATACGAAGACTCGCAGGAATCAGCAGAGGGCGGATTGATGTGTCCTCGGCTCTTTACCTTCGCCGCGTCACGCTGAAACGTCTTCAGCGAGCCGCCGCTAGTAGAAGCTGTTTCCTCGCGCGTCTCGCAGACGGCAGGATAACGAGGCCGAAGCGTAATTCGATAATTGGATCCCCATCGGGGAGCCGCTCTGAGTCAGCGTTTGGTTACATAAGTTCATTAGAAGTCCCCACAGCCGGTCGAGCCGGGTCCAGATCGCATGAGATCTAATTATTGAGTCTGTTGTTTTTGCCGTGGATCAGTATTTCTTATCGGCTGTGTTACATCACCGGAGACATGGTTTGGATGAGCTGCAGCGTTCGTTGCCCTCGTTGTCTTTTTACTGAACCGCAAACAGCTCTCCATCACCTGGTGGAGCTCTGTGTCACCCGTTTGTGTCAGACGTTCATGCTCCCTGCAGGATGAACCCTGGTGACGTCCTGCTCACTCTTTTGGTTGGATTTAAAAGCCCGTCGATCGGATGACCGCGAGCGCGAAAAAGACGGTTCATTAATCGACGCCTCCCGCGGTATTTGGTGATGTCCTTTGTCCTTCGGGTTCGCTTCGCGCCGTCTGAGGGGATTCAAGAGGGAAAATGTGTCTCTTTCTGTCAAAGCTGTGAAATCGACTCAAAAGAGAATTCACATCATAGAAAACGTTGGTTCACTCTCCTCCTCCTCCTCCTCCTCCTCCTCCTCCTCCTCCGTCCCCTCTGGCCCCTCCACCCTTTTCACTTTTGTTTTCTTTACCCTCCCCCCTCTCTCTCCTTAACATCATCTCCACCCTCCCCTCCCCCCTCCTCTCTCTCTCTCCATTCAGTCACTCCATCATTGTTCACCAGATGAAACGTTCTTTATTTGATGTCAGTTTCTGTAAAAAAAAAAAAAACGCCTTCATCCTTATGAGTCATCGACTCCAAAGTTATTTCTAAACAAAAACAATATTGAATTAAAAGAAATCTCCTTCCTGACGTCACATTCTTTCACATTCTTCTCTCGTTCAACCTAAAATAAGCATCTTTACCTTCTTCCATATCGCCCCCCCCCCCCCTCCTCCTCTCCTCTTTTCCTCCTCCACCCTCCCGCTACATCCCACCATCGACATGTTGCCACGGCAACGTGTCGGACTGCCCTGGCCTGTCCTCCCGATGGGTTTCCTTTTGTTGTGCTGAGAGACACGAAAACGCGTTTCTCCTCCGAGACTTAAGCTGTAAAAGGTTCCATCGCGTGACGCGGAACACGAAACGTCTTCGGTCACAGCCGGACTTTGCTTTTGGGTTGTCGTTGGCAGACAGATACTCATAGTTTACAGAGGATAAATCCGCATCCAGCCCTCAAACCGTGTAGAAGAAGCGCCGTTTGAAACCTCGAGTCCGGCATTTTGAAGGTCGCCATCTTGTCCTTTTTGTTTTTGGACGTTTGGGGCGAGAGGGAGGAGCTGAGAGGAGCAGGGCCAGGTACCATTAGCCGCTATCGCTAATGGCTGAAGTTCTCGTGGTGTAACTTCACCCTGCGGAGCCCGAACGTGTTCGTTAGCACACGCGGTGGTGAGCGAACCCCCCCGTGGATTCACTCCCCAATCATTACATTACATTACATTACATTACATGTCATTTAGCAGACGCTTTTATCCAAAGCGACTTACATTACACTTTAAACCCATGGCTTTTTTTCACATTTTTGCCCGGGGAGCAATTAGGGGTTAGGTGTCTTGCTCAGGGACACTTCGACATGGAACAAGGGGCAGCCTGGAATCGAACCACCAACCTTGTGCTTCCCAGCACACCTTCTCTAACCCCTGCGCCACGACGACCCCAATCAGCATCGTTACGTAACTCGCAGACTCCTTCGCCTGCGACTCAGAGAATCTGTGAAATCTGTGAAATCCGAGCCAACCGCGTCGGCGAGAGAAGACTGATTCGGGGCAGCTTGGTTAGAAAATAACACTTCTGATACCTCGAGGCGTCGAGTCCAATCTGATGATGCTCCTCCTTCTCATCGCGGCCGTGTGTAATAAACGATAAAAGCCCTCTGAGGGCACTATAATTTAAATCTTAAACAGTATAATTAAGATAGCAGCTTCATTATATGCTTTAAAATGAGAAAGGAAATGGGTTTAAGAGCGTTCATCACTCAGATTGACTCCCGGTTTACTGACGAATCCGTCACATGACCTCAACCTCCAGTGCGCACAGGAAGCAGTTCTTCTTCTAGTGAACCGTCTCGGCTGCAGTATCGATTCTCCTCCCTGCTTTTTATCTCCCGTCTGCAGCCCGTCGCTTCCCATCGCCCTCCCACTTCACCGGGACACATCACAGCCGCTTCCGCCCATATCAGCTTTCTGAAGACGCCTTCAAAAAGGACGTTCGCCGCCAATATTTAAGATCCCCAATTCTTTGTATGTCGGCAGTAAAGAGCAGTTCTCTCTTTTCTCTCAGTAGATTTACTGGCTTTGACTCAAAGGCTGTCTGGTATTCTACGACCTGACTGATGGCAACGACAGTTCTTTAGGTTCTATTAAAGGTCACGTGTTGGAGTTAATTACCGTCTAACATATGAAGCACTGGAGATCTTCCTCCTTCCCTCTATGTGCACGTATGGAACATTCAGGCTCCGTTCTTTCCCTCTCGTTGCATTTGGCAGTATTTGAATAATTCACAGAGGCCGTGGTTTAATTGGTGGAGAAGAAGCTGTTTGACAACAGCAGAGGGAAGGAGGGGTGGAGGCGGGTGGAGGCGGGTGGAGGTCGACGTTCATTTATCCGTCTCCCGCCGGCCTTCGTGAAGTGATTTGAACCCAGATGAGAAACGTGGAGGTGTGGACACGATGTGCAGCAGCAGCAGCAGGAGGAGGAGAGCCGGTGGGATGAAAAAAGGGGACGTGAGAGAACTGGAAGGTCGGATGTTTCTGGTGGTGCCTGAAGCTGCTCCCCGTCACACGCTGACGACTTACTCCTTCCTCTCCACTTCGCTCCGTCCATTCGTCTCGTCCCCGAGGAGCTCCGGGCTGCACTTTATGTCCTGAAAAGAGGGAAAAAAGCCCCTCCACCTCCCCCGCACCTCCCCCTCCTCCCTCCGAGAGAGCTCATCAACCCTATGTGCTGCGGCCTGACGGAGACGAGGAGGAGATGTGCGACCCCCGATCTCCAGGGTGGAGGTGACGCAGGGCGGATGCTGCGTCTCTTCCTCCTTCTCCTTTCACGACAGTATTTATCAGGAAAATCGGTATTTACACAAAAGTATTTTGTTGTTACGACGGCGTCCGATCAATAAGACGAGAGAAGATTTATTTATCATATTTGTTCCAACACGTTGTTTCCAACACGTGAGAACAAGACGTCCAGATGCAGAATCCCACTTAGACTCGATCACGAACCCGAATATACAAACCCGACCTCAGAATCTCTGCCTCACACACAAACACACACACACGCACACACACACACAGCGGAGTGCAATCATCATAATTGTGTCCAGACTCACTAACTCGGAGCGACCAGGACTCATTTCCCCGCGGCGCCGCAGCGAGTCCAGAATTAGCTCGGACCATTTCCTCCCGACTACGAGATCAGAGCCCATTAATAAAAGCGATGCGATGAAGAGGAGACGGGAACTCGCGGCGGTGATTTTCCAGCGGCTGGAACTCGTAGAGGAGAGATGGTGAACTGATTGTGTTTTGTTGAGATGATGAATCATCTAATGGGATCGTTCTGCTCCGCGTCTCCAACAGGACAGTTTTCCCGCCCGATTCGGAGGAATCCACTTTGTGAACCAGCCCTGGTACATCCACGCCCTCTACACCGTCATACGGCCCTTCCTCAAGGACAAGACCCGGAAGAGGGTGAGGCCGCCATCCAGAAGCTCCGCGCGCGCCTCCTGCCGCCCGAGAGGAGCTTCAACAACAAACACGTTACATGTTTAAAATGGACGTTTCCTGTCTCCTCCTCCTGCAGATCTTCATGCACGGCAACAACCTGAACAGCCTCCACCTGCTCATCCACCCGGAGATCCTGCCCTCGGAGCTCGGCGGGATGATGCCGCCGTACGACATGGGCACGTGGGCCCGGGCGCTGCTGGAGCACGCCTACGACGAGGAGGCCGACTACTGCCCCGAGTCCTACACCCTGTCAGTGCGAGACCTGGAGAGGGACCTGGACAAGAACCTGTCCCCCAAAACCATGAAGAGGTCAGACCCCCCCTTCCCCCTCCCCCTTCCCCTCCCCCCCCCGAAGGGGATTCGAACCAACGACTGCGATATTATAGATAAATTAATCGAGAGGAAATCATAGAGTGCAGAAGATGTTCAGGGGAAATGAAACTGAGAATAAAGATCATATTGCTGAATATAATATAATCTTAAATTGTTAGATTTTAAAGTTACTTTGCAGATTTGTGGTATTTATGCTAAATATTACAATGTTCTCCATCTGCAACAGCAAAGCAACATTTATGCGTCAGTATTTATGTGCTATAATTAAATGGACCATTCTGAGTCCTTTTGGTACTTGAAGTACGATCGGATGCAAATACTTTTCTCCCCTTTGCTCAAGTCGAATGTTTAGCGGGGGCCTGTTGCTCATCACAGAGTGTTGAGCGTGGTCATTTTCTGTCTGAGGAGGAGGTGTGGCTACTGACCCTGAAGCTCAGATGGTTCCTCTGGCTGCAGGTCCCAGTCGGTGGTGGAACCGGGCGTCCTGAAGCGGCCGGACAAAGCCAAGAGCGACGAGGACAACATGCAGCCGCTGCTCTCGCTGGACTGAACACATTTACACACAAACCCCTCCCCCCCCCCCCCAGCACGCCGAGAACGCCTTCCTCCAAAGGGGGAGGAGGGGGGGGGGGAGACGGGAGGGGACGTGTCCCACCCTGAGACGGGAGGAAGGGGTTCTGTACATTTATTTATTTATTTAATGAGTTGCTCGATAGATGCCGCGTTTTCCTTCCTGTGTTTCTTCCTCCGTTTTCAAACAAGGAGGTCGAAACTTACTTTGAGAGTCCGACCGGAGGATTAAATAAGACCACATTCACTTTGTATAAGACGGGGCGAGCGTATTACCTCCTCTGACGTTTATTTCCGGATGTGATGATGTTACCTCCTCGCCGGCCAAACATCTTCCACATGTTCTTTAACATGTCAGTATTATTAGATTAAAATAAGATTTAAAGACACACGGTATTTTCTGCATGTTTTGCTCAGAATCTCACTGTTTTCGTTGCATTATTTCAGGACGTTGTTGGTGTTTTATAATGCAGCTAAAATGTATTTTAATCAGTGTTAGTTATCATCTCACCTCCAGGTCACTTACTTACTTCGGCCTCAAACGCATCTCGCCTTCATCTCCCGTCGCTTTACTAAAGACTCTAATCGTCCCGTTTGAAACTAAAACTCAACATGGACTTTATTTTGTTCCAAATAGTTTTACTTTTAATGTCGAGTCACGTAGTCAAACCATTGATTCATCCGGGTTCATTTTCCCCTCGCTGTGTTTCGCCTCACTGTCCACCAGGCGCCAGAGAGGCGGAGCTAGTCTACCGCCTCCCGTACGAGGCCATCTCGCCCTCTGTTGGTTCACGTGGAAGTTTTCTTCTCAGCTCGAAGTCAGCTGCGGTAAAAAATGTCGAGCTTTCACTTATTTGGTGTTTGAATTCTCCCCGAGAGCAGCGGCTGCTGCAGCGCCGAAATCTCTCCTCTGACGCCGTTTACTGAGACGTATGTTTTACAAAGTCAAGGGAATGTGAAGAAAACCGATGTGTACCGCAGACACACACACACACGCACACACACACGCACACACACAGCCACTGTAGATGCTTCCAGTTGTTAGGATACAACGTTTACATGGAATAAACTGCTTGAATAAAGCGTGTTACTGACAGGAGGTTGTTTGAAGGTCAAAGTACCTCAACTCGGTTTTGTTCGTTTTGAAACGTCCGTCGAGGAAAACAAAACTGAAGATTTACATTTTATTATAAACATCAGGGGGGACGCTTCGTGCGTCGCCATTCAAGACCTTTATTTCTGTATTTTTAATAAAGTGACTATCTAATCTATATGAACTGAAGCCCGGCGGGACGGACTGACCTGCAGGCCCGCTCAGCTGTTTGGAGCCAGAATGAGAGTCAAAGGAGGTCACGGGGTCACAAGGTCACAAGGTCACCAGTCGGGTGTCTCAGAAGGGGTTTTCGGGATGATTTTCGTGGGAGTTTCCCTCTTTTTTGAATTTGAACTGTGCTTTGAAGCTTGAAGTTTTCTCCACTTGCCCAGTTTCGCTCCCGCAGCCCAAAAACATCCCATTAACCACTTTGTGGGGGAGAAGAAGAGCGAGAAGAAGAGCGAGAAGAAGAGCGAGAAGAAGAGCGAGGAGACTCGGCGCGGCGCCTCGGACCTGCAACTTGTTTTCTCGATCAGCGTTCTCCTAAAAAGGACCAATCACTTTTGGACTGTCGGTGTCTTTGGGGAGTCGCTCACATTTCACACTAAATGACTCTGACATGTTTATCAGAGGAGCTCTGATCCACACTGACTCACGTCGCTGTGGTTTTGACATTAATAGAAATGTAGAAGGTGCAGCGGACGGACGAGTCCGAGTCTTTAAATGTTCACAGACTTTTGTTCCAACGCGAGGGGACGAAAAGAAAAGTGAGTTTACAGCAACGAAACAATGATCTTTATAATTCTGTCCCATGTTGGACTAATAACATGAATTCTTTCACTGACTTTAATGTTTTATTTAATTCAGCCAAACTCCTCCATTAAATCCCCAACATATTGCTTCTTATCATTAAGGATTTGTGCACAGAATTATTTCCTTTATTCATATATAGAATATATCATTTGATTGAAATGCATTTTACTTGAGTTGCTGATGTCGGTTCTTTGGTTGTAGAGTTTCAGCAGGAGCAGAAACACGAGCTGAATTGTGACGTTATTATGAAAACACATTCTACTAGGAGCAGAAAACAGTTTTCTGAAACGCATCATGTAAAAAGAGCAAAATAAATATGGACACAGGTAGATTTTCTCACGTTTCCACTCTTTTGTGTCATATTGTAAGACTTGCATTCAGAAGAAATCGAATCAAACGTTTGTGTAAATGTTTATTGACAGTCCGACTCACACAATGTGTTTTCCTCCTGTGACCTCGGCAGACGCCTCGCAGGAGGAATCCCCCGTTTACCCAAATGATTCAGCGATTCTCACGTTGCAACCTGCAGGATCGCTCTGCAGCTCCACGCGCGCCGCTCGCGTCCGTCACACCGTCACTCACATGACACGAGGAACATTTAGGAAAGAAGGGATTTCGCTACACAACCAAACAACCTAAAAACTAACTATTCTCTTCTCTCACTTTAGCAATTCATCTTCTGCAAGTGATTCATCTCAGGGAGACTTTAGAGAGACCTTCAGTGTGTCAAGTGAAGTGAAGTTAGAATCCATCTGTCTATGAGTCAGCTGGTATATTTATACATTCTGCAGCTAATTTTAACTAAACACACAAACGGAACTACGCAAATAAATCTGAAAATACTGAGCTACTTTGACATTTCAAGCAATTATTCTCGCGTCACATCGGATTCCGTGTCAACAAGGACTGAAATGCTTACGATTGACACCTTAAACCTTAAAACTCTCAATTTTCCTCCACAAGAAAACAAACCCGCTGGTTCCATTTACGCCTCAAACATCAGTTTTACAATCACACAGTGTTTTTGAACCGTTTCCTGTGCAGCAGGTTCCTCTTCTGGCTCCGGGGTTCAGAACCCTCAGCGGAAGAAAGAAACAACGACGCTCAACCCGCCGATGTGTTAAAGCTCTGGACCAACACGTGTGTAGAAATATCCAAACATTTGACCGCGTGCGTTGGTTCATGACGCACGAAGAAGAACCTGTGATGGAGGATATGTTACAGTTTGTACCTGGGCTGTAACCCTCCATCTGTCTAAGGATAAATGTGATGCTATGAAACCGCTGTACAGTTTATTACATTTGATCACGTTAGATTCTTTGCACACGGCAGCTCGTTATAATTCGTTCCTAATGTCTGAGATCAGAGCAGTCGATGATGATTTATTGATCCAATAACTCTGTAAACAAAAGCAACACCTGAAGCCGACTGCAGGCGGCTTCTCTCCTCCCGCTGACGCCTCCCATCACCACCATCAGCACCACGACCACCACCACCATCATCACCATCACCACCATCATCACCATCACCACCATCATCACCATCACCACCACCACCACCACCACCACCACCACCATCATCACCACCA
The DNA here is from genome assembly GCF_964276395.1 of Gasterosteus aculeatus. Taxonomy (NCBI): domain Eukaryota; kingdom Metazoa; phylum Chordata; class Actinopteri; order Perciformes; family Gasterosteidae; genus Gasterosteus; species Gasterosteus aculeatus. The sequence goes on from NC_135706.1 coordinate 13,840,440, forward strand.
TCAGCACCATCACCACCATCATCACCACCATCACCACCACCGTCACCACCGTCACCACCATCATCTCCTGGACTCTTTGACCCCGAGTTCAGCTTTTCACGCTTTGCTTTGGTTTCCGACACACGTCGCAGTTCGTAGGTCTGCGATGCTGCAGCGTGAGTGTGATTATTCTGAACGCCGCGTCTTCTCTCATTGCTGAACCCACAGGGACAAGTAGTCAAGTTCGGTAAGACAAAAAAAAGGGTTGTGGATTACGCTCAGCAACAAGTTGAGCAACACGTTGAGCAACGTGTTGAGCAACGTGTTGGGAAACAGCGCTGTCGTCAACGTGGAAAAAATCAGAGCGAGGTAACTGAAAATATGACAACGCATCGAGCGCTGTAAGCGATTAACGGGACATTTATCCTCCGTAGCGGACGGACGGCGTCTCTGGTTCATCGTCAGGTCTCTGAAGACGCTGAATGACGTCCAGGAGACAGAAAAACAGGAAATGAGTCTCAAAGCCACGGGCTCCTTTAAATGATAAAATAAATAAAAGTGGTGTTTATCTGTGAAGACTCTCAGAGAAATAAATCTCAGCGGCTCTTTGTGGAGGCAGCGCTGACTTCCTGTGCGCCATTTTCCCCCCTCGACTCTAAACGCACCCAACGTGCAGGAATATGTCTCAAACACAAACTGCGTCAACAATAAAAAAAACACAAACAAACACCTGCACTCATCTGGAGCAGATGTGGCCGAACCCACTTCGCCACTGAGGAGAAGAGAAGCTCTTATTGTGAAAAACACGCAGCCGGCAGCTTCAAGTCATATTTAATCCGATTCAAATAACGATACCAAACAATTCTTTGTTTCTCTCATTTCATTAAAGCTTCCTAATTTATTTTCAGTTAACAGTCTCAAGTTTAATTTCCACCGTGTGTTTGTCGCTGTGCGTGATTCAAATGGTGTATTAAGTATAAAAACAGACTGCAGCTCCTACTGAACCTCTGCAGCACTACAAGGTGTGTAAGTTCATCTCAGCATTATTTACATCATACGTGACCTCGCCGACGCTTCACTGTTTCTGACGTTAAACTTGATGAGTCGCGGCAGCGAAGCGTCGGGCCGAGAGGAAAGAGCGGGAAACAGCACCTGGAACGGCGGGAGCCCGACCCCCCCCCCCCCCCCCCCCACCCCTCCGCGGGCGGGACATGAACACACAAATAACTGAAAGGACGCGATAGTCTGCGTCCGCTCTTCTCCGTCCGTGGTTTCCTCTCCTCCGGAGGCGAAGGACGCCTGAACGCACCGGGGGGGGGTGGGGGGGTGGGTGGGGGGGCGTGAGGGGCGGGTGGGGGCGGTGGGGGAGACCCGGCTATTGTCCCGACGTCCTCGCCGCCCTCTGCTGCTGCTCCAACATGGACCTGATGGCGGGCGTCATCATGGCGGGGGACACGGCCGGGGTCAAAGGTCGCAAGGGGTACTGTGCGCTTTTACCGGGGACGTAGATGCACTGGAAGTACCGCTGGCCTGTGGGGGGGGGCGAGGACGGAGAGGGACGAGCGATGACGCGTCTGTGACATCATCGCGCGTTTTCAGCCAATCAACGGTAAACAAACAAACAACGTTTCTTACTTGGTTTCTTCTTTGCCGCCGCGTTGTCATCGACCTGCGTTTCTTCTGCAAGACAAAGAGGTTAAAACGTGGAGCTACAGACGCACAGAGCGTGAGTCAGAGAAGGGGAGTCAAGGGAGGACGTGCATGTCAATGGACGAGGGACAAATGAAGGTTTCACTCAAACAAGTCGTTCCTTCACTCGCATATTTACCTCTTTCTAACAACTGAGCAAACATTTAAATATCACTTAATCCAAATTTACGTTTCCCCATCAGCAGAAACGTGATGTTTAATATCACTACGGATTCATTCCTTACACCTTCACCATCACTAACCAACTAAAGACACATGGCACCGTTTCTATAACATGAAACACAGTGTGAGTGTGTGAGGGAGGTGAAGAGTCACGCGGGGCAGTGGGGAGTGGGGGGGGGGGTGACTCAATAAGAACAGAACTCTAATAGCCTCGTCTAATGGATTTAATCAATCCGGCTGAGTATTATTGTTGCCGTATTCATCAAAGGCCGTAATCGCCTGAGGCGACTGCAGGCGGCTCAGAAAAAGCCGCCGATCGTCTCTCCGGCGGCTCATCGCGTTAAATCCTCCTCGCGCTAACGTCATTAGAGGGAATCCGTATTGAGTCACGCGGAGGACGGAGGGAGCGAGTTACGTGAATACCTTCAGAGGAATCTCTGTTTCCATCTCTATGAACAACAAGCATAAAGTATAAAACATGTAAACAAGTGGAGCGAAGTGTAGAAATGTTCCTCATTTCATTACTATCCTGATCTAGTATTTAATTTACTTTATTTCTACATTATCCAATTAATTCATGTCCAACTACCACACATCACAACCCATATATATATATATATATATATATACAGTACACGTACCCAGGGGGACATATGCAAGTTACAGTTGCTCTGCAGGCATAAAGACGTGTAAGAAAAAATGAAATAAAAGACTATTTAACTGAAGAGATTTGTAAAATAAGTGTAAATTAAGTGCTGTGACTCGAAGGACTAAACGTGCATCTCCGTAGTCGAATGGTCGTATCAATAAGAACGTCCTCTGTGGCAGGTCGGAGAGGACGGAGGACTGTGACCGGACGAGGACAAAACCTTTAGTCTCTCGAGTCCCTCCATGAGAATGTCCTTATGTGAATCAGTCTGAACCCAACATACGTGTGCACGTGTCTGACTGTCACTCACTGGCCTGTGATGGTTCTTCTCCATCTAAAACGCAAGCGGAGAGAAAACGAGAGGAAATGATGAAATGTCCCATCATGCATCACACCGTCTCTCCCTCTCTGTGAGTGAATACCTTCGGCCTCTCTGACACCTTTCCTCTCGGCCTTCTCAGCTCTGCCTGCGGGAGGAGAAACGACACGTTCTGACATAAAGCGTCGATCACATCGCCTGCGAGGATCTTTCCTGTGTGATTGGAGGATGAACTTCCACGGGCGAAGGTCCGGCGTTACTTACTTTTCTTGTCCGCCAATAATTTGGATCTTGTTTTGTCTGAGATCAAACAAACAGAATCAGAATCAGAGCCCCGCTCGGCCCCCCGCGGGCCCCCGGGATGCTGAGCCATGGTTGGTTACCGTGGTTACCTGGTTCAGACGGAGCCCCGGCGGCTTTCTGCTCCTTCGCCTGAGACGTGGCATTCGCCCTCCTCGCCGCCTCCGGCCGGGATCTCAGTTCCGTGGGCTGCGGACGCGGTTCTGGGCCTGGATCCGACAACGAGCGACCCGGTTTGAATCTACACGCGCTGACGCGCTGACGCGCTAACGTGCTAAGGCGTCATGTGAGCGAACCTGTGGACGTCGTACCTCTCTTGGCCACAGAAGCCTTGACTTTGCTCCTGGCGGGCGGCGCTTCTGAGAGGAGAATGAAGAAGATGTTTTTCCCCCTCGTGTTCATTCAGGATTTCCTGCTAATGAATGCAAACCAGCGAGCGTCCTCACCTTTCTCCTCAGAGGCCGATTTCTTCAGCTGTCGAGCGGCTTCGGCCTCTGAAATAATGAGGAAAGAGTGGCGATTAGTCGCCTGAATCATTTCCCCGATAAGCTCCGTCACACAGAGGAGGAGAATCAGTCTTATAAATAAAGTAGGAATCGTTCTTCGACCCCTCGGGCTGCTGATCTCTACCTTTCTTAGCAGCAGGTTTGGTTTTCTCTTTCAGAGCCGCGTCTGCGAAAGGAGATAAGAGAGTTCACGCGTTGTTTCTCTATTCGCGTGCCAGTGTTGTGCAGCTGGCGTTGTTTAGTTTGCATTCTCTACCTTTCTTAGCAGCAGGTTTGGTTTTGTCTCTCACGGCTGACTCTGAGAAACAAACAGACTTAAATGTATAAAACGCTGATTTAGTCACTGATTAATATTCATGTGAAGTGGAAACGGTCGTGACCTTTCTTCACCCCTGTCGGACTTTTTTTCTCTTTTCTTAACGTTGGCTCTGCAAAACAATAAGAAGTGACTCAGGAGAGCGTTTGCATTCTAATTCTGATTCCATAGTTGGTTTTAAATGTTAATTGTGCTCGTCTTTTTATTGCATTTCTTTATTAAATCGAATTGAAGACTCAACGTAACCTCAGAGTTTAATCACCTTTCTTTGCAGCGGCAGCTTTGTTTTTGTCAATTGAAGCAGTCGCATCTACAAAAGGAAGAGCAACTTATTGATTATTGTCCTCAGCAACAGAAATGTATGAATGAACAAGCAATCACCTCCGGCGGTGGAAGCAGCCTCCTTCACTTCCTGCTCAACGCTCTCTGCTGCTTTGGGAGAGAAGTCACGTTAAGTTAAAGCTCTCATGACGTCGCGCACGCTGTGGTCTGCATCTCGTGTCTCTGCTCACCGTGGGCCGCAGGCTGGACCCCCGGCTCCACGGGGGCCTCCCCCGGAGGGACGGGGGCCCCCGGCTCCGCCTGAGGCCACGCCGGCGGCTGCATGGGGGGGTACGGCGGGTACGGCTGGTAGGGCTGGTAGTGCGCGTAGAGCGGCGGCTGCGGGTAAAGGGGCGGAGCTCCGGCGGGGTGGGCGGTCACAACCGGAGCGGAAGGAGCTGGGAACAAAAGGGGCGTTTACGCGCACTGGTCCATGCAACAGGAAGTGGTGATGCACTTATAGCTGGTGGATACCTGGCATGGTGGGGGGGGGGTACGGGTTGTCGGTGACGACGTGGTGGACTGGAAGGTGAAGATGCATTTTTGAGATAAAATGGGTTTGTTTATGAAATGTTTACTTCCACTGGGTGTTACTCACCGTACCAGCCGGGGGGGGCCGGGCAGTAGACCGGAGCAGGTCTGCAGGGGCCGACTGAAACAAACCACCTCCGCCAGATTAGAACCATCATCAGAACGATAAGATCCATTCACATTTTGAATTAAGGAGTCAAGCGTATTTGACCTTCTTGTTCAGATTCTGGGACGTCGTCTTGTTTTTTAGTCTCCGTCTCTGATGAACAGATGAGTAAACAACAGTTTTTGTATTTTGCTGCACCAGGAGATTATGTCACTCAAATATACTCACTTTTTTTTGGAGTCTTGGTCGGAGTCTTTTCCGCTCTCTTGGCTTTGTTGTTGGAATTTTAAAAGAGAAAACTTCCCGTTAATTCAAATTGTAAGAGGAATTGTTGCTGGAAATGTACATTTAATGTCATTGAATTATTCCCACGCTCTTCTTGCAGCTTTCTTTGCATTTTTTTTTAAGTATTTAAAGGAATACTTCAACATTTTGGGGGAAGCCCTTTCTGGAGTTACAGGACACGATTGCTGCAGCTTTATTCTGATCAGAATGTTGAACTATTCCTTTAAAAGTCAGTTGCAACCTCCTGATTGAGAGCATCGTACCTCTGAAAGGAGGCGGGAGTCTCCTGGTCCTCGGGGGCTCCAGGACCGCAACCCTGGGCAGACCTGCGACGACAACAACAACAACAACAACACGGTTCATACATCAAGTCGCAGCGCGGCGCACACAGAGGCGGCGTGGAGGCGGCGTGGAGGCGTTACCTTTACGTGTGGGCTTCTCCTCGGCCTTCACAGCCTCTAACAATTAAATAAAAGTAAAATCACAAACAGATTCTTCTGATATGACAGTGGTTTGATGTCGCGATCCCCTCACGGCGTGAACGACATTCACACAGTTACTGTGGTATTTTACAGAGGAAATATGCATAAATAAATATGGTAACAGTATTTTTAAGCACCCCAGGTAAAGCCTGCAGTGATAAAAGTATGGTTTAATGTGAGATATTGCAGTTAAACCTTAAAGTCTCAACTCGCTTTATGAGTAAATATTTCGGTTGAATCTACAGATAAAACATTTATTTCTGTTTTATCTGTTTGCTTTATTTGTGTTTGGACTGTGTTCAGAGTTTTGTGTGGATTGAATCTCTCTGGTACCTTTTCTCCTCCTCACAGCGGAAACTCTCCTCGGAGCATCTGGAAGAAGCGGTTGGGTTTTAGTGATGCATTGTGGGTATTTTTTATTTCATCTTGACACGATGGTCCCGACTCAAACCTTTTCTGTCCTCCGTCTCGGCGGCGGGCTCTTTGGCCTTGGCGGAGTTCATACAGGGACACACTGGAAGCACAAACACACCGGTGAGGTCACGGCGGAGGCCGACGCCGCCCACAAGCCGCCGCCCCCGCCGCCGTGACCTCGGCTCCCTGACCTGCGGCCTCCTCCACCGGTCTGCTCACGTCCACCGAGGCCTTCTCCTCGCCGCCTTCGTCGTAGTCTTCCTCCTGCTCGTCCTCGGGCTCGTCCACGGTCCTCTTCAGTCCGGCGCCCGGCTCCTTGTCTCCGTCCTCTTTGTCTCCGCCCCCCTCGCCCTCGTCCTCCTGGAGAGCGCCGGCTGAGGACGAATGTGTTCATCAAAGGTTTTAGATCAAACAAACAGGATTCTGTGACTGTAAACTAGATAATAACACACTATAAGGAAATACATTTTGATCTTTAAATCTAATTAAAATGAAGAAAGATGAAAGTAAAAATTATTTATTTTATTTTATGTCATTTTAGTTTGAGGACTAGAGGGACGTGAGGAAAACTTCACTTTCCTGTTAGTAAAACAACGTTTCGTGCATCAAACCAAATGTTTATTCCGCTTTTATCAAATATGTTTTGCCTGTTTTACTGCGACTGAATTCAAGAAAAAGTGTGAATAATAAACAATAATGAAGGTTGTGTGATTCTCACCAGTTGTTCCTGCTTCAGCCTCCTCAGTCTGCTCTTCAGCCTGTTTGGGGTCTTCTTCCTCTTCATCGTCCTGGTCCGCCTCGGTCTTTAGCGCCTCCTGCTGGCCGGTGGACGCTGCTGCAGTGGAAGCTGCAGGTGCACATTGTTGTGTTATTAATCAATATTCAATATTAACCAATAATTAATAACAGAGCCAGTGAACTCAAAGGACTTTGTGGAAAAATGTCCCTACAAAAAATAGGAATTAAAGAGACCATCATCATCATCATTATTGCTTCAATACATAATTAATGTTGATGTATCGAGTTGGTAGAATATTTCAACTGTTGATATTAATTAATCTTTGTTTAATTTATCCTAATTGAATTGTAATGGACACCTGCCAGCCAATCAGAAACCAGGATTTTCTTTAGCAAAGGACTGAAGGGAAATAATTTAAAGAAACAAAAAATAATCAATAGTGCGGATTATACCTGCAAGCAAGACTTCATCAACATCATCATCATCATCGTTGTCTTCGTCATCATCATCGTCGTCCTGCTCGTCATCCTCGCCCTCTGAGGACTCGAATTTGACTTCATCGTCGTCATCATCATCATCATCGTCCTTTTCAGCGGCAACAAGTGTTTCTTTTTCTTCTTCGTGTTCGTGGAGCTCAAATGAGCTGTTGTCGATATCTTCATCATCGTCATCGTCGGTTGTGTCGTAGGAGATGTCTTCACTGAAGACGGTCTCTTCATCTGTTTGAAGAGCGATGTCCTCTTCTTCGTCATCATCTTCATCGCCCAAGACTCCGCTGTCGGTGCTCTCAAAGGCGGTCACGGGTTCCTCCTCCTCTTCCTCCTCCTCCTCTTCGTCAACACCGTCGTCACGGTGGTCTTCTTCAGTGACCTCACCTGGTTTGTCGTCATCGTCGAGGTCTCCGAGGTCACCGTCTTCCTCATCATCTTCATCGTCCGCAAAGTGGTCAGAGGAGGCGACGGAGATGTCGTCCTCTGATTGGTCCAGATCATCATCATCATCATCATCATCATTATCAGCAGCATCATCAGCAGCAGCAGCAGCAGCAGCAGCAGCAGCAGCAGCAGCGTCCTCGGCCACTCGGACGTCTCCGTCCAGGTGTTCATCGTCAATGTCGTCATCGTCATCCTCAACAGGTAAAGGAGGAAGACCTTCCTCCTCAGCAGGTTTTTGATCTTCGTTGTCTTCATCATCCTCACTGGCTGCGAGAACGGGAGGAAGATGAAGCTGCAGCTCGTCCTCGCTGTCTGACGTCACGACCCCCTCCGCTAATTTGTCGTCTTCGTCGTCTTCTTCGTCCCTCGGGAGCGCAGATCCACTGACTTCCGAGGTGTCAGTGAATGCGTCGTCATCTTCGTCGTCTTCATCGTGGCTGTCAGAGACGTCAGAATCGGGAGACGCCGCCGAGTCTTCCTCCTCAGAGGAGGAGGAGGGGGGTTCAGGAGAAACTTCATCATCGTCAGCATCAGCGGCTGCAGGTTCAGAGGCCACGACATCATCTTCATCAGCAGCATCTGGGTTCTCTTCTTCTTCCTCTTCATCACCGTCATCATCACCATCATCATCATCTTCTTCTTTGTCATCAATTTCAGCTGAAACAGCTTCCGGTTCCTTCTCCTCTTCACCCTCATCTTCAGCTGCTGCCTCCAACTGTTCTTCATCATCGCCCATCTCCTCTTCTGCCTTCAACTCATCCTCCTCTTCATCGGCAGCTGTTTTAACTCTCTCTTCATTTGACTCCTCTTCTCCTCCCTCCTCCTCGTTTGTGTCTTTTTTTTCTTCTCCGTCCTCTTCCTCCTCTTCAACTCCCTCTGCTGCTTCCTCCTCCTCTTCTTCACCCTCCTCTTCTTCTGCCATCACCTCAACTTCCTCTTCATCAGCAGCTGTTTCAACTCCCTCTCCGTCTGAGTTCTCTTCTTCTCCTCCCTCCTCCTCCTCGTCTTCTTCTTCCTCCTCCTCCTCCTCCTCTGCTTCCTCCTCTTCCTCTTCTTCCTCTTCCTCCCCCTCCACTCCTTCTTCTTCCTCCTCCCCTTCATCAGCTTCCTCCTCATAATATTCTTTATATTCCTCATCATACTCCTCTTCATACTCCTCCTCATAATCCTCCTCATCCTCGTCTAGTTCATCCTCCTCCTCCTCCTCCTCCTCCTCCTCCTCCTCCTCCTCCTTCTTGTACTCCTCCTCCTCTTCCTCCTCCTCCTCCTCTTCACCAGCAGCCTCCCCTCCCTCTTCTCCTTCCTCGTCTCCCACATCTTCGTCCTCCTCCTCCACAATTTCGATCACCGGTGGTATTGCGTTCACTTGCATCTCAATAACTGTAAGAAACATCTCAACGTTATTCTAAATCTTCATCTTAAAGCGAGAACATCAATGTTCAGTAATGTCCATCGAGCTGCTAATGGCTCATGTGACTCCTCGCACGCCCTGAACGATCGTACCTTTACTTCTGGAAGGTAGAAATTCTCCTGGAACAAAGGAAGGAACACGTGAGTCAGAAACAAACGAGAGAAGAGTCAAACCGTCTTAGTAGAAGTTGGTTAGTGAGAAGCTTCTCATGAGGAAGGTTATTGGGATCTGAACACATACCTTTTATGTTTAGATTTACTCAGTGATGTTAAAGGGGGAGGGACGGGATCGATTATCTCCAGTTAACACGTTCTTTGGAAAAAAGTAATCATAAAATACTTTTTGCTTTCTTAATCTTCACCTCCTCCTCCTCCTCCTCCAACCATCTTGAATCTTTGAGATCGTTCATACATTAAGACAGCGTGAAAATCCATAATAACAAAAATCGAATCTGAGCTCCTTCTGCGAAAAGTTACTCATTCTACACGTCTAGGGCTTTTATTGTGAAAGGTAAGAATGCAGCGAGGGCTTGAAAGGATATAAAGTATGTAGAGGAGAACCGAACAGCCCTTCACAAAGGAAGGTTTCAGCCTGATTAAGTCATGTGACACACACGGCGTGCGCGGCGGCAGCAGAATGACGACTGCAACAGGAAACAAAAGGCGAGTACGAACCTTTTTTCCTCACGGCGTAGAGATTCCCTACAGGAGAGCACAGGAGCAAAAGGAAGTCAGTGACATCACGCGACGGGAGAAAGCCCCCCCCCCCCCCCCCCCCCCTGTCCCCCCATCCTCCCCCCTCGAGCTCTGAGGGACGCCGTACCTTCTTCATCTTCCGGAGCGACCAGGCCGGCCACGAACTTCAACACGGCGCCGATGGCGTTGGTGGACTCCTCCACGGCGTCGTTGACCGCCTTCAGGGGGTCCGAGCCGATCCTGCTGAGGCCTCCTGGTGGAGCAGCGACACAAAGTCAGCCGTTTCATGAGGGGGTGGAGGGCCGGGGGGGCCGGGGGGGTCAAACTGTGGTGGGGCTGCAGGAGCTGATCAATAATAAATAAACGGAGCAGGAATGCTCCACCTTCCAGTTTGACCACAGCGACAAGCCTTCACTTCACAGGGTGCGAGAAGGACACGCTGAGCCTCCTCCATCACGTCCCTACTCAGGCTTCCACTTTTAGGCTTTGAGTTTTGCTTCATATTAGACGGACTGGGAGTTTGATGAAGGAGGACCAGTGTTCCCAGTGCAGACGCTTTTCAATCAGTTAAGAGGATCTTAACTGTTGAAGAGACGAGTTTCTCCCATTAAGAGACGATCTCAGGCTCCAATGCATTGTTCACTTAACTTCTCCGAGGCCACAGAAAGCCACCAGGCCAAAAATATCCAGTCCAACGCATTTTAAAAGCAGAGATTTCAGATGAGATTGATTGATCATAATTTATCAAATCAAGCTCAGCTGAAGGAAATGTCCAAAAATACATCATTTAGAAGAAGAAATAAACGTGCTGAAGACATAAATCTGAGAGTTGGAAGTCAGCATCAGACAGGGGGAGGAGGGGGAGGAGCGGGGGGGGGGGGGGGTAGCAGGAAGCTCTCATCCCTCAGAGAGAAGCTGGTTAGTAGCACATTGGGAGTCTTGCCTCTACGGCCTGAGTCCTTTAAAACCTTCCTGGGGAGAGGGGGGGGGCGACCTGGGTGGAGGAGAAACACAGCGGCAATAAAGCAGAGACATCCAACAGGCGGGTGGAGCAGAGAGGAGGGAGGGGCTCTGATGGCGGGTGGGGAGGGTGGAGAACTTAAGAGGAGTCCATGTTTCTATTTGAGGTCAAAGTTGTGAATCGTTTAGGAGCCGATGGAGGAATGAAGAGTGGAGGTGAACAGAAACAACAACCGGAGGCACACGCCCCCCCGACCCCACCCGACCCCTCCGACCCCCTCCTTACCTGAGACGGTCTTGTAGTCAACCAGGTCAAACATGATGACAAAGACACAAGACCACGTGATGATCAGAGCCAGAACCAGGATCCAGGCCAGCGGGGAGCTGAAGGTCGAGTGGAGGTCGTCCGAGAACGTCTTTTTGGGTCCTCGAGCGGCGGCGGCGTTACTGCCGTCGATGACCATGGTGGTGGTGGAGGAGGCGGAGGAGCGCGCTGAGAAGCAGAGGAACGTCTTATTGAACATTCACACGTTTCTGCTCTAATATTCATCCCTCAGTTCAGTGTTTGGCTCAAATTCAGTCAGCAGTCGGTTTCAGTCGAACAATCTTTAGCTGACGTTCACCCGTCTGTCTCATTCAACGCCTGTGCACCCTGACGGGGGCCGTGTGACTTCCTGGGTGTGGGAGGTGGGACCATTGGCATTTGAGGTCAAAGGTCAAATGTTACATTCAAAGAACCATGCACCCAAACAGAATCTCCCCGGTCCTGCAGGGCGCTGCAGGGCGTCACTGTGGGTGCTGCAGGGCGTCACTCAGGCCACCTGTCCTCTCCCCTCAGCTACTTGTTGGCAGCGACTGCAGGTTTCTCCATTACTGCTGACTCAAGCAGCTCAAGCAGCATTTTAAACATGCACACACACACACACACACACACACGCCTCTTTCTGACCTCATTATGCTCCATGACTCCCGCGGAGCGTGATGACATCATACCTCCGGGTTTAAGTGATTTTTTTGTCTCAGCATCTTTATTTTTTCCCGAGTTGTTACCAGCTAGAATTCAGCATGTGCCGATAAATGACGTGAGTGCGGCGCTCTCTGGATGCCCGACTTTTGCTGCTTTTGAAATGGGACCTGAGTGACAGCGATCAAACGTCCGGTGAAAACAAGCTCTCAGATCCTTCTTCTAATGACCGATAAACCTTTTTACTCTCCAATCCCACTGTTAATATCCATGATGAACGTTTGGACATCACCACTGAGCTCTGAAATCATTATTACATGTACCCCCCCCCCCTCATTCATTTCCACCATCCCTTATTAGAAGCCACCTCTAAACGGTTGGAGCAGCCATCCGTGTGTGATTCCTCCTTTTATGGCGGAGCTCCTCCATTCCTGTCGTTTCTCTCCCCGGTATCCATCGCATCTCATAACAGCCATTAGGAGCTTTATCTTTCGTACAGAACGTTTCCCCAACGTGTGCACGGGGCTGAACGCCCCCCCACAAACAGGAAGCCAGTGTGCAGCTTTTCCGTGGGTTTTAGGCTCAGACTCTGGTTGTGAAGACTCGGCGATGATCTCCATGTCTTAACGAAGAGGCCTGAAGCCACTCGGCTGCCAATCAGCCGGGCTGAAGGTGATTGGACGATGCCGAGGTCGCCAAACTCCACTCTTCACTTTGATCAACATGTCAACTCTGTGGAGTCTCATTTCGTTAAAGAAGACATTTCTTTTTCTTGGACAGGGCCCCCCCTGGGGGGCTTCTATTATCCACATTGACCATGACTGAAAAGCACATCCTGCTTCCCTTGATGGTTTCTTGTCAGCACTCTGAGGCCCTGCGGGGGTCACAGGGGGTCACGCGATACGCGATAGCGCCATATTTTTAGATTCTTCCAATCATCAAATCCCCCAACGCAGCGAACAGTAAAACAGGAGGGGTCGGGGGGGGGGGCAAAACAAAACACACGGATCCTGAGAGAGCTTAATATACACACATTACATCAGGCATGCTGCGCGTTACGCCGTCACGGTACTTTACCTTCAACGCTTTCGGTCATGCTGTCGGAGCGGTAAATCCTTGGAGCAGGTTAAGTCGCCATGGAGACGAATATTTACGGTAGAACCTGGAGTCCGGTGGGCGCGTGTTTAATCCCGGAATTTAACTCCAACACGGAAACGACAAAAAAAGACAAAAGAAAAAAGAAAAACACTTTGTCCAACGTGGTGTTTCCCCACAAAGTGGACGAGGCCGGGGGGGACGGACGGCGACCGAGTCGAGGTGGTCACTGTCTTCTGCCCTTTGCCCGGGTGGTGCTGTGGTTGTAGAAAGGAGAAGCCCCCTCCTCCCCACTCTGACAGAATTAGATCGGCCACCGGGGGGGGGTAGTGGGTGTTAGGGGGGGGGGACACAGATCACAGACCAGCAGAGAGAGACACCGCTCCAAAGTAACCTCAACTTCAGCCAGTTTCACACTGATTAAAGATCAATAATCATCGTGATCGGCTTCTTTCACTTCCTTCTCCTGATGCATCAGACGCCTGAAGCTCATCGGACGCCGTCACGTTCACGCTGTCCTCTGGGCCTCGGGCCCGGAGTTATTCTTAGAGCGGCTCGCTGGTATTCTGCTTCGCCTTTTTAGGCCGGAGGCGTGACCTCAAACCCCCCCCCCCCCTCCCCCCTCCCTCCATGGTAACTAATCCCCCCCTTCAGACCCCAGCGCTCCGTGAGGAGCTGTCACCATGTGGAGAGAGAGACGATGGGGGGGAGGCGTCGTCGCCGTGAACAGGTCTCAGATCAGATCGTGGACTCGAGGGTTTGTCCGCGTTACGCCGGCGTCCACAAAGACAAATGCACAGATAACGGGATGCAACCACTTTATTCATTCTTCACAAGGGAACAACACAAAATCTTCATATTTGATGAATGATGACTCTTTACTTCTGCGTCTTTACGTGCTTTATACTTCCTTCACTTTCCCAAGTATTGGGAAATACAGATTTTGGATTTAAAGATTCCTTCTGTTATCGGTCAGAGACTAATTCATCTCCAGTGTGTCAGCGGCGGTCCTCTCAGAAATTGTTCTTCTACTTCTCAGGCAATTGATACGATCACCAGCAACAGCACCAAAAGCACCCCAAGTACTGCTAGCACCGCATACCCTAAAATAAAAGAAAAAAGACATTTACCATAATTTACTAAATGAACATCATGCTGTATTGAAGAAGATTTTAAACTAGGGTCGCGGGGGGGCTGGAGTCCATCCCAGCCAACTTCGGGCGATAGACAGGGTACACCCTGGATTGGTCGCCAGCCAATCGCAGGGCAACACAGAGACATACAACCATTCGCACTCACATTCACACAACTACGGGCAATTTAAAGTCCCCAATCAACCTGATCCCCAGAGCATGTCTTTGGACTGTGGGAGGAAGCCGGAGAACCCGGAGAGAACCCACGCAGACTCCACACAGAAAGGCCACTGGGCGGAATCGAACCCAGGACCTTCTTGCTGTGAGGCAACAGTGCTAACCACCACGCCACCGTGCCGCCCTCCTGCACTCTGGTATGTACCTTAAATATAAAACCACATTCTATTAAAGATGCGTTGCTACTCTCCCTCCACTGAAGCTCATCAAAGACCTAAAATATGGCATATGTTACTAAAAACACTGAATGATTTATTTTGCTTGCGAGGTTAAAGCAACACTTACAAAATGTGGTCTTTTTCCACAAAGGAACCTGTAGGGAAGAAAGAAAATAATATGAAGTCACATGATTAGTATTAAGGAGACTCATTTTTGGACTTTAGAATCTTTTTACGTTGTTATCATTGTGTAAACTGCTTTCATCTCGAATCGGCACACCCAGTTTGGTGTTGCTTTCACTGCTGTACTGCTGTCCTTTCTCACGGACAAGTGCTGACTTATCATGCTTGCATAGCTCACTCCCTCGATAAAAAGGAGGCTGCAAGGGAAAATCCGGTCAGAGTTGGCTGTGATCGAGTGAAGAGTCTAGTACTCTACGATTCCTGACCGGGCTCCCCTTGCAGCAAGAAACATGAAGTCGACTGAGTGTCTTTGTTTCTCGTGCTGTGAATCATTCTCTGGTATAATCAGCAGGTGTCATGGTTTGTTACCACGACCCAACGCTCATCACATCCCTCATTTCTGCCACAACGTTGTGTGGACGCCTCGTCGCGTCAGAAGCAGTCGTCGTACCTGTGAACGGGAAGAAGACCCAATCTTTGGCAAGAAAGGAACCTGTAGGAAAGGAAGAAAATAATGTGAGGTCACATGATTAGTATTAACGAGACTCATCACGTCCCTCATTTCTGCCACAACGTTGCGTGGACGCCTCGTCGCGTCAGAAGCAGTCGTCGTACCCGTGAACTGGAAGAAGACCCCAGGAAGTCGGCGACCTGCTTCTGCATGATGTCGTTGAGTGGGCAGGACAGGAGGTTGTTCTGGTAGAACAGGCAGTCCACGGTGAGCCACACCCTCGGGTCGTTCACCTGCCTCCTGCTCTCCGCCACCACGTGACGGGGATCGAACGTGTGATGCATCACCACCAGAACCGCCGGTTTGCCATCCGTCAGCACTGAGGGCACACGGCGATGTTCAAGAAGGCCACAAACCACCACATGTTGAGCTTATTTTAGGTTATTTGAATCCTCGGTGGACTTTCCTACCCGAGTTGTCGCTCAGGGCCGCTTCGATGTCGGTTCCGACTCGTGAAACCACGGGACAGAAAACCATCAGGAAGTCGCTCTTTGCGTAGGACTCCACCTGGACTTTGCCGATCCTTTTCAGATAATTGACGACGTCTCCATGAGCGCCGTTGGTCTTTCCCGCCAGGTGGACGAAGAAGTTCTTCCCAAACACTGAAGGAAGGGAAGAACGTCCGTCTTCAGCTGGTTTCAGCAGACATTTGAAAAGGACGCTAAACATTTCTGAACTTTGTAATTCTTAAAACGATGGACAACATCTTGATTCAATACTTGTGTTTTCATTTTAACAAAACATACTGTGGCCAGTGAGGAAATGGACCTCCTGAGCTGGATTAGACTGGGATGCTGCAGGTTTACCCATTAGACTGAGCTTAAAGGCTGCACACAACGACGCTGCAGGTTCTTTGGTTCTTTTCAGGAGTGCTTGGGGTGGTGGGGCTGGTGACCGAGCCTCTCATCTGCTCCTCTATAGACAATAACCGCACCCTGTGCTACCGGTGGTCACAATGCCGATAGTTCCTTAAATGGGTGTGTGCTTTTTCAACATCCTGGTCATGTCTTGGGGGGAGGGGGAGGTCAAATCAGCAAAAGTCCCATGATGCACAAAAGCCATTAATAACACAACTGCTTCACACTTTTAAGTAAGAAAAAATCCTGCATTCAAAAGATAATTTAAGTAAAGGCATAAAAAGTATTTGCAGCTGAATGTGCTGTAAGGAAATCAAAAGGGAAAGTAATCCCTGTGCAGCTAAAGTCATTGAGCTTGAGTTTAAGTACATTCATGGAACTGCAGTAAATGTACTTTTCCACGTTCCACCACTGAGAAACGTATTCATTTATCAGAAAACCCATCAGAGCTTCTCTCACCTCTCCTCTGCTGCAGCTCATCGTCCCTGAGGAGCAAACACAGAGGAACCTTAAGTCAACACGGTCCAAAGTACAGACAATTCTTACATGCATCACAGACTCTTTTTGCCCCCCCACAGCTGGAGTTACCTCAGAAGCATATAACCCTCAGAGTGCATCCGAGTCATGCTGACACCCGGCGCTTCACAGGACGCTTACTTACTGGGACGGGTGAAGTCTTGTCAAGGATTCTGGCATATTCGTCTCAAACACACAGACGATAGATTCAGCTCCCTCTCCGTCAGACTGCTTTCACTTTTGCTTTGACAAGCAGGCAAACACAGGAGGGAGGAAGAGAGGGTCCGAGACACCGCAGGGGGGAGGAGGGAGGAGCCAGAGCTGCTGCTGTTGCTGCACGGACCCTCCCAGATGTTACATCACAGAGGAATTACAGGTGTAACACCTTTAAGCACAGTAGATGTGACTTTACGGCTTCACAAACTTGCTTGAATCAATTCAATGTCCAATGTTCATAGATCGGCATCTTCTGCTCGGCAATAAAGTATTGATAACATTTTCAGTCGTTGGCGTTGTGCAACCTTTTTACTCTCCAATCCCACTGTTAATATCCATGATGAACGTTTGGACATCACCACTGAGCTTTCAAATCATTATTACATGTACCCCCCTCCCCCCCCTCGTTCATTTCCACCATCCCTTATTAGAAGCCACCTCTAAACGGTTGGAGCAGCCATCCGTGTGTGATTCCTCCTTTTATGGCGGAACTCCTCCATTCCTGTCGTTTCTCTCCCCGGTATCCATCGCATCTCATAACAGCCATTAGGAGCTTTATCTTTCGTACAGAACGTTTCCCCAGCGAGTGCACGGGACTGAACGCCCCCCCCCCCCACAAACAGGAAGCCAGTGTGCAGCTTTTCCACACAAGGCGGCGCATGCGATAGGGAGGGTGTGCTGTGCAGCACAAGGGGTTGGCGGTTCGAATCCTCGCTGCTCCCTGTGCCAAGTTGAAGTGTCCCCGAGCAAGACACCTAACCCCCAATTACTCCACATAAAATGATGTCAAACCATGGGCGTTTTGGATAAAAGTGACAGCTGCATGTATAGTAATGTCCTGTAAGTCAAAGTCATCATCGTATCTCATTATGGTGACTTACAGGACCTGTTTTTCAGTGGCTGACATGGGCTTCCATACATTTACCTACAACAGATGTAGATGGATTGTGATTCACTGCACTTGTATGTGTAGTTCCACCACTTCATAAAATATATGTAACATGCAGTTGAATTGCGGTAGTTTGCTATTATTGTAAATTGACAGCTTTAACTGTTTATTCATGACATTGGCCGTTAATTTACAAGCAAGGGATGGAAATTTAACTGTATGTTACAGTTATTATGACATGCTGTAAGATACTGTTAGAAATGCACCGTAAATTTACAGCAATTTGTTACAGTGCGCGTTACGCCGGCGTCCACAGAGACAAATGCACAGATAACGGGATGCAACCACTTTATTCATTCTTCATGAAGGAACAACACATAATCTTCATATGTGATAATTCATTCACAGGAAGTTTTGACTCTGAAACGTAAGATTTGATGACACACGACTCTACAAGACACATTTAAACATGAACGTGCAACAATCAGGGTTGTAAAGTAACAGTTTCACACCCAACAATTAAGGTAAAATCAGTTTGGAATAATTACAGCCAACATGATGACTCTCTCCTTCTGTATCTTGCTTTATTCTTCCTTCATTTTCCCAAGTATTGTGCCTCAGAAAAAATAGTATTGATCAAACGCTTCAGCCAAAACACAGTAATATTATTTAAAGATGCCTTCGGTTATCGGTGAGAGACTAATTCATCTCCAGCGTGTCAGCGGCGGTCCTCTCGGAAATTGTTCTTCTATTTCTTAAGCAATTGAGTTATAAGCACCACCAACAGCACCCCCACTAAACAAACAGCTCCTGCCACCGCAACTAAAATAAAGGAAAAAAGATGTTTGGATCAACAGTCAACTTATTTAGAGAGGAAACAGATGTGACCACAGTGAAAACATCCCCTACAATGAGACTTTTTTTAAGTAAATCACACCCTGCTGTATGGTCTGTTTGACTGAAATGGACCATAATCTACTAAATGCTGTATTGAAGAAGATTTGAAACTATAGATTGAGACCATAAACTCCTGTTTACAATGTTTACTGAGGGAAGTAGAGTCGTTTTCTCATAGACGTCTATGGGACCAGAGGAGTCGCCCCCTGCTGGTCACTACACAGAATGCAGGGCTGAAATATTCAAACTGCACTCTGGTATGTACCTTAAATATAAAACCACATTCTATGAAAGATGCTTTGCTACTCTCCCTCCACTGAAGCTCATCAAAGACCTAAAATATGGCATATGTTACTAAAAACACTAAATGATTTATTTTGCTTGCGAGGTTAAAGCAACACTTACGGAATGTGGTATTCTTCCAGAAAGGAACCTGTAGGAAAGGAAGAAAATAATGTGAGGTCACATGATTAGTATTAAGGAGACTCATCACGTCCCTCATTTCTGCCACAACGTTGTGTGGACGCCTCGTCAGAAGCAGTCGTCGTACCAGTGAACCGGAAGACGATCCCAGGAAGTCGGCGACCTGCTTCTGCATGATGTCGTTGAGTGGGCAGGGCAGGAGGTTTTTCTGGTAGAACAGGCAGTCCACGGTGAGCCACACCCTCGTGTCGTTCACCTGCCTCCTGCTCTCCGCCACCACGTGACGGGGATCGAACGTGTGATGCATCACCACCAGAACCGCCGGTTTGCCATCCGTCAGCACTGAGGGCACACGGCGATGTTCAAGAAGGCCACAAACCACCACATGTTTAGGTTATCTTAGGTTATTTGAATCCTCGGTGGACTTTCCTACCCGAGTTGTCGCTCAGGGCCGCTTCGATGTCGGTTCCGACTCGTGAAACCACGGGACAGAAGACCATCAGGAAGTCGCTCTCTGCGTAGGACTCCACCTGGACTTTGCCGATCCTTTTCAGATAATTGACGACGTCTCCGTGAGCGCCGTTGGTCTTTCCCGCCAGGTGGACGAAGAAGTTCTTCCCAAACACTGAAGGAAGGGAAGAACGTCCGTCGGTTTTCATTTTAACAAAACATACCGATAGTTCCTTAAATGGGTGTTTGCTTTTGCAACAACCTGGTCATGTCTTGTGGGGGAGGGGGAGATAAAATCAGCAAAAGTCCCACAACGCACAAAAGCCATTATTAACACAACTGCTACACACTGCTTCACACTTTTAAGTAAGAAAAGCATTCAAAAGCTAATTTAAATAAAGGTATAAAAAGTATTTGCACTTAAATGTGCTGTAAGGAAATGAAAAGGGAAAGTAATCCCTGTGCAGGTAAAGTCCCCTGAGGGCATAAATGTACTTTTCCACGTTCCACCACTGAGAAACGTATTAATTTATCAGAGCTTCTCTCACCTCTCCTCTGCTGCAGCTCATCGTCCCTGAGGAGCAAACACAGAGGAACCTTAAGTCAACACGGTCCAAAGTACAGACAATTCTTACATGTATCACGGACTCTTTTTGCCCCCCCACAGCTGGAGTTACCTCAGAAGCATATAACCCTCAGAGTGCATCCGATTCATGCTGACACCCGGCGCTTCACAGGACGCTTACTTACTGAAAGGACTGGTAATTTGTTGTCAAGGTATCTGGCATATTCGTCTCAAACACACAGACGATAGATTCAGCTCCCTCTCCGTCAGACTGCTTTCACTTTTGCTTTGACAAGCAGGCAAACACAGGAGGGAGGAAGGGAGGGTCTGAGACGGCGCAGGGGGGAGGAGGGAGGAGCCAGAGCTGCTGCTGTTGCTGCACGGACCCTCCCAGATGTTACATCACAGAGGAATTACAGGTGTAACACCTTTAAGCACAGTAGATGTGACTTTACGAGTTCACTTGCTTCATCAATTCAATGTCCAATGTTCAGAGATCGGCATCTTCTGCTCGACCTCAGAGAGGCAATAAAGTATTGATAACATTTTCAGTCGGTTGTGCAGCGTCACCGCTAAACTCTACAGACTGATCCTTTAACCTCGACTGACAGAGCACGAAGCAGGAGGAGGAGGTTTTACATTTAGCTGCTAAAAAGCTCCTATTTTCCTCAGGAGGCCCGATGAGACATTTCAGGTGGCTTGTTGTTGGCTGGATGTTTGGTTGCCGCAGCAACGCTGTAATCTCTCATGAGCCCAAATGGGCCCAACAAGGGAAAATGTATTGCAACTTTATTGAATGTGAAACCACGTGAAATCAATCATTCATTAACCTGCTGCTATCTTACTGCGCTGTCGGCTGTCTGGAGGCCCCGCCCCCCTCTGGTCCCCGTGCTGCTGCATTCAGGGTCTGTTGTAAACTTCCGTGACTGTGTGGTGAAGACGAAGAAACAGCTGGCTCACGCATTCACAAATATAATAAAGGGAGATGACGTACATAAAATAATATATATGTATAGATATCGTATTGTACATAAATCACAATAATGTAATGTCACACAGCATGCTTTTTTAAAAGAATGCACAAGGTCCTAAACGTACGAAGACGAAGTCATCGTGTAAATCGCGGTACTTCCCACCGCCCGTGAACGCGGCAGCAGATGCGGCTCTTATTCGTTCGCAGGAGGGCGTTCCTCCTCCCGAGACGCACGGAGTGCACAACAATGCCGGCGTGCGTCCTTCGCGCGTAGACGCTGTGGGAGCTTCGTCTTCTCGTTGCCCGCATCGCAGGAGCTTGATCCGCCGGCGCCTCCCTTCATGGTGCCCCTCCCTCGGAGGGGTCACTGCCGGGGGGGCAGCGGAGGAGGAGCAGGAGGAGGAGCGGGAGGAGGGGAGGGGGGGGACTCCGCAGACATGGAGGCTAACCGTCTTCGCGCAGGGACGGTACCGTAGAACCGGAGGCTTGCCGTTGCGTTTTTCTTCCACCACCGACCCGCCTCCCGGTAAGGAACAACGGGAGCACCGGTCACCGGGTCTCGGGTGCCGAGCTGGTTCCGCTTCCGGCTGCACGCGTCGTCCTCCAAATGTCCCGTTAATGTCTTCATGTTGTTTTAATTCACACGGACGCGCGGATGACCGTTACCTGCCGGAGAGCTCGGTGGAAAACTATAAATATGCTCACGCGTCGCTCACTTTAACCACGTTTTGTTTGGCTCCCTGAACGCCTCTCGTCGGTGGCCTTCAACGTGACGACGCGCGCACACAACAAACGTGCGGGTGAAACACATGCTCATTGTGTATATATATGAATATATGCTCATTGTTTACGTAATGGAGGTAAAAGTACAAATACACGAGTTTAAACTTCTAGAAGAGGGAGAACGCAGAAATACACAATTAAAAACACGTAGTCTGCATTCTTGTCACTTGTATTTATGTATCTATCATTATTATATAATAATGTTATTTTCTTGGTGCAGCGTATTTCATAATAATACACAACTGTAAGAATACTGTTTCAAGTAAAGCTCATATATTCTACATTCCTAAATAATAGAAAATAAAATATAGGCAGCAAAATAAACATAAATGTAAAAATAGTCATAACAATGTATCATCATCATCATTGTAATAATCTTTTGGCCGTGGTTATGTATTGAGTATCAATGGTTAAGGTCAAGCGGTAACAAAATAGAATATAACACACTAATAATTACTGATGTCACTGACAAAATGCGTCTTTATTGGCTGTTTTTCCTCCTAGAATGGACCCGGCACACAGCGGGGGGGACATGTCGCCTCTGTACGTGCCGAGGAAGCGCAAATCGTCCCAGTCCCAACCCAAAGGTACGGAGGTTTGATTCTGAAAAGCTCCCGTCCCCTCTGCGTCTCTGATTGTAACTCAAGTGCAACGTTGCCTCCCATCAGTTGTGCAGCGATTGGCGGAGAGAAGCTGCGGCTTGAACTCAGCGGGATCTCCTCAGGTGAGAACAACGCGACGAGTAGTTTGAGTGCACATGGATCTGTGGTTCGTCACAGCGCTCTGCTGGAATGTTTCAGGATGACGAGTCCGAAGCCCCCGACGCCCTGAAGACGAGGATAACTTGTGGAAGGAAGAGGTGAGCGTTTAGAGCCGCGTGAGGATACTGAAATAATTACTTATTTGTAAAAATTTAAATTTCCATTTAAATAACTTTTCTTCGTCATTAGTGGAACAATAAGTGTTGATGTTTTGCGTTTGTTTTTTAAACCAGGTATGAGGACCTCCAGAGTGTTTCTATGGTAACAGTAGACTACCCGACCACTAGCTGCTCAGTGATGTCATCGGGTGGCCTGGCCAATGGGGCGGACCCCGGGTCCGTGGCTCCGCCCTCTGCAAGGCTGCCTCCGAGACTGGCGGGGAAGGACGCGTGGCCTCAGGGCCCCGAGGCCGGCAGGGCGGCGCCCCAACTTCAGCACCCCGGCTGGAACCCCAGCAGGGACCGGGGCCCCGACGCCTGGACCCCGGGGCGGGACCGACCACAGGAGCAGGTCTGGACCTCCGGCAGGGACCGAGCGCCGCACTCCGGGCAAGAACAGACCTGGATCCCGGGCAGGGACCGGGGCCACGGCGGGCCCGACCAGGCCTGGATGACGGGCCGGGACCGGGGACCCGAGCAGGGCTGGGCGGCCGACAGGGACCGGGGCCAGGACCAGGTCTGGAACGCGGGCAGGGACCCGGGGAGGGAGGGGCCCTCCCGGGGGCCGGAGCAGGCGTGGGGGAGCGGCCGGAGCCAAGACCAAGGGTGGGGCGGCGCCGGCAGAGACAGGGGGCCCGTCTGGAGACCCGGTACGTGGTGATGCAGGTCACAGGTAAATGCGCTCCGGTCATGAACAACACAGAGCTAACGGTAGAATACAGAATCCGACCAATCAGAGGGAACCTGGACCCTGAATGCAACACTCCTGTGTGCTCATAAGCACATGAATAAGACGTAGCTGTACCTCACAAGCTAGATGTTCCCTGTGTGTGTCATTCATAAGAGAAGTGAAGCATTTGTACATGTGGAGTATTTCTGTGTTGACTTTGAAGACTTGAACATGAAGAAAGTCCAAAGAGTGGAGACGGAGCGAGACCCCCCCGTGGGCGTCTTCCCCCGGCCCCCAGACGGCGGAGACTCAAGTGAGTAACATGTTTGTTGTTATCAGTCACATCTCATTCAGAAGAAGAAGTGTTGACAGCGTTCCCGTTTCCTGCTGGTGAACGAAACTGGAGCAGCTCATGTGTAGAGCAATATTTGAATATAAATCTCTTTTAGAACATGTATTTTATTCTGAAAGGATGAATCCCACACAAGACGTTTATTTACTCAAATAGAGCATTTCTTAAATAAAGGAATAAAATAAATAGATGGATTTTTCCTTTTGTCTCTATGATAGAACAAAATATTTCCTCTAATGTAAATATTTCAGATTGGGATGGTGCCGGTGAGGCCTCGACGCCGCCCCCCAGCGAGGACCAGAAACCCCCCGTCATCTCCACCAAGAAGGAGCCCCCCGCGTACCCGCCGGGTGAGCCAGAATCCATCTCCGGCCCGCGTTGTCTTCGTCTGATCAAAATTCGCCTCCGTCCGCGCGCGACTTTAAAATACGTAAAACGAATCGTCCTTATTTTGTCGGGGTCCACCAGGAAGTCAAGAGGAGCAATGGCATCTGCAGATCGTGGCCAAAGGCCGAGTCACCTGCCCGAAATGTAAGAGCGTGAGCAGGAAGACCGTGGAGGGGCTGAAGAAGCACATGGAGAACTGCCGACTGGTGAGCGGAACGTCAGTGAGCTTTAACACGAGACGACTCGCACGCCTTAAAGTGCAGAAGAAGAGCAGAGTTACTCGGAGGACTCGCATCCTTTTCCTCAGTACCAAGTGTCCCCTCAAGTACACACGTCTCATGAGCAGAATTCAGTGCACCGTTACCCCTGGAGGTGCTTCAGAGTACTGCAGGAGGCACCTGAGATATTTACATGAGCTCTAAAATAATGAATAAGTCAGTAAAATAAGAAATGCTCAGATTAAAGCGTTTGCTGTGTGTGAATTGCGTGCAGCTGCCCTTCACCTGTCAGCACTGTGGGAAGCAGCTGAAGTCCTCCACGGGGATGAAGTACCACGTCATGGCGGACCACAGCCATCTGGTAAGAGCCCCCCCTCGCCTGCTTCGTGGTCTTCGCGTTGTGATGATCCGTCGACCGCAGCGTTGTGATGAGTCGAATGAAATAAAGTCAGAATAAAACATTTCGGGGGGAGAAATAACGGGAGCAACGGAACACGACCTTCTGCAGTCACTGCTGTGGATGATCGAAGCTCTCGGCTTCTTTGCCCCCTCCGTTCAGCCCTCTGCAGAAGACGCCGAGGACCTGGACGACCGCGCCATCAAAGACAAACTGCGTAAAATCCTGAAGAGACTCGGCAAATTAAAATGCTCCAAAGAGGTAAAATAAAACTGAGATTTACTCAAGTCCGACAGGATGAATCCAGGGTGAAACGGTTCCTCTCGTCCTCTCGTCAGGGCTGTAACGCCGCCTTCACCAGCATCATGGGCTACGTGTACCACACGAAGAAGTGCGGGAAGGAGGAGTCCGAGCTGGAGAAGATGCTGCTCAACTGCTCGCACTGCGGGAAGGCCTACAGGTCCAAAGCCGGGCTGGAGTACCACCTGAAATCCGAGCACGCGCCCGTGAGTCCTGCGTTTCATCTCGCGCGCGCCGACTCGGACGATTTCCAACCGTTTCCTCACAACCCCCCCCCCCCCCCCCCCTCCCTCCCCCCACTTACCCAGACGCCCCAGAAGAGCGAGGAAGACGAGGCCCGCAGGGAGGCGGACCCCGAGAGGACGGCCAGCGGGCGGGTGCAGCGGGCCTCCGCCCAGGTGGCCAACTTCCACCTGGCCGAGATCGCCAACAACGACCTGCCCAAGGACTGGCCCAAGAGGAAGTTCCAGTCGGACCTGGTGCCCGACGACAAGAAGGTGAGAAAGGCTCCCCGGGGGGGGGGGGGGGTGGGAGCGGGCGCTTGGGCCGTCGCCGTGGTAACCGCGGTTGTGTGTTTTCTATCGCAGCTGAAATACGCCCGGCCGGGCCTGCCGGCCTTCAGCCAGGAGGTGCTGAGGAAGTGGAAGAACGAGGTGAAGCTGCAGAGGAAGGTCCACTGCCCCAACCAGGTGGAGAACAGCGCAGGGCTCCATCCCCTCACGCCCTTTTATCCATGCGTTTCTGTATCTGCGTGCATTTGTTGTGTTGACGCCGTGGGGAGGAAACAACATCGTACCACTAAAGGGAAATTAAATTTACTGTTATTATTTTAAATAACTTATTTCAATCAAGTTAGTAGGGAGTGTTCCTTTTTAAGTCTCTCTCCTAAAGTGCGTGACCCTCCTCCAGGGTTGTTGCTCCACCTACACCAGCGTGTCTGGACTGAAGGCTCATCTGGGACTCTGCTCCAGGGTACGTCAGCCTACGTCAGCCTACGTCAGCCTTTCTCCTTCTTTTACTGTTTGGAAGAATGACGAGTAAAAGAAACTGCACGTAGTGACGTCAATATTGATGATTTCTGAAAGCCATTTATAGGTGGATGTGATGATACAAACCGGTCGATGGGAGTTCAGGTGAAGTCTGTTGCATCTGCATCTCGTTCCAGGGCGACTTCGAGGCTGGAAAATACCGATGTCTGATCTGCAATAAAGAGTTTAACTCCGAAAGTGGCGTGAAATACCACATCAACTCCGTCCACTCACAGGTAACCGCTTAGTTCAAGCTGAGCGCCATTTAGGCCACACACAAACAACAACAACAACACATGTATTTGACCCCGCCTCCTTGTTCCAACAGGACTGGTTTGTGACCAACAAAAAAGCCTCCAAGAAGTTTGAGAAGTTCCTCAAAAACCAGCCCAAGGTGGTCCATAACGTGGACAAACAGATGGTGGATCACTACCACCATCAGCACCAGCACCACCTACAGCAGCACCATCACCACCACCAGCACCACCACCAGCAGCAGCTGCAGCTGGAGCACCCGCCTATGCATCACCTCCAGCTCCTCCACCCGGAGCACCAGGGCCTCGACCCCCAGCTGCACCAGCGGGTGCTCCACTTCACCCCCGTGGAGCATCCGCCCGGGCCCATGTGGGTGGACATGGAGCCGGGGGGGCCGGGACCGGAGCAGGCCCCCATCGAGATGGACACGGCGGAGCTCGAAGAACTCGAAGAGGAAGGCGGCGTGATGGCGGACGGGAGGAGGGGCGAGAGGGGGGAGAGGGGGAACGCCGATGGGAGGCGGAGGGATTGCTTTGCCTTCGGTGCAGGTGGAGGCGTTTGCGGCGGCCCACCGGCGGAGCAGCGGCAGGACAGGCAGAGACCGATCGACCAGTGGAGCTCGAGACGCCCGGGCGCCGCGGAGGCCCCGCCCCCCCGGGGGTGGGGAGGCTCAAGGGACTTGAAAGGAAAAAATTGAGCCGGTTTTTAAACCGAGGGAAGAAAAAAAAGACAGAGCTGCTATTTACGTCTTCGAACCTCTTCAGAAGACGCCGATGGAAACCTCAAGGGGACGTCTCACACACACACACACGCTCGGGTCCAGAGGCGTTTCAGTGGACGTAGTGTAGCGTTTTATCTTCTAAACGTGTCCTATTCTTTAGAAATGTCCGTGAACATTCCCTGTCTTTCATGTTTAAAGTTCATTTCTCTGTCGTACTTTTTTACACTCGTGTTTCTGTGAACATATTTTGTGCCTCTGAGGACGATCTGTACACCTTCGCCCTGCGTGCTCATCCCCCCCCCTGCCAACCACCGACTTCAGTCTCATCTCATCCGGTTACATTTTGAGATTTTAACTAAATGCATTTTTTTTTGACAGTGAATACAACGTAGCTTCATGTCTATCGCGGTAAATTAACGATTAAAGCTTTGTTGAGTCGATTCGTCCGCCCAGCGAGCGGTAAACCGATGGACTCCATTCATTCAGCACTTTTCTATTCTATAGTTATAAATATAGAAGTTGCAGGATGTAGCTCCTCCTAAAACATAGACCTCTAATCAAAGAGCCGTAGAGGGTTTTAGTCCGTGTTGTGATGGAGGAAAGGTTTATTTATGGCGGGCTGACAGCATGAAGCCTGATGTTGATGTGCTCTGTATCTACTCAAGTGAAGTATGGTCGTGGTCCTCAGTCATTTGTTTGTGACCTTTTAACACTATTGGTTGATGTCTTATTTGCGTTTTTTATGAATGTATTGTTTTTCATTCTGTGGTGCACTTAAAAAAAAAAACTTTATTCATCATCAACACTTTAATCTGTTTACCTTTAACTATATGAAAGGATTTTACCTCCATGTCCCTCATCAGACACCTTATGGAAGCGTTTAAAGTAGAAAACGTGGGAAGTATTTGTACAAGAAGTTACTGTGAGGAACTTTGAACTGGTTCTGAACCAGTCCCAGTTTAGTCCTGATCCTCTATAGACCTCCATCAGAGGACCCTCCAGATCCTCCAGAGACCACTTAACTATACACGAAAGTATTCAAGTGGGTATGTCTTTTTTCAGAATACAACATTTACAGGTTTTATGAGTTTATTTCTAACAATCAGGAGAAGAAATTAACCGTGATTTAGAGCCCACGTGGGGCGATTTCCCCTTTTTGTCCCCTTCTGTTTGCCACAGAACCAAAACGCCAACGTTATCAAATCCAGGAAGTGAACACAATCTAGAGTTTAAATAAACGAATAAAGCACTTAATCTTTTTTTTCTTCCATTGTGAGAGACATACTTTATATTCGAGTTATAACGAGTTATAATCCCAGCAGAATTTATGTTATGAATCTGTACATTGAATATGTTAGTATTGTTTTTTTGTTTTTTTTATTGTTATAACCACAAAGATGATTAAAGTTTTAATTCCTGTTTATTTCGGAGCTCTGTGTCGTCAGTAAAAAGCACAACATGTGAACATCTGATGTGTTAGAAAACAATGCGTAAGGATTAAAAGATAACACAATACCAACGTACGTTTCAATAGAATAAAAATATGAACATAAAATTACAACGTATGGAAGGTATAACTGATTTTGAAATTACTATTCATTAATATTTCCATGTTAAAACTATTTTAAATATTTAAATATATTTGACATGTTTAATAATGTGTTAATACACTTTCACCGTTACTTTACTAAAAACAATGCCGCTATAAATTTCAATTCAATTCAATCCAAGTATTCCTTTAAATAATAATTTTACTTAAATATAAGTTCAAAAAGTATTTTTTACTCCCAACAACCCAAAGTACCTTAAGAAAAATAAACTGTCTTCACTACTGAAGTATCAAATAACATAGCTATCTTTTTAAAATGCTATTCTGGTCTTTAAAAAAAGTTGATCTTGCAAACCTGATCGTGTGATTTTTTATAGTTGAGATAAACGACATTTGCATCTGTAATAGATTTGTTTGTTTGATTTTTGTTTTTTGGATGTTTGTGCATTGGAATTGGAAATTAATAATACGCTTAATTTTCAATCCAGATAATTATTTTAATGTTTTGTATTCGTACTTTTAGTACTTTTTTTGTATTTGGGGGTCCCCGGCGTTGAACCGGCGCCTCCCCGGTTGGTCGCCCGGCGCGGCGGCCCGCTGCGCCGGCAGGGGGCGGTATGGCTCCCCGTGCCGGCGCAGCAACATGGCGGTGTGACGGCGGGCTGACAGCGAGTTCCTGACGACCGAAACCAGTGGCAGCAGCCTGCGCGGTGTCCACGTTTTACCGGTTCGAGACAGAACCCCGGTTCGGTCGACACGTCCGGTTCGTCTCCGCGGTTCCGTCGACCTCCCGCGGCGCGGAGCGGCCGGCAGCGGAGGTCGGGACTCGATCCCGAGCGGCCCAGACTGCGAGCGTCACCCGGATACGGTGCGAGGTTTTTCAGCCTCCGCCACCGAGGCGGGAGCCCGAGGTCCACGCGGGGTGAGTATTTAACGGGCTGACCCGAAACGTCCCGTCGGTTACCGGCCGATTTCAGGCGGGTTTGGATGACTTAACGCGGACGTGTGCTCCGGTGCCGCTTTAGCCGCTTAGCATTAGCTCGGTGGCGTTAGCCTGATAGCTGCTGTGTGTGAAGGACTCTCTAACTTGGTACTTGCACGTATGAGGTTTGAAACACCCGCCGAACCGACGGGGGGTCCGAACACTAGAATATCTGTCAAGTATCTGAGTTCATATCACTGAGGTTCAAACCTCGGAACGGAACAAACCGTTAAACGGCCCTAATAGCGAAAGAGGTCCGGTGTCGTGGAGTCCATATGGGCAATGCGCCTTGCTCCTTCTCTCCGGGTTTCCACGCTGAATGTTTTAAAACTTCCCATGCAGTCATTTACCCGCTGGGGAAACTTTGGCTCAGTCGGCTTGGACCATTAAGGCAGGATGATGAAATATGAAGATGAAAATGCTAACGTGTGTCTTATTTCTTTTTCTTTTATGAGCAACAGCAGAACCAGAGGAGGAGAAATCTGCTCCATAGATGAGGAGGCATCTAAGAAAACCTGCACAGCCCCCGAAACCGAGGACCCATGGATCCCACTGACCCTGGACCAGGTGATGCACCATAACATTTAGATGCTTATTCAAGAGCATGAATTTTTTTGTGCACCATGTTACGCGTGCGTTGCTATATTTTGGTGTGTGGATTCTCTTTGCAAGGAAGCAGCCTGTGGGAGTAACATGATAACAACACTTTAAGAGTCTTGGTCTCGCTAAGACGCGTCTGTACTCCTGCGCTCAATGACGTCTCTCTCCACGCAGAGCAAGACAAGCCGCCGTGTTCGTCACCGAGCTCCAAAGGACGACAGAGACAGAAAAATAGGAAATATTCCGATTTTGAAACTTATTCACCGTCTGATGGGCAAAGTCCCAAAAAAGAACCACAAAGGAGGTTATCAGCAGCAGGAGGGAGAGGAAGAGGAAGAGGGAGAGGAAGAGGAAGAGGAGCAGCTTTTAAAAGTCCGCCAAAGACTGAGAACGCCTCACGGCAGATCCAGGATGTGGGACGAGACGCTGCCGAACAGACGCCTCAGGATTCTGATCATGAACCCTCAGAGGAAACTCCTGAAAAGGTGACGAGGGCCAGGAAGACCCCGGCGAAAAAGACCCCCGCCAAGAAGACCCCCGCCAAGAAAACTCCCGCCAAGAAAACTCCCACCGCCAATGGGGGGGGCGCGGTCGCAGGAGTCCTGCAGCTGGAAAATGGAACTCCGAAAACAAAGAGGAAGTACGTGAGGAAGCAGCCGGTCCCAGAACCGCCGTGCGAGGCGCCTGCGGACGAACCCGAGGAGGAGACCACGCCGAGCGGGCGCCAGCGGAGAGGAGCGGCTAAGGCGTGAGTTGGGCGATTTTTTTTTAATCGGGGCCACCTCGCAGGCGGGGAGGCGGCAGGCGCGTTCAGGTACGTAGGAGGAGGCGGTGGTTGAAAGTTTTCTCAAATGTCTCCCCAGGGCGTTGAAGTACCTCCACATTTTGGCTAAAGAAGTGCTCAACCACCCCGGGGACGCGTCCGGGGAGCCGACAGACCTGAAAGGGGGCAAAGGTACGGCGGAGCGTAACATGTCGTGTTGTTATTGACAAAAAAAAAAGAGTAATATGCAGAAATATTTCTCCATCACTACGTATCGAAATAAGTTCTAACATGCAGGGAGTAAAGGCCGAAAGAGGAAGCGCTTTGACAGTGGGGCTCCAGAAGATGAGGACTTCCATCCAGGTGGCGAGGAGGAAGAGGAGGAAGAGGAGGAGGAGAAGTCCAACTCCGAATCGGAGGAGGATGGAAGATATTTTCCCGCCTCCAGGATACATGTACGTAGAGTCTTCTCCTTCATTCTGATTGGTTGTGATCACGTTCTTCTATTTTAACCACAAGGCAGCAATAAGCGTTTAGATAAAACCTGCATCCTCTTTCATTCACTGGTCACTGGATTCTTCACTTTATTTATTATCACAACCAATCAGAACCAAGTCATGAATCATCAGTGTCCTTTTTAAGATGGAAAATAAACCAAAACGTCTCCTGCAGATTGGCCCCAATCCCAAAACGCCCAACGGGCTCACCACCAACGTCATGAAGGTGGTCTGGGAAGCCACCAAGATCACCAAGAAATTGTGAGTAGCTTCCCTCCTTCCTGTTGTCTCTTAGTCGAACCACAGGCTCAATAACAGCGTAATAAGCTTACAGCTGTGGAAAATCAGGTGTTTGATCCCTGACGTTATTATTTCCAGCCGGGAGGAGCACTACAGCAGCTGGGTGTTCCCAGAGTGGATCCCCTCCACCAGCACCTGGCACCTCGTTCCACTCAGGTAGTCGACCTTGAACCCTTTGCTTTTTTTTTCTTTTTTTTCACCCATCAAGCTAAAATACGCCGATCTGCTCTGAGAGGAGTGAAGTAAAGTAACCGCTGAAGGTGCGTGTGTCCCGTGTGCTCCTCAGTGACTTGGAGGACTTCCTGCCTCAGGAGCGTCAGTCTGTTGCTTTCAGGGTGTCCAGAGAAGGCGTGAAGGAGGAGACGCCTCTGCAAAGACTCGGCAGGTTAGAAGGACGCGCGCTGTTAAGTTTATACTTTTAAATTGTGATTTAGCACTTAAAATGACACCTTTTACGCCTTTTACAAAATGCACCAGGAGGAGATTGTTGATGCCTCCCAATGATGCATTTATTAAATCATATCATCATTTATCACTTCGCTCTGTTTACGTCACCGGCCAGGTTCACAGCGGCGCCGACTCACCCGGGTCGCTGGGACATGTTGCTGTACGCGGGTGGACCGGTCTGGGCCATGGAGTGGTGTCCCACACCCGACGGGGCTCCGGCCTCCCAGTACGTGGCTCTGGGCTGCCACCGGGGGATGGACGACCGGCACTGCGTCAACAGGACGCACAGCGGGAAGGGAATCGTTCAGCTGTGGGAGATTGGCCGGCTGGAGTACAACCAAAGGTCTTTTTTTTTTCTTCCTTTTTTTAAAAACAATTTTGATTGTTTTTTACTCAATTTATGTATTTATTATTATGTCTTTTTTATATTACCTGTCTTTTAAAAAAATAAAATATGTTATTTTGTTTTATTTTATTTTACCCCATTGTATTTATTTATTTATTTATTTTATTTATCTTCTTATTTTTTAAATTATTTTTTTAAAACGTTTTTTTCCCATTTAAATTATTACATTTTATTTATGCTATTTATTTTATTATTTTAAATGTGTATATATTTTCTTAGTTATTATTTTCATTTAATTTATATTTGGGTCTGTCTCTTTTGTAGGTAATATTTATATTTAGGTTTCCACCTCTATTGTCTGTCTAATGTCGCGCCAAGACAAATTCCTTGTATGTTTGCCATATTTTGGTAATAAATGTTTCCTGATTCCTGATTCTTCAATCCAAAGCTAAATCCCCTTTTGTCAATACTACCGTTCTGTCTTCCAGCCCGGACTGCCAGCCGGCCCTGGCATACGGCCTGGCGCAGGACAAAGGCTTCATCTGGCACCTGAAGTGGTGTCCGGCGGGGGGCTGGGAGCTGCCCAGCTGTGACAGGAAGGTGAGACGTGTTCCTGCAACACGAGACACCCGTTGCTCTGCATGTTAAAAGCAATTATACCCCCCCCCCCCCCCGTCTGGCTTAAGGCTCCGTTCCTGCCCAGGCTCGGCCTCCTGGCGGTCGCCACCTCCACTGGCGTGGTCACCGTTTACAGCCTGCCCCACCCGGACGCTCTGCACGCCAGCAAGGGGCCGACCGGTGAGCGCTTAAACGGCGTTTTACAAACATCACAGCAATGGCGAAGGGCTTTTGCTTCACAGCAGTGACACTGAAGAGATGAAGTGCGCCGTGTGGCCAGTAGGGGGCGGCGATGTATGAAGTCAGTGATTCCCGCAGTAAAGCAGCGACTTAGTCGCACTCCTCCGGTAAAAAAAAAAAAAAAAGCTCCCGCCGAGTGAAGAATATAAGTACAATAAGGACGGCTCCATCTTTTAATGTGTTCCTGCATCGCCGTGTCTCCGCCCAAAGAGTCTCGCCCACGCTCAGCCGCGACGGGTGGAGGTGAGGAGCTTTTGACGGAGGCCGAGGCTCGCGTGAGTCATGTGACTGCAACACAACGTTTATTTCCACACGAGAAACTATTTTGAGTGTTGCTGCTTCTATTCAACCAAGATCTTAAGATATTTAGTTTACACTGATAATTCTCAGCCACGCTGGAACCAAAGAATGTTTGGCATCATTAATAATTAATTAATCAATTAATGAGGATGAGTTCAGACTACGTTTTTCTTATTTTTTATTCTACACAATTTGATTTATGTCTAAAATCAGCGTATTAATCACATCAGACACGGACGTCGTTTAGCAAACCGGGTCTCAAAATCAATAAAGGAAAAACATCCGTGAGGATTGTTTAGAGCTCGGGGGTCCAACAAACTGTTTACCAATCACACACACAATCACACACACACAATCACACACTCACTCGCAGTGTGTGTGAGTATCTGCTGAGATTCTAGAAGCTGGAGCTCTGCTGCATGAACGAGATTAATGGCGTTCTTATCGACCGCATCCATCACACACGCAGAAGTGTGTGTGCGCGTGTGTGTGTGTGTGTGTGTGTGTGTGTTTCTGAGTAAACCACTCTGCACCAGTCTGGATCAAAGTGTCGCTCGCACATTTCTTTGAATCGCTTCCTGCGTCCGTCCGGCTGGTGTCAGGGGGCGTGTCCTCTCGCCTGATGTCAGCGGTGTGATGGCGTTGTGGATGAGCTCCACCCTCACAGGCGTAGATCCCCACATGTAGCCTGTGAAATACAATTAAATTATTCCACATCAAGTGGGCAGAATTTGTATTCCTTTAACTGTTTAACAATTTAAAATGCATTCGCAGTTAATATATATTTACATTTTTTAACAGTTAAAATATGCAAAAACACAACTTCCTTAGATTGAAGGATCACAGGCTCTAATATTTTATAACGTAAGTTACAGTTTGGTTTGCATTTAGCTTTGGATCACGAGCTTCCAAAGAGACGCTTCGTCAGCCTCCTCCACCTCCTCCGCCCAAATGTCACCGTTTCCGGATGGAAACGCACACTGCAGCTCTTAAACCTCCAGAACGCTGCAGCACTTTTGATTGTTTTATTTCTTATTTTAATGTGAAAACGTTGAACCGGGTAAATCCGCTTCTCACCAAGTGAAACAAGAGAAGCTTCTCGGCCCAGCGGGTTAAAGGTGAAAGGCTCGGATGGGTTTAAAGGTGTGTGTGTGTGTGTGTGTCCGTGTGTGTGTGTGTCCGTGTCCGTGTGTGTGTGTCCGTGTGTGTGTGTGTGTGTGTGTGTGTGTGTGTGTTTCTCTGCAGCAGCACAGTGCCTGTTTTGGACAGATAATTAAAAATGGCTTTTGTCTGTCCAGTCACCAGAATGAATGTGAGGAGGCGGCTGTTAAGAGCTGCAGCCTGGAGGGGGGGGGGGGGGGGGGGGGTGAGAGGGGGGTCGGGGGGTAAAAAGACAAAAGCAGACTGAAGGCCCATCACTTCCAGCGGCGCTCTCCATCAGGCGAGGATCTGTAATTGAAATGACAAAGAAGATGCATCGCTGAGCGGTCGTTGCTGTTAGAAGCCGTGAATTTCAGCTCTAGTAGCCGACACCTTTTACCCCGACTGCGTCAATCCTCATGGGCGGGGGGGGGGGGTCTTATCTTCACCAGAAGAACTGATCTGTTATCAGTCTCCAGTCGAGGCCTTTTTAATGCTGAGATTATTTTTCCCATTTGGGTTTCAGATGTCCGGGTTGGTTTTAATGCTTAAGACTTCATGTGACTCTATTTATTATTATTTGTTGCCACTTTAACAGAACGATTCCTGTGAATTATTTAAACCAAACACTCACACTTAAAGTATTGTCTTCTAATCTCTCTTTAATATTACGTTTAATTATATCACCTTCCATCACCCCGTCTCCCGGCATCCCCTCATGCACATGGCATGTTGTTCCCTGTATAACGCTCGTGGTTTTTTTGTCCCTCGTGTTTCTCTGCAGAAAGCGACGCAGAGCAGCTTCCCGTCTACCAGGTAGGCTCCAGATCCAAGATGCTTTTCCATAAACTCTGCACGCGCGGCATGTCATGAACTTCCCAATGCAGTCCGCTCGCTCTGTTGCCGCGGTGATGTCTGATGGACACCCCCCCCCCCCCCCCCCCCTCTCGTTGTCTGCAGGCTGAGGGGCTTCTCACCCTGAGGCTGGGTTCCTTGAACGCCCCTCGCCACGAGAAGAGCGGCCAAGTCCTGTCCATGGACTGGCTGCCTGAGAAGCCGCACAACATAATGGCCGTGGGCTTTTATGACGGTACGGATTGATTCCTTGGAGACGCTCTGGCAGAACGAACAAAGGGCCTGAACGCCCTCGGGTTCGTCTGTCAGGCTCTTTGTGTCCGGATCACTGATGGATGGATTTCTCCTGCAAACATCACTCACGTATTTAAGTCTACTTTTATAATTATTTCCCGCATGTTTCTCTGTGTCCCAACGAGCTTCGTGTCTTCATTGTCTCTCCAGGCGTAGTCGGCCTGTGGGATCTGTCCACTAAGTCGGCCCTGTTGCGCCTGCGGGAGTCGGAGTCGCTCACCCTGCTGCCCTACCGGTGCCTCATGGCTCACGACAACGCCGTCCGGGCGCTGTCCTTCTGCCCCGCCTCCAGGTGAGACCTGTGTAGGACAGTCTAGTGATCGAACAGCATTAATCAATTCCTTCATTCTCGCATCGCAGCTTTAAACCCGTCAGCCCGACCTTTCATGCCGCCCTTCATTACGAAACACTCATGCATAATGATCATTTTCATCCCTCTGGTGTCCAGAGGAAGGATTGTTAGACTCCAACTTTAAATGTCCCTAATGCTCTCATGGACGGACTGCGAGGATCATTTTAATATTAAAATACTTTCATCGCTGGCCTATAAGTCAGCCCGCCCCGCCCCGGCCCGTCCCGTCGGTGCGTCTCATTGAAACCGCTCCGGGGGAGGCGGGAAAAAAAATCTGCAATGTCGTCATTTTAAGGTGCCGACGACAAAGGAATATTAATGTGGGTGATTGTGCGAAACACACCGATGTGACGTCAGCACGAGGGCTGAGGATCTTTGAGTACCGAGCATCAGATGAAAATATGAGATGTCACCTTTTAAACTCATTAAAGAAAACAAGGTGGAACCACGAAGGTGGAATGAGAAGATAAGTCGCGCACAGAATGTATGAGCTCGTCGCTCAGATACACCTTCAGCTTCAATGAGGTTCACAGTCGTACAAACGCTGGTCATTCACCGGCAGGTTCCTGCTGATGACGGCGGGAGACGACCGCTACGTGAAGAAGTGGGACCTGAGGCGTCCCTACCAGCCCATCATGGTGCAGAAGCGCTACCTGACCAACGAGGTCTTCTGGCCCCTGAACGGACCGGGCCTGCTGCTGGCGCAGGAGAGCGCGTACGCAGCGTAAGGCTGCTTCCTCTCTACCCGCAGACCGCCGACGCCGAGACTTGGGGGGTGTTTTCATCTGTTGTGTGTCCTCCAGGTTCGGCTCACAGGGAGTTCACTACATGGACCACCAGTTGCACACCTTCTTCGCGGTCCCGCGGACCGGCACCGTGTGGGTGAGTGTGAGCCGTCGATGGGGGGGAAGACGCGGGAGTCTCGACCTGAGAGTTTTATGTCGTTCATGTGTACTTCCTCATGAATATGTGGGACAAGCTCCGGTTTCTACGCGGGGGACAGAAGAGACGCCTGACTGCTGATCTGCGTCTTTTCTTCTCCGCTGCAGTCGATATCGTACACCGAGTGGTTGAACAGCGTGGCGACGGCGGACGACTTCGGCGAGGTGATCCTCTCTCTTCTGCCCCACATAGGCACCGTCCCCGTGCAGGTCAAACGCACGCTGGACCGCCGCTTTGTGAGTTCACCGCCCACCGAGAAACACTTTGAGAGGAGCTTCACGACTGGAGCGCTAAACAGCCGCTCGCATTAACGTGTCCTTCAGCCCGTCTACTTCACGTCTCTGATGCCTCACGATACCACCGAAGAAGACCGCCGAGAGACGGAACCGGAGGAGGAGGAGGAAGAGGGAGGGGGAGAGGCCGAAGAGAGCGGAGGAGAAGGTGTGGGAGGAGGAGATGGAGGAGGAGCTGTGAGAGACCAATGTCCCTCCTTACGCATCCCGACGTTCAAAGAGGCGGCGAGGAGCAGCTGGCTGCAGCACACCGACAGCGACCCGGTGGGTAAATTAACAAACGGGTCTCTGGTTTCTCCTTTCAACTGCGCTGTGATTGGCCGGTCCGCCATTGATGGGCGGGACTTACAGCCGTCGTCCATCACTTCTTGAATTGTGTGAAATAAATCGCCCAATGTATCAAAATAGTTTGGGGCAATAACCTACAAAACTGTGAAAGTTCAAAGAGCTTCTTGGTAATTATAGTTAATTATTAGGATATAATGATAAAATGTTTGTGATCATTGGACTTCCAGCGGACCTTCGCAGGGTTCCAGAAGCGAGCTGTGTGGAAACGCATGGCGGCCACCGAGTTTAAGACCAAGCTGAAGGTGGAGGAGACGCCTTTGGTTGCACTACACAAGGTATCCACACACAGACACACAAACAAGGAGGAGAAAGATTCCCCCCCACCCCCCCTTCTCTCTCTCTCTCTCTCTCTCTCTCTCTCTCTCTCGTCCTCTGATGAGCAGCAATAAAGACGGCCAGAATGTAATGATGTGTAAAATGAGAAAAATGTGGGTGGAATGGAGGGGGAGGAGGGGGAGGGGGGGAGGGGGGCGCCATTCGAGTATAATATGGGCAGCAGTTTTAAGACGTCAGGGCGGCGGATGTCCCCGGGACGGGATGACGGACATTAGGGGGTTCGTCTTCATCTGAAGGGGAGGCGCTTATGTAGGCGGGATGTTTGCTGGTGACGAGCGGAATAAGGGGAGGGAAGAGTGGACGGGAAACCACATTCTATGGACTCAGGTTGCATAAATACGACCCCGGTATTCGGCGTGCGCGCTGACGCCGCGGCGATGAAACGCGTCCTCTGACTTCAGATCAAAGCTCCTCAGACTGGAACCACGAGGTCGCCGTTGAGTGCAGCGAACAGCGGCAACTATTTCACATTTGTCCATGACGGATTTCGGAGCGCGAGAGCCGCTTTGCACGTTTGTTCGCCTCCGCTGACCTCGCCGTCTGTTGCTCCTCCCCTCCAGGTGCGTTTCAGCCCCAACATGTGCTCCCACGCCTGGGTGGCGTCGGCGGGCCAGTCGGGGCTGGTCAGGATAAACTGTCTGAGGGCGATGGTCAGCTCCCAGACGGAGAAGATCATCGATGAGACCCGGGACCAGTTCGCCGCGCTCTACTCCCCCAAGGACGCCGTTCGTGAACAGGAGGCCCAACCCGCAGGTGGATCACCCGCAGGCCGGCCCGCGGAAGAGGGTTCTTGTGGGGATTAATAAAAGTATTATTCCCTCAGCACATGTTTTTAAAAAAACGAGCTTCATCCAAAAGATCAGATGTTCTGCCTGAAAGTGTTCCTGGTCGATGAAGAGTTTCCTCCTCTGCCTTTTTAAAGGAAGTACGTTCTACCATCAAAGGCCCGCGGCGTTAAAGTGCCTCGCTGAGCGCCCCGAGTTTCTGTTATTTTGCATGCACGTTGCAAACGTGTCTGAGAAAAGTGAAGTAGTAGAAATCTAATTCACACATTCAGTATCGTACCACCAACCGCTCTCAGGACACCAATGATACCCACGCGGCCTTGCAACAAGTCTTGGTGTCGACGGGAGTCGTACAAGTGCACAAGTGGGGCGTGTCTGTACGCTGTGACATCACTGCAGGGCGGGGCTAACAAGACAGAGGCGATTCATAAAGAAAAAAAGTGAATGCATTCATAAATTGTGGCCTCTGTTGTTTCCCGCTCACGATAATCTGTTACCAGGTGAAGAAGAAAATCAGACTGATGTTTCTTAGGAAGATGTGGAGGACTGAGCTTTTTCGGCGTGCGTTTTTTTTAGAACAGGTTTGGATTTACTGTTCAATCAGTAGAACGCGGTGGCTTTAGTCGGTTGCCGTGGCGACGCTGTTCGGGCCGACGTTTGTTCCACGACATCTTGTCTCCATTTTTACGCCATGTGAAAGATTTTTCCTCAATTTTCTTCTCCCACTTCACAGTTGATGTTTTTAAACTGAACTGTGCTGCGTTTAAAATAAAAGAAAAATCTCACGAAGGAAAAGTTCACAGAGAAAGAACAACAGATCTCCACGAAAAACATTCAAACCGAGTCAGAAGCTTCATCTCTCCACTCGATGACAATCACTTCTGTTTTTGAATGAACCATTCATTTAAGCGCATCTCTGCTTTTTGCATTTTATTATGTGAGGAGCAACTCAGGCTTTTAACTGAAGGGAAATACTTGAAATCTTTTTAATCTGCTGCTGGATGAATTGTTTCTTAATGACACATTTATGTATTTTTCCTCATGGTTCTTTTCTCCAGCGGTTGCCGTGTTCCTGCTGTTTTTCTGGTGTTTCACAGGTTTTGATTCATTGTCTTAATTAGAGCAGCTGCTGTTTTGTGACAAGCGCTAATTTATTTTCCAGTGTTTGAAAAACTGAGAAATAATGTGTTTTTGTTTGCAGACGCAGCAGTCTCTCTTTTTAATTCAGACTTTGCGTTAAATACTTGACCTCTAAGTTTAATTAGGGGCTTTGAGAAGAGTTTCTTTTGTCTTTCACTTTAATTCCCGAATGTCATCGACGGTCCCAATGCCGATTAATGAGCGGCGGGAAAGTAGCTTATGAATGACGTCATTATTGCTAACTTATGAATTTCAAACATAGTTATAAAAGCATCAAAATGTGCCGCCACTTCTCGTTTGTTGTTTTTCTCTATTGCTATTTTTTTAAATGTTAATAAAAAGTTTTTGCAATGAACGTTTGAGTCCTCGGAAAAGTAGCTTTTGAAAACGATCTTCGTAGCGGTTCGAGAGCTAAAACTAAATATAAAAGAGGTTTCTCTCCAATCATTATAATAATAATAATAATAATAATCAGCAGCTTTCCATCACCTTTTATTTGACGTTACAAAAAATACATACAAATGAAATATCAAACATTACGGATGTGAGATGTGGATTTATGCAACAAAGAGCACAGAGACAAACAGGACCGATTGGACAAGAGGGACACGTGTATTTACACAGAAAACACAATATTTGACATATTTACAGTCACACGGTGCAGTAACGACACGGCATTCTCAGACACGACGCTTCCACAGTGAACACACGAGAGGAAAGTCAATGAAGATGAAGAGTTTATCGGTAAAATGGTGTTAAATTCACTTTAAACTTTGCCGCCGGGGGCCATAACATATTCTCATTTTGCAGTATTTCAAAAGGAATAAATGTATTTAAAAATACAGTACAGTAAAATTGGTGAAAATATAGAGTTTTAAAGGAGTCTTGACTTTGATTAACCCTCGGCGGGGTGTTCTGATTGGCCGTCGAACGAGGAGACGTCTTATCGCACGCGACATTGAATAACAGCTAACAACCATGCAAGCGTTCGGCCCAGAGTTCACGATGTACAAATGTCCAACAACATCGATGCTTTTATTACAGGCGTGTCGACTTCTCTTATGCTCGCAAAGGTTTTACCAATGATTCTGTTTGTTAAGCGTGAACTGACACCGACCGGCTCACGGTTTACTTATTCCAGCTCCCCAGAGGATGAACTCTGACCTTTCAACACTCAACTTGTCTGGCCTGTTGAACAACACATAATGGGCCGTTGGACGATGGATGATTGGGTGGATGGATGATGGATGGATGGATGGATGATTGGGTGAATGGACAATGGCTGATTGGGTGGATGAATGATGGATAATTGGGTGGATGGACGACTGATAGAAGATGGACTTATGGACAATGGATAGATGTAACATTGGGTGGATGGACGATGGATAATTGGCTGACTGGACTGATGGACGATGGATGATTGGGTGGATGGACGATGGATGGAAGGATGATTGGGTGAATGATGGATAATTGGGTGGATGGACGACTGATAGAAGATGGACAATGGATAGATGTAGCATTGGGTGGATGGATGATCGATAATTGGGTGACTGGACTGATGGAAGATGGATGATTGGGTGGATGGACGATGGATGGATGATTGGGTGGATGGACGACTGATAGAAGATGGACTGATGGACAATGGATAGATGTAGCATTGAGTGGATGGACGATGGATGCATGGCGGATCAGGTGGATGGACGATGGATGGATGGATGGAGGATCAGGTGGATGGACGATGGATGGATGGAGGATCGGGTGGATGGATGGAGGATCGGGTGGATGCACGGTGAGACGGATCAGACTGGTGGAGCAGTCAGACAGCTGGTGGGGAGACGGGAACACTGAAGCAGGAATGAGAGCCGTGAGATGATCGACTGCCTGAAGCTGAAAGTGATCGTTCCTGCTCTCAGAACAGAACGTCGGGCCGCAGCAGAAGCAGCCGACTGCTTTTCCAGTCTGACGCTCATCAATACAGACCGATCAATAAGCAACGCACAACAGAATAGGACCGACCGAAAAGAGAAAGCAGGAATAACTGCTTCAAAGCTATAAAAGAAAACCACCTAAAACGGAAAAAAGGTGTTTTAAATATTGTTTTTTGCAACCTTTTGAAACGTAGTCTCCTCATCTTTGGCGTGAGGTGATCAAACCGAATGAAGGACGGTACACCAGAGACTCAAGTCAGCGATGCCATGATTCATTATTGGATATTAGACGTACAACACTTGTATTCAGCGCGGATTGATGGGGGACGCTAGATGTTTAAAGGGAGACGCAGAGCGGTTTGGTCTGTGTCGTGTTGGCCTGAAGGCCCGGAGCTCACGGTGAATGATTGCAGATTCATTGCAGATTCATGTCTGATCAGATCAAAGACGGCAGTGAGGTGTAGACGGTCCTCCTGGTGAGGTTGAGACATTAAATTCATCCACGTGTCCCCGGTAGGACGCCAGGTGCTCCACGCTGACACTTTAACGCGGGCTCATGCGTTGCGCTGCTGCTCTACTTTAGTGTGGAATCAGGGAAATTACTGTAGAAAATAAGTAGCAGCTTCAATATATATAAAGTACTCACGTGGTCCTTCATTTGGCAGTTTTCCTCAATTTATAAGAAATACAAAACGTCAGGCAGTGTTTTCAACCGGCATTTGCTTCAATCCACCGGGAGAGGCTGCACCGTGTCACAAATATCATCTCTGCTGCATCACTTGAATTGTCTATTCTTATATTTTATGTCAATAGTGGTGATTTAGGCCACTGAAGGCCCAGCGCCGCGTCAGCGTGGCGACACGTGGATGATTCCGCCGCCTCGTGACTGAATCGCAAACACAAAATAATAAAAACCCAAAAGCGCTTGCACTCCTTTAACAGGACGACGGGGGACAGCGGCGCCTGTCGGGGGGGGGGGGGCATCAGTCCTTGGGGTCCTGGCAGTGGGAGCAGTGGCTCATGTCCTCGGAGTAGAGCTCCACCTGGATGGTGATGCTGTGGAAGCCGAACTTGGTGTGCAGCAGGTCGGTGGCCTCGTGCAGCACCGACTGAGCATCGGCGCCGTCCTCTGACCCGGACAGAGCAGAAATAAAACACGAAGCCGTGAGTCTGGTTTCACCAGATTGTGATCCGCTACGTTTGTCCCACGTTTTACCTCCTTCTCCTCTCGGCTCGTTCAAGGAAAAAGTACAAATACCACAATAAGACTATCCGAGTTAGACCCCTGCGGTGTGCGTGTGTGTGTGTGTGTGTGCTGGTCGCACACGGTTGCGTCGTCTCACCTATGGCCACGTGCACGGACACCAGCGCCTGGCCCAGAGTCAGAGCCCACAGGTGCAGAGAGTGCATGGACTTCACGGCCTTCACGGAGAGCAGCACCTCCTTCACAGAGTTGAACTCCACTCCTTTAGGGGAGCCTGCAGCATTCACACACAATGAAAGCATTTCTGAGTGAAGCGTAGTTCAGCTGAGGAGGTCGATGCACCTAGTTGCAACTTGCAGCTAGTTAGCTTAGCTTAGCACGAGGACTGGAAACCGCATGGACGGATTGGTAGGTTTTCTCCCAACTTAAACATTTTAAATAGTCTCCCAAATAAGTGGCGCTCCGGGTGAAGCACCTTCCATGAGTATCCTGAAGACGTCTCTGAGGATGGTGACGGTGGTGCAAAGGACAAAGACGGAGAACAGGAAGGTGCAGATGGGATCTGCCACTTTGTACTCGGGCTGAAAGAGTGAAAAGAGGCTTTTGAAGAGTAAATTAACGGGCGTCAGATGGCGTTTTTCCAGTCGGCGGCCGTTAGAGAGCCCCGGGCAGAAAGAAAAAGGGAACATCTTGCATGTTTAACTCTTTCACGATACACACTCTGGATAACCCCGATGCCTTTTAGAACAACACATCGTAGTGCGTCTTTCTAAGGTACAAAAGCTGATTTTCCACAGAATATTCAGGTAAAATATGAAAGTATTTAGAGCGTAAACCAGTCGATGCAGTTACGCACCTCCCAAGGGACCATATTGGGATTATTTCCTTCAACGTTTCAGTCTCGCGCAAACACGAACGTGATCTATATCTGACCCGAAAGTAGATGATGATGGCCGCCACCATGACGCCGACGCTCTGCAGCAGGTCGCCGACCACGTG
Organism: Gasterosteus aculeatus; assembly: GCF_964276395.1. Taxonomy (NCBI): domain Eukaryota; kingdom Metazoa; phylum Chordata; class Actinopteri; order Perciformes; family Gasterosteidae; genus Gasterosteus; species Gasterosteus aculeatus. The sequence goes on from NC_135706.1 coordinate 13,884,615, forward strand.
GATGAAGGCGGCGCGCACGCTGGTGTTGCTGTGGCCGCCGAGGAGCGCGTGGGAGTGGCCGTGGCCGACGGGACTCTGGCCGCCCTCGTCGATCGGGTGGTAGCCGGTGCCGTGGGCGTGGAAGGTGGTGGAGTGATGGAGGATGTAGGCCATGCTGCAGAAAGAAGAGGCCACGGGTTGATTATCGGGGGGAGGTGTTTGTGTTTCCTGCTCGAAACTAGAAACTCCACGTCTATGTGACCACCGGAGTCGCCCCCTGGTGGTCACTGGAGAGAATGCAGAAATTAAACTGTCGTAAGTCAATTCAGAAATTACCGATACAAAAAAAAAAAACATTTAAGAATCTCCGCCTTCACAGCGGCGACATAACGCCCGGCTCACATTATGTTGACGACGACGGCGCAGCACGAGGTGATCAGCATCACGTGGCCCTCGATCTCGTAGTCGCCGCGTACGATCCTCTCGATGGCCAAATACACCAGAGCCCCCGTGACAATCCAGATGGAGATGACGGAGACGAACGCCCCGAGGATCTCTGTGGGGGGGAGAGGCGGGAGTCCTCATTACCTTTTTTTAAATTGAGGGAGGACGTGAAGTTCCATCGCTCTCGTTCTCACCTGATCGGTGCCAACCGAAGTTCATGGTTTTGGTGGGCGGTCTGGAGGAGATCCACAGGGAGAACAGGCTCACCATCATGCTGCCAAAATCAGTCAGCAGGTGAGCCGCGTCGGTCATGATGGCCAGGCTGTGGGCCAGGTAGCCTCCTGCAGGAAACCAGGGACTGCTAAGTAACGTGAGGCCAGTGTATTCTCTGTAGTGACCACCAGGGGGCGACTGTAAAGCTCACGAATAATACGGCTTCTAAACTCTCACCTATGACCTCTCCGATCATGAAGACCAGGCACACGGTCGAGGCGATGTAGAGTTTCTTCCTGGCCAGCTGCCGGTCGGCGCCCTCGTCTCGGGCCGGCGCCTTGGCCCCGTGGCAGTGGGCGCCGACGGGCCTCCTCAGCTCCACGGCGCCGGCCACGCCCCCGTTCTTAAAGGGGAACTCTGGGTATTGCTCTTTGGGGTCGGGGGAGGAGCTGCAGGGACAAAGAGAAAAATGTACTCCATCTGGACTTTAACACTTAACCGTTCACGTTTAATCAAAATAAATAAGAATCGCTTCCCGAAGAAAATGCTCATTGTTATGAGCTTGAACAGGACAGCAGGGCTGTGTGGGCGAGGACGGGCTCCTCCTCCTTCAACACATTAAGTACATCTGCTGCAGATCTGCACACAGACTTTCCGCCTAAAGGTGTTTAATGTTCCTATCATGAGAACGCCCCGTCAGCTTTCACCACACCAGTATATCCAGTTACGTTTTAATCATGGGAGCAGAGCGAAAACACACACACACACACACACACACACACACACACGTATCCAGGTTGCTGCTCCTGTGCAGTGAGGGGGAAGCTGTGATGATGTGGCTAATGAGGTGGAAAAAAACTAATCTGGGCTCACTCGAGATAACCGCACACAGACGCACACTTTACGTCGCACACTTCACGTGGGAGATTGCCAGTGTTTCACGATCAGCCGTTATCTCGCGCGCACACACACACACACACACACACACACGTCCAAACTGAAGAGAATCAGCCGAGTGGAAAACAGATTCTGTTCAATTATACCACTGAGACATGAGAACACACACACACACACCCACACAACCCGTATACATACAACATATACACACACGAGTGTCCTGAAATCTCGAAGCAACGTTCAAATGTTGTAATTGTGCACATTTTAAACAGGTTTTAATATCAATAACTTGCGAGTTTTCTTTTGTTTAACAGTTTTCAGTGACGATTTACCTTCAATTAAAATTAACCCAACAAAACAACCCAAAGCATCAGAAATCTTGTTTTTATTCTCACTTTGTCTCAATTTTTTATCTAAATATGTGTTTAACACATGAACACATTGGTTGCTTCGTTTTGGCTCCTGACTAGTTTTTGTCGTTCGCGTTTGACGTCATGAATTCAATGCATTCGTTTCGGTCATTTGTTGGTTTTGTGTGAGCGATTTATCATTTAATTCAGGTGGCAGAGCAGGTCCGACGTCGTCATGGTTCCTCCTCCCTAAAAGTCTTCTGTGTGATTGAACTTTAAATGTCTCCCCTGTGATACGACTCACACAGGGAACCATCACTGCGTAACCTTCTAACTACGAGAGCACGATGCCCTCATTCGACCGTACGAGTGAGCTCCACCTTTTAGTCCCTCGTGCATCATCTTCCCTTTAAAAACAACTCCACCACATCACCCGTCTCCTCAGAGGTGACTGAGGCCTTTTTTTACGGTTATTACCTTTACGGAGCCTATTGAATCTTAAACGTCTAAATGTAGAAACCGGTGGAGCGTTTCTGCACCAGACTGGAGACCGACGTCCATCAAAAGGCCCGACTGGTTTCACTGGTTCATCATCAGGGAAGCAGCCTCTCCTGGCAGACTCCCAGTACCCCCCCCAGACAGTTATGCTGCCTTCAAGTGCTGCCAGAAATATCGGGATTAACAGTGAGTACATCATCCAACAAATAGGGTGAGTGGATTAATGAGCTCGACATTGATAAACTCCTAACAATTTATTAATAACATTATCAATCATGTCGCCTTCTCACACAGATTATTTCACGCTTTTTGTTTCTGTACACATGTTAAAAAAAGAGAATTATGGTGATTAATGGTGGATTAAGTTTACCAACAAATCCAAGTGGGGAATTAATCGTTAGTCAAAAATATTTTACAAGTAAATTTCTTACTGAGTAATCGTGAGAATATTTGACTCAGAATAAATAAATATATTTTCTCTTTTAATGGCTCGTTACTGCTCCATGGAGCGTTAATAATCAATGTGTAAACCATCAATAAAGGATTACAAACGTGTTATTAACCTTTTATAAACAAGGCCTCGTCGGAAAGTGGTTCCAGTTGATTAGTCCGATTCTTAACAAACGATTTTATGTCTGACGTATTTGGGCCTTGAAGAGTGATGTCACTTCCTTTAAAGCCAGCTGGAGAAAATGTAAATATGACTCACAAACACACACACACACGCACACGCACGCGCGCGCGCGCACGCGGTGGAAATGGTGCATGAAATCCCAAATGTGATGCCATATGCACGTCCCCTTTTTCAAGCGCGCACGAACAGGCACGCACGCGTCTGAAAGCACGCGTCACTTGCACGCCACCTTCTTCTGACACTTTCAAAAGATGTTTTCAAGAGATGTTTTTGCGCGCGTGTTAATGTAGATTTTTTTTCAAGAGGCCTTAAATCCAATAATGGTGCGAATCAGCTGACACGAGCGCGTGGAAGAGCTCACTGGCGTCACGAAGGACACCGGGAGGCCCACGCGGACGGAGGAAGCATCCCTCTCCAGATGGAGTTTATTTTTCCCATATTTCCGAAGTCATCGATCCGTGTCGATGTGTGAACGCGCACAGGTGTCTGTTCAACGTGAGAAGAGCCGAACACACGTGAATATTTATCATTTCTATTTGCGACATGAAAAACCTGCAGGATCATTTGTATTTCATTGAATGGTACTTTCCTTTAAAAAGTGTATTTTATGAAAATACACACTTACACTATTATGTGTATTTTTAAAACACTGTTTAAATTATTTGTATTAATTAAAATGCTATTTAATTGCATTTTCCTAAAGGTTATTATGTTTGCCTATATATATATATATATATATATATATATATATATATATATATATATATATATATATGGTGAACGGTGAACTGGCCATTTGTCACAAGCTGTCCACAAACGAGTCGAGCGTGCAAATGAATTTGTTCATTCACACAAAACCGCGCGGCAGCGCGCTTCACGCGCACCCGGTAACGACTGCACCCGCCATGCGGTTCATATACGCACACATGCATTTTAAAAACATTAAATTAGTGACTTTCTGCACACAAATGACAGAGAACCCGAGCTTCTAATCTAACGTGACATTATTAAATATGTGTTGTTGTATCTCTTATGAATGTATTTTTGTGTCGCATGCCACATCTAACGTGTAACTTGCAGCATTATTCTCCCTGCACGAACCCTAAAATAAAAACCCACCTTTGCAGTTTGAGAGAATACATCCTCGCGCTCTTCTCGTTTATCAGTTGAGACTTCTCCGAATTTGCAGCCTTATTTTCCATTGGATCGGCCCGCAGTCGGTCGGTGTCCCGTGTGAGATTTAAATAATAATAAAAGACAAGAAGCCTATAAATGAATATAATATGAAGAGGATGCTGCAGGTCCTTCTCCCTGGTCTTCTTCACTGGACGCGGGGGGGAGTCCTCCCACAGATCAGACCCTTCATGGTGGAGAGGACCGGAGGATGAACCACAGTTTTCTGAGGGAGGGTTTTTTTCTGGAGTTGTAGCCTCGAACTGCAGCCGCAGAAAGCCGCGCACACGCGGCGCGTGGCCGCTGCTGTGTGTGTGCAGGACGGACCTGCAGGGGCCCGGTGGGTGCATCAATAATCGATTAATAAATAGCACTGTGTTTACTCACAAGGATCAAAATAATATGTTGTTGGGTTGGTAAAATCATTACCCCCCTTCACTTTTTTTTTACTTACTAATATTTTTTATCAAGATATACTTATTTTTACATTATAAGCTTTCTTCATTCATGGAATATCAATTCAGCCTGATGTTTAGTTGTGTAAAAACAGATTTATCCTTTAAAGATGGTGCGCGGGCTTTGACAATAATGAAAAAAAGTTAAATATTTATCTGTCTAAAAACCTTTTCAAATGTGTCCTTTGTCAATTAATACCTGCTAAATAATTCAAATGAACATCATGAACTGAACCGGGGCCACTGCAGTACTGCTTGCTATTTCATGTGACTGTGAGGTGATGAAAGCATTCAGGACATATGGCATTATAGTGCAACCACTGCGCATGCTCTGTCCTCCGCAGCGCTGAGGATTGTTTACATTTTCTTCAATCTGTCCCCTTTTAAAATACACTGATTAAATTCATAAAATTAAATACATAAATAAAATAGGACATAAACGTTGCTTCTCTTAAACGATGTATACAAAACAAATATATAACTATAAATAAAAAGTTATTTTATTGTAAATATTAGATGTAGACTAGAAAATACTTTATCTGCATGTTAAAAATGTTCCCACTGGTCGTTGCGTCGACGCACTCGTTTCAATTCATGGTTCTAAAAGTCTTGCGTGTGTTGCAGAGCAATTCACCGCCAGAACAACAGGCGGAGTAACGTGTTTTGTTGAAGACGACCTAGAGAGTCACGTCTTTGTGTGGAAGTTGTTGGTTTGTTTGTTTATTTATCATAGACTTTATTGCCCCGTGCATCCACACTGCTGCTTTGCATCGCGGACACATTTGTCCCGTGTTTTCCTCCACAACTTTGTTCCCCTCGACCGGCGTTTGCGGAGATGCCCGCAAGGACTCAAGGGGGTCTTGCGTCTGCGTCGCTCTGAAAACGCAGAAGCATAAACTAGGCTTTACACGTTCCCACCGAAACACTTCCTCTTCACCTCTGAGGAAACAACCACAAGATGCAAAGAGGAACGACTTGAAACCAAAAAGTGACTTCTGCATTAATCCAAAATTAGACTACGGACACTTTTTAAATGTGGCGACAGTTAACAGAACGATGTCAGAGTGATCACATGACATGTGTGCATGCTTCATGTTCAGGAAGGAGTCCTGTGATGAAACACAAAGAGGCTCAAAGCTGCGTGAAGCCGGATCAGGACGAAACTGAGAGCGGTTCTGTAGAGTCTGCATGAGTCCTGATCTCTAAGTGATTAATAACTAATCAAACGTTCCTCACAGTAACGTCTGATGAACACGATCCCTTATGGAGGGAACCAGCATGCTGAGTCCTCACGTGATCTGGTCTCCACTAAAGGCTCAAACCTGCAGAGCTGCTGCTGTTCTCACACGTTCTCACCACAACGCTTCCTCTTCACTTCTGAGGAAACAACCACAAGATGCAAAGAGGAAGAAACTCATCCTCAGAGCTCCGACACGTCGTCTCTATGAGCACGACGAGGAAGTGACGCTGTGCAACCAGAGGAAGCAGAAGCTGCATCTGTGAGGAAGAAGCACTCGGTCAGACGCCTTGAGGAGCAGAGACACCATGGTGGAACTCAGAGGGACTCAAAGGACTTTATGTGTGATGCTGCTGCTGCTTCAGGCTGCAGGTAAGAACAGCAAACACACAGCAACTGTTCCACCAACGTGAGGAGAGTCCAACCGTCCACCTTCATGTCCAGTGTCCACTGGACTCTAGTGGAAGGACGTTTGATGCTGTTTGTTATCGATGTCTTCATCACGTGTGACTGGAGTCTAAACATCTGTATTCTTACCTCAGTTCTTTCATATGTGTCAATAGTAAGAGGACAAACCCCCCCTGACCGCCGCTTCCTCGTCAGAGCCGGAGATGACGTCACTTTGCCTTCTAACCGTGTGGATCAGGACAGATGTGACGGATCTGTTTGGCTTCACAGTCGTACTAATTTAACTGTGGAGCTGGTTACACTTGGGAAGATTAATAATAACGCTTTGATTCCAGAAGCTAAAACCAACAGACTGAGTTTGACAGCAAACTGTTCTCTGGTTATAAGAAGCGTCTCAGGTGAAGATGTTGGTCGTTACACCAACAGAGATTTTAATGAAGCAGGAAAACAACAAGGTCCAGATGGTGTGGTCTCTCTGTACGTGTTTACAAGTGAGTATTTACATGAAATCATTTCAGCTCAAACTATCCACACACTGAAACATTATTATCATTTAAATGATGAAGAAGTTAATGTTACTCTTGTTGTCTTTCTCACATTATGAACATCTTCACCAGTGGAGGAAAAGGACTACGGGGGTCTGGTTGTGTTTTCCTGCTTTGTGTTGAGATTCTCTGAGTGTGAACACACAGTAAAGTGGCTTTATGACGGCAAACAGACTGATGTGACGTCATCACGCGCTGCTTGTGAAGCCACTGTGACGTTTAAAGCTCCTCTTCATCAGAAGTCAAAGTATTATAAGTCACTGAGATGTGAAGTGAGAGACGATCAGAGCGGAAAAACTCTGCTGTTTGAAGCCTGCAGTCAGTTCTCATGTGAACAAACAGGTACGTTTGTGAAAAGACATCTGATGCTGTTTGTTAATCAGGAATCAGGAAACATTTATTGCCATAATATGTCAGACATGCAAGGAATTTGACTTTACATTTTTGCTTTTATCCAAAGCGACTTGCAAAACATTTGGAGCAGTTAGTTGTGTTGCTCAGGGACACGGGGCAGCTGGGACTCAGACCACCAACCTTGCGGTTCCCAGCACACCCTCTATTCCTGCACCACGGCGACACTTGGTGGTTGCGTAACAGCAGACAGTACGACAATGAACGACAAGACAACAGTGCACGAGGAATAAGATCAAATATAATGCTACGGGTTAGTTTAAAAATAAAGGAATAAAAGTTAGAAATGTTTAGAAATTAAAAATAAAGTGCACCAGCGAACAGAAAGTGACGTGTGCAGTGAGAAAGAAAGCGACCGGTGGGACGACAGAGTCAGTCAGTGGGGGACGGGAATCTGTCGATGAGCCCGACTGCCGACGGGAAGTCTAAGTCCTGATGGACCTCAGCCTCCTGCCAGATGGGAGGGGCACAAATAATGTCTTCATCACGTGTGACTGGAGTCTAGAGATCTGTATTCTTACCTCAGTTCTTTCATATGTGTCAATAGTAAGAGGACAAACCCCCCCTGACCCCCGCTTCCTCGTCAGAGCCGGAGATGACGTCACTTTGCCTTCTAACCGTGTGGATCAGGACAGATGTGACGGTTCTTATTGGCTTTACAGTCGTAGTGGATCAACTGTGGAGCTGGTTACACTTGGGAAGATTAATAATAACGCTTTGATTCCAGAAGCTAAAACCAACAGACTGAGTTTGACAGCAAACTGTTCTCTGGTTATAAGAAACGTCTCAGGTGAAGATGTTGGTCGTTACACCAACAGAGATTATGATGAAACAGGAAAACAACAAGGTCCAGATGGTGTGGTCTCTCTGTCCGTGTTTACAAGTGAGTATTTACATTAAATCATTTCAGCTCAAACTGTCCACACACTGAAACATTATTATCATTTAAATGATGAAGAAGTTAATGTTACTCTTGTTGTCTTTCTCACCTTATGAACATCTTCACCAGTGGAGGAAAAGGACTACGGGGGTTCGGTTGAGTTTTCCTGCTTAGTGTTGAGATCCTCGACACAAGTGTGTGAACACGCACCAGAGTGGCTTTATGACGGCAAACGGACTGATGTGATGATGTCATCACACGCTGCTTGTGAAGCCACTGTGACGTTTAAAGCTCCTCTTCATCAGAAGTCAAAGTATTATAAGTCACTGAGATGTGAAGTGAGAGACAATCAGAGTGGAAAAACTCTGCTGTTTGAAGCCTGCAGTCAGTTCTCATGTGAACAAACAGGTACGTTTGTGAAAAGACGACATCATTTTATTCCTCATTCAGTCTCCTCAGGTAGTAAACACTGATTTATTTCACCTCCTTTCTTGTGTCTGTGTTTCATATCATATTCCACTAAACCAAAGGAGGCCCATCGGGGGAGGACAACATTACACCACCTGCACCACCAGGTAGTGACGTCCTCCTCTCTCTCCTTGTTTTGGATGTTATATTAATATTCATGACTTATAAATGACACACGTCTGCACAGTCATTCATCCACATGTCTGAGTCCCACATGTTGCTCCTGGTGTTTTAAAAATCTCTCAGAGAAGCTTTGTGACGTTTGGATTCTGACTTGCAGGCTGGTGGAGGTTCATCATTCTGGCTGCAGCGACGGTGGTTGTTCTTGTTGTGTTGTTCTTCACATGGAAGAGATCTAAAGGTGAGAACATGCCGTCACTTCTATCAGGAACATTCACACACAGGAAACTTAACATGAAACTGATGCTTCTGTCCTTCAGGGAGAGAAACCCGGATGGACGTCAACGCCGTGAGTTTAAAACATGAAACCAAACGCTGTGTTTGTGATGATTCACTAGTTTATAAGAAGAATAAAGTGAGGCCTGTATCACCGAGTGAGTCCAACATAACAGGGATTCTTCTTCTCGTCTTCAGCACTGATGCTGCTTCATCTGCTCCCTTTGTCTCAGAGTCTCAGGTGTTGCTGCTCACAGGTGCAGCGTGAAGATGGAGACGAAGGTGCAGTGGTCTATGAAAACGTTGGAGAACCTTCAGCTTCTGTCAGACTCTGATCCACAGCTTCTAGATCCACGCGCAGAGACGGGAAATCAACCCTGTGACGTCAGTTCCAGTGTTTTATTTGGCATTTTAAGATAAAGGGTTTATATTGACATGTTTTCATTAATAGTTTCTCTGACATTCAAACTTCTTCCTGCTATGAAAGACACGGTGGAGTGACGTCATCCACGTGCTCTCATGATGAATTATGCTCCTTTGAGGTTAAACTTTGTCTCTTTTTCTTCTTCTACATGTCTGCTGTTTGTCTAACGTGTTTGATTCACATTGTTAATCTGAATAAAGTCGCTTTTATTGATGAGAAATATGAAACAAATCAAATAAGAATGTGCTTGATATGGACTCATCCGTTGTGTTTTGTTTAAGGGAACCAGTGAAAGTTCATATTCTTTATTTAAGTTCTACTCGATGACCCAGAAGGTAACGTGGTCCTCACGTTGTTTCTGTCCAGCAGAGACTTTACCTCCATCGCTCATTTTATGTTCCTGCTTCATCCACATCGACTCTGATTCAAATCCACTTAGAGAACACTTTGTTTACATTTGTTACACCATTAAAAAAGACTCAGTTGGAGATTCTCATTGGTCGATTCTTCCTCCTATTTTTCAAATTAAACAAACCAACTATATTTCTTAAAAGTCTTTTATTATTATTCAGATGCCACAAATTCCTTTATTGAATTGCCGTGAGCTGAGACCTAAAATCAAAAAGTGGCTTTAGCATTAATCCAAAATTGGACTATGGACACTTTTTAAATGTGACAATGTGACGTTCACTGTCAGGCACGTGCACAGACATTTTGGGGGCAGGTGCTCAAACCAAAACCAAAGGGCACAATCTAAGACCTACCTTTCATTTCAATAATTGAATTAAATTAAACAAAAAAGCCAGCTGAACATGTATGTACTTTTCAAATAAATTAGCATTATTTTGTCCATCGACAACCCATTACCCATAATCCTCTGCTTCCACTTTAAAATGCAGGTACACCTTAGCATTCCTAACCAGAGCCTGCTCAATTTACACATACTTGTTGAGGTTAAATAGACAGATATATGACGATCTCAAGCGATTAAATAAATGTATATTTATTCAGCCAACAGAACGTATAAAAAATACAAAAATACAATATTTAACGTGACATTAAGCCATGGTAGTTACAAAGACACTTACAATTATGTAATGTTATGTTATGTATTTAAGTAATATAGCGTTGTCTCTGAATAACTGCTCATGAATCACAATGACAGCCACGCAAATGAGGCGTTCACTGTCTAGTGGGACAAATGTAGTTTTGTATGGATTCATAATTTACAGTCAAAGTATAAATATTGAGCATTTGCATGTTGGTTTTAATCGAAATAGCCACGTCATTTTAAACTAAACACGAGTATTGTGTTGTAGCTACCTGAAACTGAAAAAAAGTATCTATTGATAGAATTGGCACAATTATTTGAAAGAAACCGAAGTCACCACATCTACATTCATGAGTGACAATCCCACAGAGTGATCTAAATACGTTTGAATTTCTTCCACTTAATCAAACATATACTACAAATTCCACACTTCTTAAAAAAACAATTACAATTAAAGAGCGATTGTCATTTTTCCGACATCCACAAGTTCAGCGTGAGTTTACGTCTCGTGACGTCATGACGCTCCCCCTGTTTGGTTTGCAGAGCCGCGCTGGAAGAGCCGTCATGGAGACACAGAGCGGCGACTGTAACGTCAAACCGGACGAGCAGCAGACGGGCGGGGGGGTAGAAGCGGTCCGGTCCAGATCCCACAGGTACATGAATCAATACAAAAATGAAGTTCACACGTCAGCGGCTCACCGCGCGCCTCCGGCACGCTGTTAGCGGCTCAAGTTAGCAGGCTAACGGTGCTAGCATTCACCTCCGCGCATGCGCACACCGCTCGCGTGGCAGCGGCGAACAAAAGCTGGACAGACGAGGGAAATTTAAAATAACTCCTCACACTGTCTTTGCTCCAATCCTTAAATACGTGTCCGGGCTTCGTTTACAGTGGCAGCACTTCATCGTGGATTTAGCATAACTTACTAACAGCCTTCAGTGTGCTTCGTGTTCATTATTAGGGCTGGTTATTATTAGCTTTGATATACGATTGGATGAAAGCTAATGCTAGCGTGGCTAACACTGAGGCTAACACTGAGGGCTCAGGTGTTTAGTTCATCTCTGGTCATCTCTGGGTCATTAACAGGATTAACTGTGTGTGACTGATGTGTCATTTTCTCACATGTAAACTCCAAAGCCTTTAAAAACAAAACTAGGTTAATAATTGACTTCACATATGCAAATAGCAGCCTATGGAAAGTGGATCCTTAAAGCACGCAGAGAGGATTCATCAGCTCTGTAGATAAACTTTATTCAAAATAGTCGTAGAGCGTCTTAAACCTTTACCAGCGGCCCCCGCCAAGTGATGACAGCCTTACTCATGTGAGCGGTGCCCCCCCCTCTGTGCCACGCTGCGTGCGGGGCGACGGTGTGATTTCCTGGGGAGGCCTGGCGAGTCCCCCTCCCTCCCCCTCAACCACACCGACAGCAGAGACCTCACTGCGGGGGGGACAAGAGAGAGAGAGAGAGAGACTGCAGCATCGTCTCCCCCCTCGTCCCCTCTGCAGGACAGTGCAGACAGACGTGATCGCCAGCACGCGGAGCAGCAGCACGGGGGCCGCTATGAGCTCAGAGGCATTTCTGATGGCGGCCGGCGTGTACAGAAACCTCCCATGATGCATTTCAGCTCCACGATTAGACCTGATCAGTGTTTAGTGCTGCTTCTGAACGAGCCCCACCTTTCCTGACGGCTCCCCCACAAAGAATACTCATGAAAGAGTCTGACTTCCCGTCCTCCACCCCAGTGGGAGCGGAGACGACTCCACGGACCGCGCGCCCCGCTGCCCTTTGACCCCGTCGATATCGCCGAGGAAGCAGCCCGCCAGCAAGTGCAAGACGGAGCCTCCGCTGCTGAGGACCAACAAGCGGACCATCTACACCGCCGGCAGGCCGCCCTGGTACAACGTCACGGGGACCACCTTCAAAGAGGCCTTCGTCATCGGTGAGCCACGCCCCCCCCCCCCCCTCCCCCGTCACACCGGACACGTCACCAGCCCTGTGTTCCATTAACGTGTGCTCCTCCCTGAAGGTCTGTGTGGAGGAAGCGCTTCTGGGAAAACCACAGTAGCCAATAAGATCATCGAGGCGCTGGACGTCCCCTGGGTGGTGCTGCTCTCCATGGACTCCTTCTACAAGGTCCCCCCCACCCCCCCCCCAAGATGTGATGAAGTATCCTCCATGTGTGACATTATGATGAAGTATCCTTCATGTATGTTATGACACGATGATGTATTTCTGTGGCCGTAGGTTCTGAACAAAGACGAGCAGGAGCTCGCGGCCAAAAACGAGTATAACTTCGATCACCCCGACGCCTTCGACTTCGAGCTGCTGGTCTCCGTCCTCCGGAAGCTGAAGAAAGGGAAGAGCATCAAAGTGCCGGTTTACGACTTCACGTCCCACTGCAGACGCAAGGAATGGGTGAGAGGCTGAGCGTCCGTTGTCTGGTATTAATTAATGTAATAACATTATAATATTTATATAAAATTAATGTATTTTATATACATATTTAATGGTGTATATATAATAATTTTTTACTAAAGCAAAAATTCAAGTGTAAAGTGTTTTAATTCAGCAACAAACACTATATCTGCTTGACAGTAAGGGTTGCTATCGGCAACCATAGAGAGGAACAGGCATCCCTTCGGGTACCACCAGTGGAAAAGTGCTTCTTCATCAATCCAACAACTTATCTAGTGATTGTTAGTGATATTTAAATATCAGGCTGACTTATAACTATCTATGAATTTGATCTGAATATAAGGCCAATAAAAATAGCAGCTATGTTTTTAGTCAATCAAAAGCCGGCGCTTCTTTGGTTGCCCGGCAACCGCTTCTAAAAGTTACAGTTCTAACAGTCGTGTTTGTTGGAGCAGTATAGTATATTGATTTTATAGTATTCAATATATTATTTGATAATAGTTGAGCTTATCTATCGTTTTATTTTTGTTCCTCTTGACAGAAAAAGGTGTACGGGGCAAACGTTGTCATCTTTGAGGGCATCCTGGCTTTTGCCAACAAGGAGCTGCTGAAGGTGAGAATAACATCTGGATCCGCCTTAAAGCTGCATTCTCTGCAGAGACCAGCAGGGGGCGACTCCTGGTCCGACAACGTCTATGACAAAATGACTACTCTCTTGATTCGTTCCCTTTTTATTTTGGCTTCAACATCATTTCCATCCAACAGTCATTGCGTCCTATTCTGTCCACCAGCTGCTGGACATGAAGGTGTTCGTGGACACGGACTCGGACGTCCGCCTCATTCGGAGGCTGAAGAGGGACATCTCGCAGCGCGGGCGGAACATCGGCGGCATCATCAAACAGTACAACAAGTTTGTGAAGCCGGCGTTCGAGCAGTACATCGAACCCACGGTGCAGTCGGCCGACATCGTGGTGCCCAGAGGTGGACGCACGCGTCATACCAGGACGTTCGTACGACGGCTCCACATGAGACGGCGTCTCTGAGTCCTTGTCCTGTTTGCAGGTGGAGAGAACTTCGTGGCGCTGGATCTGATTGTTCAGCACGTTCACAGCCAGCTGGAGAAGGTAAAGAGTCCTGTTGGGACTCAGCGAGCGGCTTCATATCGATTTGAAACAGTTCTCCTCCCTCTGCAGGTTGAACAAATGATGCTCAGCTTCACCACAATCTGCATGTTCTCATTAATGCTGCATCATAACAAATAAACATTTAGTTCTGCTTCAAATGTTTTTATGCCTTTTTTATTTTGGCGGGGTTTCATGTTGCAGGTGGACTTATTGGGTGTTTTTCTTCCCCTCATGTTTTCACCCCCCCCCCCCCCCCCCGCCTGGCTGGATGGCGTGTGACCTTTCCAGCGTGAGATCACTGTGAGGTATGAAGCCTTGTTTTTATTTCTTCATACTTTCAACCTTGTTTCATCTCAGAGAAAATCAATAAGAGTCTCGTTTTTAGCTTTTACTGATGAACGAACAAATCAGTCTGATCATTCTGCTCATTTTACCCAGAAAGCCTTTCACTCGGGTCTGATTGATCATCGTGAATTTCCTCGCTCTGTGATCTGCGCAAATACTTTGTCTTATTGTGAAAACACATTGATTAATGAACACAGAGACTTGTTACTTCCTGCTTCGTCCCTCTTCGTTAAAAAGAGAGAGATCCTTTTTTTTCAAATTGCAGCCGCAGGTCGACGGTTCTGCATCCTCGTGCTCATTGCTCAAACGCTCTTTCTTGTCTGGGACAGTTCTGGTTTTGATGCCCTTTGACCTCTTGGGTTTGTTGAAACCGTCTCTTTCCATTTCTAAAGAAGTCTTTTGTCTGGCGATTCAGAAGGAGCAACATAAAGAACGAAGGGATTCGAGCATCGCCTCTAATCACCCGTCTGACTCCACAGGTCGGCTCTGGCCTCGGCTCACCAGGGTCAGCCGTTACCCAGAACCCTCAGCGTGATGGAGAGCACGCCGCAGGTCCACGGCATGCACACCATCATCAGGTGAGGGAGGGGGCGGTATGTAGACCCTGCAGAGGTCGAGACATTCTGACCATCACGCCTCAAACTGATGCCACTTCCTTTTTGCCGTGTGTGCGTGTGTGTGTGTGTGTTGTTGTGTGCGTGCGTGTGTGTGTGTGTGTTGTTGTGTGTGTGTGTGTGTGCACGCGTAGGAACAAGGAGACTAACCGAGACGAGTTTATCTTCTACTCCAAGAGATTGATGAGGCTTCTCATCGAGCACGCGCTCTCCTTCCTGCCGCTCACGGTGACCGTTTTGTAAATGTTACGATGTAAATAACGGCGGTTCTCTGCGTCTGCGTTGCGGCGTCTTGGTTTTATCTCGATGTCGCCTCTTTTGAGTTGTGTCCTCACGTGTAACGTACCTCTTCCTTCCGGTCCAGCCGGTATCCGTGGAGACGCCTCAGGGCGGCGTCTACGAGGGCAAGAGGCTGAGCGGTAAAAGAGTAAGCTGCTTCTCCTCTCGCGCCCGGCTGCTTGTTGACCAGCTCGTCTTTGTTTGTTTGTTTGAGTTTTTGTTTGTTTGTGTCGTAGATCACAGGCGTCTCCATCCTGAGAGCCGGAGAGACGATGGAGCCGGCTCTGATGGCCGTGTGCAAAGACATCCGACTGGGAAAGATCCTCATTCAGACGAACCACGACACCGAGGAGCCGGAGGTCCGTGTGACCGTCGTTGTGTTTGAAGAAGAGACGACTCCCGTGACGTCAATAACCGACCGACCGGTAACTTCAGCTGATCTCTTGTGACGTCTTCCAGCTCCACTACCTCCGCCTGCCCAAAGACATCAGCGAGGACTACGTCTTCCTGATGGACAGCACCGTGTCCACCGGGGCGGCCGCCCTCATGGCCGTCAGAGTGCTGCTGGTAGGTCGATTTTAAATCAACCGCTGGCTGTGGCGATCAGACGGCGAGCTCTTCCTCTCTCTCTCTCTCTCCTCCTGAAGGACCACGACGTGGCCGAGGACAAGATCTTCCTGCTGTCCCTGCTGATGGCGGAGACGGGCGTCCACTCGGTGGCCTACGCCTTCCCCGAGGTCCGCATCATCACCACCGCCGTGGACAAGGAGGTCAACGACCAGTTCCACATCATCCCGGGCATCGGTGAGGACGCCGCCGCCTCCTCCTCCTCCTCAGTGAATCCACCTCCAGACCGTTTATTTTCTCTCCTCTTCGTCTTTGTGTCCAAAAGGTAATTTCGGGGATCGGTACTTCGGCACCGACGCGCCGTCGGCCCGGAGTGAGAGTGGGGAAGGGATGGACCTGTGAGGGTGGAGGAGGGTTGTTACTCCGTCAGGAAGGAGGATCTCTGTCTGCTCCTCTCAGACAGGACTCTGCAGAATTCAACTGGAAGACTTTCAGGATTTTCCCAGCGAGTGTTTGTAAATAAATAACGGACCGTTTAGCAGCAGTCGTGAAGACGTTTCAGGAACTAAGTTAGTTTCTGTAAATGTCTCCGTAGCCGCGTACTGTGAAGGTTTCACTGAAAGGACCAAGAAGAAACATTCAAATATTGTTTTTATTGTATGTTACATTGTTTACCAGAAGAATAACTGGTCATTTAAAAAAAGGTAAATCCTTTTAGTTGTCAACCATCCAACTGTTACATTATTCAATAATATTTCATTTAGCTGCTAACGTTACTTTCTTTGACCAAATGACACCGTGTGTCAAATTAACTTTTAAAATACAGAAACTGACTCGCTTTAATATGTAAATGTAATCGTTTTAATGAATTCTACTTCTTCGGTTATGTTTTGCATCCATTTATCAACTTACATAAGTAATATAATTGCGCTCAAACTTTGGCCATTAACAGCAGAATGTTTAGTTGTTTTCGGGAAGTGAAAATGTTATTTTTGTAAAGTCGACTTTACTTCTAGAACAGAATAAAAACATCAGCTTACAAGAACTTCTGAATGTAGTTTTGTGTTCTGGTGTTTCTCCACAGGGGGGCAGCAAAGGACGCTGCAGGAAATCAGGGTGTGCAATGACGCACTATACACCTACATGCTTTCTAACGCCACAGTGTAGCACGTCTAAAGTCTTAGTAAATTAACACACAGCTTGCTTTTTTATTTTGAGTTCATAGTATGTGGAATAAAGTAATGTCAGAATTTTTTAGAATTCATAAAATGTCAATGAATGTGGGAAAAAAGGACAGAAACAAATACAGCTCAATATGTAAATTATATACGTAACAAAGAGGGACCAATGAACAGATTCAGAATCTTTTATACAAAATGTTTATCGTAATCACGCAGTGCATTGCTCACATCCTTGTGTGTAAAACCAACCAACACGACCGCCACAAAACAACGCTGCGCTTTCTTCGTGGTTCATCTTCAACGTCGGCCTGCTGGAAGCTGATCCGCGTCCTTTTGTGGAAAAAATGAGGACAGTCCTCAAATCCTCCGCTGGTTCAGCCCCAAACCAGAAGTCACCTATTGATCAATAACGTAGTACTGAGTGAGAACAGACCCTCGGTGTGGAGACGTGTCCCTTCTCCACTGAACCATGAGACGGTAAATGTCACGTGTGGACTTGTTAGTTTAAATCTACGGAGTCTGAAGAGAGCTGATAATTAGAGCTTTTCTTTTTTAGGTCATGACTACCATTACATTACATTACAGGTCATTTAGCTGACGCTTTTATCCAAAGCGACTTACATTACACTTTAAACCCGTGGCTTTTTACATTTTGTCCCCGGGGAGCAATTAGGAGTTGCTTAGTCCAAATAATGTCGGGGTTGTTTAAAATGTTAATTACTGTCGCTGCTTATATATACAAACGTGTTCTATGGGCAGCCTCAATACAATAAACCTCCAGGTGTCGTACAGTTACATGCTCATATAATCAGAGTTGCTCTTCTAACGTCAACATGCAGACACTGTTACATCGTGTACTTCTACACACATGGAGCTACACGGATCACTTTTATCCTCCCAACATGTGCACGTGTTTCATATGATGCATTAGTGTGAGAAGTTGCAGCCCTTGTGGGACAGGGCACTGAGTGAGGAATGTTTTCAGTACTCCGGGATGCTCGGCCCGGTTCAGAAGGAAAACAAATCTGCACTCCAGCTGTCCAGAGGCCGACGGCGCTGGAACCTCACATGGAGTGTGTGTGTGTGTGTGTTAGCGGTCGTCGTGTCTGTTAGTCCTGAGCATGCGCAGCTCGTCCTCCAGGTATCCGATCCTCTCCATCAGAGCGTCCCGGTCGGCCTGAGCCTTCTGATCCGCCTGCCAGCGCGCCTCCTGCACCTTCCTCTCGTACCAGCGCTCCATCTGCGCCGACACCGCCTCGAAGAAGTACTGGGTCACCTCCTGTGCGTGCATGTTTTCCCTCTCCTGAGCAAAGCAGGGCTCGCTGGGCTGGTCCCCAAAGACCTCCAGAGTCCTGACCCCCGCGGCCCCTCTGGACTTAGTCCTGCTGCGGCTGTGCTTCCTGTGGCGTTTCCCTTGGTCCCGCCCTCTGAGCCCGGCCTCGGTTGTGGCGCAGCGGCGCTCTGTGGCCGGAGAAAGGCTGCTGGATCTGCACTTCCTGCCCCCCCTCGCTTCGCGCCCGGCGTCCTGCAGGTCCTGGTTCTTCTTCTGGGTGTCGGCACAGATCCCGGAACGCTCCTTGGGCCGGACCACCTGGACTGCGGTCAGGGGAATCTCTGCAGCAGCGAGAGCGCTGACCTCTGCAGCGGGAGCCTTGTCACCATCTGTTAAAGGTTCAGGGGAGTGAGAGTGGCGCTAACAATTAAACTCTTTACAGTACCGGTCACTGCAAAGGGAGACACATTAAATGTATTTGATCAAATTGTATTCTATCTGCAGCTTTCCTGTCACACTTGTGTTCGAGGACAGTCGGAAAGATGTAAATCTGAAGTTTTTCACCGTTTCTACAGCATCGGGGCAGAACAGCCAAGGTTTTCCCGGCGTATTCGCTCGTGTCCACTGCAGAACAAACGTGTTCTCTTGGTGCTCCCCTCAATTCATTGTTTTAATAAACGCCTGGCAGAGCGACGCAGTGCCGCCCGTCTCGGGTAGAATAAGATGCTGAATGAGGCCTCACCTGGCGAGCTCTCCACGTGAACCACAAAGTAGTGGTTGGCTGAGCCGGACTCCCCCCGGCTGGAGTCCAGGGGAGCCGGGCCGTCGTGGAGCTCCGGGCCCTGGAGGCTGCCCCCCCGGCCAGAGGGCAGCACGGTGACGCCGGCTGCTTCCTTGTTCAGGCCCTCGGCGGCGGAGGAGGAGCGGCGCAGCTTGCCGCCGGCGTCGGGCTCTCCGGGGGAACGAAGGTCCACGCTGTGCAGCTTGGACAGACACCACGTCTTCAGCTCGCTGACCAGAGACGCCTGCTTGAAGGGCAAAACGACCACGCGGGCTGTTACGTTTATGCCAAGATGTCAGCCATATCATCTGCTCGGCTGAAGTTAAACCAAAGTGGCCTTGGAGCCGTGAGGGTCTGAGATGACGTCATCAGCTGCAGAGCCTGTGATTGGTCGTTGGCGTTACCTGGCTCTTCTCTGCTTCCAGCCTCTCCTGCAGGGCCCGCTGTTGGATCCTCTGCAGACACTCGGTCCTCTCCGCAGACACTCGCTCCACCGTCATCTTGTCAAGAGCTCGGATCTGACGGATGAAAACAAGTCGCACGCCGCTTGAGCTCAACTAGAAACACGAGGAGGCAGCGAACACACAGCAGAAACTCATGTGAGGTCCGTGCTGCAGCAACTATCTACTTCATGATTTCCTCCTTCACTGAACTAATCAGGCTGTCATAGCTGGTCTATTATGCACCTCTACCCATTAAATCCACATTATAAATATGGATTCAACCAGGATCTCATTGTGTAAATATTAGTTGGAGCAATGCGTGGCGTGCGCTACCTGGTGTTTGTTCTTGCGGTCCAGCTGGCCCATCTTGCTGTTCATCAGGTCCTGGACGGTGTGGATTTCGGTCTTCATCTCCTCCTTGGTGGCCTCCAGCTGGTTCTCCAGTTTACTGATGAGAGGTTCACAGCGGCAGCCGTTCAGAGGAGCCTGAAACACGCCGCACGTGTAAACGGAAGAGGAAACACGCAACGTGTGCAGCAGAGACCAGACAAGTATTTATGCACATTTATTGTCCCCGCAGTCACTAATCGGGCCACAGTGACACTTGGAGCACAGTTACGTTCAAGGCGAGCTCCCCTCTCCGGGCGCACGCGTAACCGGCGGTTCGGGCACTTGCCTGCATGACCTTGCCGTCCTTGCCGCGGTACAGCGTGTAGAGCTGGTAGGCTTTGTAGTTATGTGGAGGGATGTCGGCTCCCGGCGGTTTGCTTTTCCTCTTGCGTACGCCGTCGCTGTGCCTGGTCTCTCTGCGGCGCAGCGGCTCGGACAAAGACGGCTGAAGCGGTCACAAGGTCCGAGGTTAACGACGTCCTGAACTTCTGCAAGTGGATTCAAACGAGTTCCTCCGACAGAGGGGACCTACTTTGTCCTTCCGCTTCCTGTTCTTTGCCGCCCTGCTGTTGGTCTCGGGGACGTCGGCGTGTCTGCAGGCGGGTCGGTCGCTGCTCTGGCTGTCGTCTGCGGCGCTGTCCTGCAAACAATGTATGTGAATATAAAGAAAAACTAAAAGAAAGATCTTCCCGTTTCTTTCTTCTCCTTTAATCAAGCTACAAACACAGCGGTTACCTTACAGGGCAGCGCCTCGTCTCTGGGCACAGACTGAGCTCTGCCCTCCGCCTTCATCTTCTCCCTCCTCTTCCTCGCACTCCTGCCACGCACAAAACTCTGCACCTTCACGCGGAAGGAAACAAACGTCTGGACTGGAGTCACTGCTGAATGATCGTGTCTGCTGCGTTATATGAAACACGAGGGATAAATATACAATATACATTTTACAAACAATGCCTTGATTTATAAAAAGATTTGTGGAAGCTGATGTTGGAGAACAAAAGATTTCAATCTTCTTCTTTTTTTTTTGTAACTCTCAGAAAAATACCATTTGACTTTTCAGATCTCTTTGGAAAGAAGCATCTTAGTGGACGAAACGCTGCGTATTTGGTTGAATTGTTGAATTTGACAGAATGTAGCAGGAGCCTCTGTTGCATACAGAGGCTCCTGCTACATTCTGTGGTTTAAAGCTGCTGGGGAGACTGGGAGTTACTGGTTTTACCTGGGGAGCTTTGGTCAGCAGCAGAGCCACGTCTGGGTTGTTGTGTTCTCTGGCCTGGTCCAGAGCCGTCTGACCCGCCTGCTCACACGCAGCAAACCAGAGTTAATGCATAATTAACCGATTTGAGATTAAATTAAGAATCAAGGTCAAGCAACAGAAGTGTGTGCTGACTCGTCAGAGCACCAACGCTTCCTCTGAGCATCAGCGACGTGGAAAGAGGCTGCAGGAACTCACATTGTTGCAGATGTGGCTGTCCGCTCCCGCCTCCAGCAGCAGGCGTACCGTCTTCTTATGATTCAGAGCAGCTGCCACGTGCAGCGGCGTGTCCCCAGCCTGCACACACACACACACACACACACGGGTTTCGGTCTGAGTGTGGACCCTTCTTAGCTTGTCTGATGCTTTCATAATCACTTCAACCAGAGACACGTATGTTCCTGCAGAGGGACTATGCCACAGTGGAAGGTACTGTGCACCAACGCCGTGTTGGACTCTCTGCGATCTGAACTCACCTGGTTTTTCTCTGCCACGGAGCAGAAGGCTCCCAGCAAGATGCGGATCACCGCCACGTGGTTGTAGCGGGCGGCAACATGCAGACACGTGTCCCCCGCCTGGAAAACACATTTAGCATTTAGCGTGTTCAAGGGATCAACAACAGACAGGTTTGTGGCGTCGGCCAACGACGGAGCTGCACCGCTCATGTTTTTTTATTGAAGGTTCCTCACTGCGAGTGGACATGTGACACCTTGAGCACTCACAAGGATTGATGAGTGAATGTCCACTGTCTACCTCCTCCCTTCTCCACTAACTCCAAAGAGAAGCATCTTTCTCTCGCTAAATGCTAATAAGTGTATCCACGGGAGACCGGCTGGAGACTCACGTGGTTCTTGCTGTCGGGCCTGGCGCCCCCCAGCAGCAGCACCTTGGCGCTCTGAGCGTGGCCGTTCTGACAGGCGAGGTGGAGAGCTGTGTTTCCTGCCTGGAAGCAGAAAGTCATCATTTACTTTTGTTTACTAGGATCTATTTTCTCACACAAGTTGCTGCAGGATTCCTACAGAGTTCATAGCCATTGGTGGAAAGTCGAGAACTAGGGCGCAACATCACCTTGTTTTTGGCGTGAGCGTTGGCGCCGCCCTTCACCAGCACTTTGACGGACTGGCTGAATCCGTGCCAGGACACCTCGTGGAGCGCCGCGTTACCGTCCTGACCAGACAAGAGCACATTTCAAACCATGCAGAGTCCACATGGAGGAGAACAGCAGTAGGTGTGGACAGACGCCGACGTTGTTACCAAAGCAGTGCACTTTGGTGAGGGATGGACAAAAAAATACAGCCGGAACGTATCCTAACATATGGCTGGTTCTTTATAGGTAAGTAAACACATTGTGATCCATTGATGTTTCCACAGCTTTTTTTCCTGGATTTTCAAATAAGCTCTGGCAAAATGTGACATTACGTGAAAAGATTTTCCACATAGTCTGCTCACTTTGGACAAATACTGAGGGATTCAAGTGGAAAGGGGCTTAATCAGCATGCACGTTAATGCTTGCTGGATTATTTTTGTACATCCACTGGGACGCCATTAACAGGATAGTTACGACTTGTGTGTGTGGTTGTACGATGTACTTACAATAAATAGACTGACTACAAACGAGGGAGCAAAGGAACGCAGTGGTGTGGACGGAGGCAGCAACAAGACATATTTCACATTTCTAAAAGAATGGTATCTATTCATAGACCCTTTCCTTCTTGACCTTGAGGTCAGACAGCCCTTTTTTTCGGGGAACTGATTCCGTATCGTAGCTCTCCTCAAAGCCTTTGACTCCTTTGACAAAAACAGTAACATACGAAGCAGAACACGGCGAGTCGTTGGGTGTTATTTTGTAACTCTGGTGTCTCACAATCTTCATTTCGGAGAAACTACAGCGACTGAATTCCTAATAAGCCTCCTTTATAAACTGTGAGAGGAGAGAATTTGTTGTTGTTTGGTGGCTTTGTAGAGTAGATAACAGCTTCAGTTATCTGACCGAAGGGCAACGTAAAGCCGAGTAGGGATGAGCACCTAAAGCAAGCTGACAGCCACATCACACAACTATTGTCTCGTGTGCTCCATTTATGTACACGGTCTGCAGAGAAGAGCAGAATGCGCTCAGAACAAAATCCCACCGGCATCTGTCGAGCGCTTATTAAACAATCTAAATGTATCTAGTTTTATTAATGCTTCATTTAGGAGTTTTATTCCTCTTTTGGGACTCGAGGCTAAGTAGATGCTCTTTGATTATCAGATGCTTTAATGCGCTCTTCATTCTGCTTTGAAATTCCTCCAGTGTGTTTCAGTGTGTGTGTTTCCGTGTGTGTGTGTTTGATCCTCGCCTTGTCCTGTCTGTCCAACGCACACCCTTCCTGAATGAGAGCGCTGATGACGTCGCCGTTTCCCACCACGGCGGCCCGCTGTAACGCCGTCTGCTCCCCCTGCCAACAGAAACACACACACACACCAAAACTTTGTGTTCTGTTCAAATCATTTGACAAAAAAATTGTACAGAAAAAAGTAGCCAACGAAAACAGGTGTTTTTTGTAACTCAGAACTTTTGGTGCTGTATGAATGAAATGTGATTGATAAACGAGAATAACTAAAAGGTCCATATTTAACCATTTTGAGCCCTTAGAAAGATCACAAACAGGTTTCCTCCAAATTGTGTTAAACGATTTCCTTTAAAAAAGGATTTCCGTTCATGTCTCTGCCTGCAGGTCGAAGTAAATGCAAACTTGACACACTCATAAAGAGCCTTGTGCATCCCCGACTCAAGCGGAGACGATGTTTACATCATCAACGTCCCGCGGAGAAGACGCACAAACCACAGCAGGTCGTCTCAAACAGTTTACAGTTAAATTCAGCACACAGAGCAGATCAGTGGTGAGGGAGCAGGTTTGGAGGAAGGAGCAATGGTTTCCATGAGAGATGGAGGAGGAAGCGGCGGGAGACGAGCAGGGTCATTCAGAGCTTAGATAAGAAGTAGCCCAGGGGCAGCAGCAGTGGAGGAGGAGTGGAGTTTGTTCAGGGGGGGTAAGAATGTGGGGGGGGGCGCATATTTCCACCAGCTCAGTGGCAGCGGTGTTGGCTAACCTCCTTCACTCTCCCTGATCCTCCAGGCTCTTTCCCCGCCCTCCTCCTCCTCCTTTGGCTTCTCTCCTCCTCCTGACTCAGTCTGCACCTCCTGCTCCCTCCCGTCCTGGGGGGCGTACTGCAGCCGGTCGCCGAGCTCATTGACCACACGGAGTCAATTTGGCCTCGCTTTTCACTATGTGCGGGAAAGGGAAACCCCACGAGTGGACAGTCCAGAGGGTCCCATTCGAGGCCACTGGAGGTCATCAGACCAGTTACGTCTACAAGTATAAAGCTCCAGTGGGAACAAAACTGAAAGGAAAAAGAGGATAAGCGATCCACTGGCGACGGCCGACCAGGACAGCGGGGCGAGAGCCGGAAGTGGAAACGTGGAGGACGCAGCGGGCGGGTGAACTCACGTCGTCTTGGATGTCCAGGTCGCAGCCGGCTTTGAGCAGGATGCGCACGACCGCGATGTGGCCTTTGTAGGCGGCCAAGTGCAGGGGGCTCCTGCCATACTGGGGACACAAGACACACACGGTGAAGCAAACGTACTCACGCAAAGTCCCCGAAGGTCGAGCTCCGCTGCGTCACGATTCCAGGGGGCCAGATAAGTAACGCTGCTCCAGGGGGACAATCCCCTCGCTAATGAGTCCCCCCCAAAACAAACAAACCTAATCCGCGGTTTAAGAGAATCGTGCACAATCTGAACATCTGGTCCTGCCGGCTGAGGGGCGGATCGGCTACGCATCCTGCCAACACAGGCCGCTGTGGGCGGAGCCTGAAGCAGGAAGGTCACTGGACTAGACACACCAATTTGAATGATTTTATGAGAATTGCTTTTATTATAAATAATATATTAAATATAATACATATATTATAAATAAAATATAATATAATGTACAGGATTTGAGTGGTCTTATTGTTTCTCTCTATATCATAAAACATGGACTATGTTGGGCATACTGTGCAGCGATTCATTAAGATATTAAACGGACACCAACATCTTGTGATCAGATACTTAACGTAATAGTAACAGGAGGAAACTTCACTACGGGGAAATTCCTTCTGACAGATATATAATTATCATAACAACAACACTGGTTGGGGGGATCGGGATCAAAGCTCTGAGCACATCCTGAACATCACATCCCAAACAAACTGTATCCAGGAGAAAGACGGAGCAGGAAGTCAGGTGATCCCTGTTAATCTGTCGTTCCACTGAGCAAACGCGGTTTAATAACAGATCAAATGTGTGTTCCCACACAACCGCGCCACCTCCCCCCGGTATTATCTCAGACGTGCTTTGTCTGGGTGCGGCTCTGTATTTACGCGGCCCTCAGATCGAGTTACCTTGGAGAGGAGCCACTGGCCGAGCTCAGGTAAACAGCCGGCCTGAGGGGGGGGTCTACACACTTTTTTCCAGAGGCACTCGGTACTTTGGGTGTCACTTTACTTCACAGTTGTTGTCTGCGTATGCTCTTGTAAAGTTACATCCCTCGTGGGGATCAATACATCTCATCTTTCATCTTAAAAGGCGAATCTCAGAACTCTTCGATGTTAAAGTAAAAAATTTGTCCAAACATATTTGACATTTTTGTTCTCCATTTAGTAATCAAGTATTGGCTCTTGGCTCCCGTCAATAATACCTGCAGAGGGACCAAATCCACTCCAATGTAAGTGATGCGAGACAAAACCCACAGTCCTTGGAAACCTGGGAACCCACGAGGTCTCAACCATCATCTCACAACGCTTTCCTCTTCATTACCGACCTCATTAAAGCCCCCCTGTCATCCGTTTTCCCCCTCAATCCCTTCATCGCATTAGCCTTCTGAAAACTATTCCCGCATTCCGTTTCCCGAGCAGGGGAATGTTTCGTATGAAACTCTGCCCCCTTTATCCTGGATTAAGTTTTCATCGTGGCACCCGGCCAAAATACCCAAATAACAGCTGGTCCGAACAAAATCATCGGAGCAGCACGCGCGATGTTGTCGTAGCCGCTGCGGGACGAAGCCACGGCGTTCCCGTGGGAAATTGGTTTTGCGAAGCACATGGCGGGCGAAAATAATCATTTGAGATAAAAGGATTCACACATGAATATTATTCAGCACTCGCTCGCTTTTTCGTTTCAGGGATCCGACAGAATATTTATAAAAACACCAAGAAATCGATGATTTTATACGTGAGCCTGAAAGCTTTCACGTCAAAGTGAATACGTCTATTTGCTTACATATAGATAATAAAGCAATATTGAACTTTTTTTCCCCCCCCTCACAATGATGAACTCGCTGCGGTGCTCACGACCTCGTTCACGCTGGCTGCACATCATCACGCTGACTGAGTGCGGAGCTTCTGAAATCACTTGTTCCCATTAAAGCTCCAGAGCCGCTCGGCCTCTCGTGCTCCGCTTGCTTCCGTTTGAACCGAGAGGCGCAGGTGACATCTGCTCCGTAAACAGAAAATACTGCCATATTTACTTCGCGCACAAAAAAGTCGCAGTAAAGACATTAGCGGGAGTGAAAAAACACAGGCGGGCTATTTGGATCATCAGTAGAGGACCTGGATGAGTCACACAGCTCGGGGACACGACGGGACAAACGACACCCAGAGGAGGCAGACGCTGTAAAACGGGCCGCTGACAGAGAGATGAAGCTCCAGATATCACATGTCCCCGTTTTTGGTTTCTTTCACTGTTGTTGAGCTCATCTGAAGCTGCTCCTGCCTGCATGACTCCCACTGCTCACACCGTCATCATTGGTCATATTTCTATTACTGCTTTTACCACCATTATTACTTGGTTTTCTCCACTACGCTGTGGTTGGAGATTTTATTCTGCTAATATCAGAGCATTATTCACAGTACTAGTCTCATTATATGTATCCTTTCTGTCATGTGGATTAACTTAGTTACTACTTATCATTTTGTACATATCTATTGTTCTTCTGTCCATGATGGGAGAGGGATACTCCCCCTTTTTCCCCCGAAAGGTTCAGGAACAGAGGACGTTGTATGTTGTGCAGTCCTCTGAGGCGTGTCCGTCATTCTCTACACAATTACAAAGGAATTGAAGCACCCCCCCCCACTCACCTTGGTCACGGCCACTTTGGCGCCCTTGTTGATGAGCTGGACCACATTGTCGGCTTGTCCCTTGTGCGACGCTATGAGGAGGCGCTCGGAGAGTGCGAGGACCTCAGCCGCATCCTGCTGGCTCATGAAGCAGGGCAAGAGAAGCCGCCGCACTCGGACGCGGGGGCTCCGGGTGGCGTGGGTGAGGGGGGGGGGGGGGGGTAGGGGGGCGGAGGCAGCAGTGGCGGTCAGTCCGAGGGGGTCCGTCTAACTCATGGCGAGCGCCGCTGCACACGTGGAGCTGGAGACGCTGCTGCTGCTGCTCACGTTGGTTAGAAACCCCGCGAACCGCCGCGATTCCTCCCCTTCATCCTCTCCGCTGCTGGGAAGAGAAGAGGAAACACATGGCGTGAAAACACTGTGCAAACAGGAAGACGGGGAGGAACGCGGGGGGGGGGGCACATCCATACTGTACACGTTGTTCTACACATCCGCACAGAAATAACAACGTGTGCCACAAAGAGGGAAACATAATGTTTATCTAAGCCTGTACTGCATCATTTAATTCAATAGTAGCGACTCCTCATCACATTGAAATACACATTGCGTTTTACTGCTGCCGTCGTGTGTTACCGTAATAAGTCTGTGGGACGCGTGATGATGTTTCCTCTAACTAGTCGCTCCTTGTATTGTCCGAAGAGCCTTTTCTCCCCAGACTTGATGTCCCTGTAATAAAACGACCCCTTGTGACCTCTGGGATCATCACGGCCTCGTGGAACTTTACAACTATTAGAGGAAATACAGCTTCACCAGGGTCACTGGCGAGAAAGAGGTTCCTGAGCAGACACATCACAGAAACATACGGTTCTTGCAAAAATCCTCAAATGTAGTATGTAGTAGTAAAAGTATTTTGCACAAAATCTCTGCTCTAACTTTCCTTTGTTTGGTTTCAATTTTGACGGATATCTATGTATTACTTAATAATTCTCTAGAAGTTAGAAGTTCCTTCAGAATAACAATTATTGTATGAGGAGAAGATTTTACAATTTGTTCATTATTATTTGTATTTCAGTAGAGAGACAAGGTGTTTTGGGGAGACAGGGTGAACCATTTAGTGGCAGTAAAGACACTGACAGTTCTGACAGTGGCTTCCTTTCATCTCAAATTCTTTTCTGTTGTTATCAATCCAGCGTCATAAAACTAGCAGGTAACAACAGACGCTCTGAACATGTTGGGACAGGAAGGCTGGGTGATTAAAGAGCCAATATTATCTGTTATAGATGTTATTTGTGCTGTGACAACTCCCAACTATACGAGCATTTATTACAGGGTTGTGTCTTTTTATAGAATGAGAAATATTTATTACAGCCAGACTACTTCTACTACATGTGGTTTATTTAAAATATATTTTTTATTTCACAGATATAAAATTTAAAATTGCTGATTAATGACATAAGACAGAAGCAACAGGAAGGAGATAAACTCACTCACGAAACAAACGCACAGGTGCTCACGTTCACTGTTGCACCCTGACTGTTGATCAACTTAATGCATCACCGATGCACAGCAGGCGCACGCGACGTCTGGCTAACATGCTACATGCTAACACCAGCAGTGACCTTTGTGAGGTGAGTCCGTTTATCCCTGAAGCTGAAAACTCGTTCTATTTGAGGAGCACAGCAGGACCAACGAGGTCCAGCGGACTGGTTCCATTATGCTTTGAGGAGGAGGGAGTAAAGCAGCTGAATCCGGAGCAGATTGTGGAGGATGTTTCCGTACACAAGTGGATTCTTCACGCGAGAAGGTCAAGAAAAACTTTGTCGTCTCTGAGCTTCATAGTGATTAAAAGGTGCAGACTTTTTTGTAGCCTAAAGTACAAAAATAGTACATTTAAACTAAATGATCCTTTTACTTTTTTCAGTACAGTTACTTGATTAAATATATTTGAAGTAACCAGAGACTAACAGGCACCGTTTTGCTCGTGGTTTCGTGGGGAAAAGCCTCCCGCCTTTCATTCGCTGTCATAATTGGGTGGTCTTCTCAATCAGAGGCTGCAGAGATGCACTTTTCTCAACTTCTCAGCCATGAGGCCGTGTAACCACAGCAGGCTGCTTCTCTCTCCCACAGCGGGGCTTCGGTCAAGGTTCTCACATTCTTGTGTTCATCCAATAGCTTCCCTCAATTAACTGGGTTAATGTTGGTGTGAGATCCCTGCATGTGACCGCGAGTGCATGACGCAAAAGGGTTCTCATGCGCCGACAAAAATAAATTGCTGTAAACTCCCCTGTAGCTGAGCGAATGAGGGAGTTTGCTCGTCTTAAAAACGCAGTCTGAGAAAGTGGATCCGGACTTTGCAGTCGCTGCTTTCCAGGAGGCCAAGCGAACAAGCTGGTAACCGGAGCCGAACGCAGGACGCGGGAGAGACAGTGAAAACACCTCAACACCGACTGAAGAGGAAGAGGCACATCCCATCTGATCCCTGGAGCCTAATCTGTGATGACAGTCCGTCTAATGACGGCGTGTCTCATCGCTGAAGCACAGCGAGCAGCGAGGCCACGCGGAGCGGATGAAAGCAACAGGACGGCGTCAACGCCGCAGGCACACGCAACTAAATCCAAGACATTACCCCTCCAGCCCAACTCCACCACGGAACACAGATGCTACCAACCAAATCACTACTGGAGCAGAGTTTCAACTTTAAAGCACAAGAATATTACAGCGTGAATGGAACCGTAAAGATGTATTTTATTGAGATCTCACACCGCGGATTTAATAATAATCACGTTGGGTAGAATGAACATATTCAAATATTCATATTACAAATACACACAATGCCAAGGCTCGGGAGTCCAAACCAAGACAGTGTGCTTGATTATTCCCTCCATTATCCGTCTTAGACTCAAGACATTTCCACACGTCTAAAGTATTTATGGGCGATTCTGCAGTCCGACAAACATCCTTGAAAACAGCCAATTTGGAACCAGCCCACAGAGGGGAGTGCGTGAAAAACCTCCCCATCAGAGGTCAATTCAATTGAGCTGGAAAAAGGGTTGTGAATAACTATGGCAACCTGTGAATGGCTCCCTACTGCCCGCTGAAAAACTGAATAACATTAAGCTGAAGGGGGGGGTAGGGAGGGGGTATCCTCTCCCCAACTGCATTCCAGTGGATTCTCCAGAAGATGCCGTTCAGTCGGAGACCTTGCAGACACAAAGCCGGCCTGGCAGCGGCAGCGAGGCTCCTCGCAGGCAGCTAGGCAACCGGCCTTTTGTGCAAACCCCTTTCTCCTGAGCTCAGGACTCCAGTTCAAGAACCAGAAACGCCGAACCCTCTTTTCACAGCTCAGGGAGGCCTTGGAGAATACTTATTAACCGGCTCGCCTTCTCACGCAGACGTTTACTCCTTGTGGTGGGGGGGAGAGAGCCCATCGGGGAGGTGGAAGGACTGTTTATACTTTATCAATTTGTGCATATTGTTCATAAATTCACCAAAGATTATTACTATACAGCCTAATTTGCATATTTAACATGGAGGGAGAGGTTTGGGTCAGTCTGAGGTCAACAGAATACAGCCGGCCGTCTCATGTTGTGTGTTCCTTTGTCAGATTAATACCACAATATATACTTAATGGACCATTACTATTAGACAAACACAACATTGCACAGAGTCAGACTCCATCAGTATAATGTTTTAAGTTTATAAAACAGCATTTCCCGGAGCGATCAGCATCCCATAATGCATAACAAGCCTCTCCATTTGTTCAAACAGTATTTAATCAAAGGCTGCTGCTCGTGTTTGGGCTTCTCTGATAGCGGACTTGTCGAGTCCTGCGGTCCGGCCGGCTGGAGTTGTGACGGGCTTCATTCAGAGAAACAGCTGTGGTGGGCGGCGCCCGCTCGATGACCTCAGCGACATACCTGCTCTGACCTCACCGACTCATTCACAATCACCTGCACATTTCTCCCAAATGGGAGTTTCAACATCACATTCCCAGAACTGAAGGTCAATTATACCTATTATATATAATCAGGACTGGCACAGCAAGTATACGAGCTAAAACAAAACTACGAGGGCTCTGAATTCCGCCCTTCACAAGGTGTAAATCAGACGAGTAACACGGAGTCAGTGAGAGGACAACCATGAATCCTTTGGGACCTCGGGAAGCAGTTGATATCCGAAGTATGCCAGGAATGTAACGGCTCGTGCCCGCCTACCATCACGTGCATCACCAACACCTTTGAGGGTGAGAGGACATCAGGTCTGACCAACCAAGAAGTGATGCAATGCACTCCCTGACCTCTGAAAGACACCTCAAAGACGTGCACCAACATCTTTTCAGAAATTCCTTGAGGCGTCTCATTACACGTCAAAACTCTACAAGAGGTCACATCCTACAGATCCACATCGATACAGAATAAACATCAACTGTGAGTCTGTTACCTTTGTGTATTGAAGCAGAGCATGAACACACTAAAACTACCTTCAGCGGGAGCCTGCAGTGCATTCTCCATTATGTGGGTCATCTCCTCCCTCAGTTTGTGAGCACTCACAGCCCCATTGAAGTAGGCCTGTTACTTTACACTCCCACGGTACTACGCATGGACTCACACACACACTATTTCTACTGATGCAGCTCAGCTCATAGCTTCCTTTTTCTGTTAGTAAAAATGAGGGACAATAACCACCAAATGCTGAGTGACACATGAAAGAAGCCTTTGTGTGTTTTCTCGTACGGTGTCGCTGAGGTTACAACAACAAGCGCACGGAGTTAGTTGGATTTCCTTGTTGCAACAGGAGAGAGTGTTTAAGACCAGAAGGTTTGTGAAGATAATAAATCATCACTCAGATATGATCGTCACAGAAACCAAGATAAAGACACCTGTGATTTCATTTTTATTCCAAGATAAAAACGGGTGTCTCCCCACGTCTAGTGAATCTGAGTGCAGAAGGAACAACAAAGACACAAGTGGCAGCTTCCCTTCCACTGCTCTTAACAGTGCAGCTATTTCCCCCACCCAATACTGTAGATGTGGGGTATCAGTGACATGACCATTTAATGTGTGTGTGTGAAAAGCTAGTGGTCTGAATGGAGCCCCCCCCCCCCCCCCCTCTCACTCAAAACTCAGCCATCTGTCTTTGCTGCACCAGTCAGGGACGGAGAGCTAAAACCAGATTAAAACAATACTTTGACCCGCACTAATCCCAAGATCTGTTCCAGCGCTGGCTCGCTGCAGGAACATCTACGGTGGACCCAATGGGACATAAGTGGAAGTATAACCACAGGCGGGGACGTGGTGGCCACGAGGGAGCTGGTGACGCAGGTTGTGCGTGACAGTAGATGCCTCTTCACACAAAACTAAATGGTACGAGGACGAACATCTTTGAGGTGCATTATGGTCTTTTGGACAAAAGCGTATAAACCATGGCGTAATTTAAAGGCGCCGTTAACAGCCACACATATTTTCCATTTTATCTGTTTAATCACCAGAGAAGCGGGAGGCCGATACTCTGTTTGCTAATCCTCAGGTCACTGCTGGAAATAAACCTCCTGTCACACAAGAGACAGCTGATCCAGATGTGATGGCCATCAATAAATAATACAGAGCTTAACTTAAACATTAGACTAAATGTAACAACACATTGTGCATTAAGTACAAGTCGCATCGCTGTACAGGGGAGGACATTGAAACGACCCTAAAAACCAGGATTAGAAGAATCTTTTTTGTGCATTTCTCTCAATGAAACAACAGGTAAGGACGAGGTTAACAAATCTGTGACGGTAAAGAATAGTTATTACATCTTATGCATGAATAGTGAAATATTTAAAATGTTATTGTGCCCATGCACATTTTATCAAAGGACGTGTCAATGAGAAAGAAGTTGGCCTTGCAAAGTGAAAAGCTCCCAGGAGGAACTCCGTGTGGCGTCTGCAGCACAGCGTTGTTTAGACGTTACAACCAGAACATCTTATCAACGCGCCGGTGCAATATGAAGACAGAGGGATCATAGTTTCAGACGCGACCCTGGACTTGGTTTCTCTTCCATCTGCAGACAACTGGTGGTAAGACTAACAAAGCAACACCAACGTCTTTGCAGCCACGCTGCAGAATCCTCAGTTACATCGAAGTTGGCCTATTTTTTTTCTCACCATTTCTTTAAAGAAATTATGCCTGAATCTTAATGTAGAGAAGTAGCGTTGCATCATGGGAGTTCACCACCCTTTCTCAAATTAAAGTGACCATGATTTGAAAATAATTGAAAATTGTGTTAGGTCAATGAACTTATTGTAAGTCGCTTTGGATAAAAGCGTCAGCTAAATGACATGTAATGTAACTGAAATAAATGAGCCAGAATCTGTGCCAAATATCCTCCATTTACTCTGTTTTTGCTCTCTGGTTTTACGCTCCATACAATCTACAAACCTGTTTGAATGCAGTGCGACAGGATTAACGGATGCAGCTGCACAACAAAGAAGACCCTCACAAAAATAACTCAGAGTTTGAAGCCCCTTGCCAGTCTGGTGTCCGTAATCACCTCCCAACGCCCCCCCCCTCCTTTCATTGTTCAGAGGCACCGAGCAGAAAAGGCCCCTTGTGCTTGTGTCTCCAGCTTTTTGGTGGTACTTTTACAAAGAGGTCACCACCCGTGGCCCGCAGGCCAGCAAAGGCTTCACCACAACAACAACAGCACCACATGTGGTCGTTAGGGGAGCAAACTGCCCGTCCCACTAGCTTTCAGTCCAGTTAGCTGGCTTTCATTTCCCATGTCTTCCTAATATATACTCAGTAATGATTCATATTCCTGCCCAACCTCCCGGTGTGTTACAAAGTGACACCGAGGGTCCCAAGCAAGCGTCAGCGTGTGACGGGCCGGGGTGAGAACGCGTTGCGTAAACATGCGCAAATTAGGAGGAGGTGAAGCTGCCCGTGGCGCCTCATCTCCAGCTGGAGAGAGCAGAGTGTCAGCTGTCAGGCGGGGCATTCAAACACCCGCCCCCACCCCCTCCACCCCAACAACACACACAAAGTACAGGCTGCACCCTGCTGCACAGAGTGCTCCCGGTAGACAGCATCCATCCATCACTGCCTCCACATTGTTTCAAGTTACCAGTAAAGGGTTAAGTGGGATTTAGAGCCCCTGCAATGCAAAAGACTAAAGAGCTCCTTTCCCCCCCCCCCACAGAGCGATTCCCTACATTGGGACCAGAGTGGTGACATCGGCGCAAAAATCACAGAATCAATAAATCACACTGGCAGCTAAACTGGACCCATAATTCTGATGTGGAAATCTGATTCTAAATTGATATTATCTCCTTGAAACACAGCATTATTGCCACAGATTTGATGTTATAATGGGCAATCGGTCCTACAGAAAGGAAAGCCTCGTGGGAATTAGCAAATCATCTTTACTTCCACTTGAGAACAAATGCTCACATTAGGCTCCATTGCCCCATCTGACAGACAAATCTAATCATCTCCTCTCATACAGTGTCTAGTTTCTGGAGCATGTAAAGCGCCCCTCCCACCCACCCAGCCAGCCCTGTGGCCCACCAAGGCTCATTATGGGCCCATTACACACCTGGTGACCTCTGACCCCGTCAGCACTGTGCCGGGCTAATCAGCTCCCCGGGGACGGGAGCAGACGGACGGACGGGTGAGGTCGCTCGTCCTCATAACTGCGTGGGTGGATTCATCGGCTCCTCACAGAACGATTGAATCTCCATCTACAATTTACATTGTCAGGAGTTTTTTTCTTGTTAAAATTTTTTATTTGGAAGCTGGTGTGAACCCACAGAGGAGACGCTCCAGTTTTAAACCTTAGATTTAACTCCCACGGTTTCTATTTATGTTATTTGTTAACAAATTACTTTAGAGACTTATTTTGAGGAGTATTGTTTCTAATAAGAACTATGTTTACATCCTGCGTTGTTTAGAGAATCTCATTTTTGGAAGATGCTTAAAGATTTAGTAATATTGTAGACAATCATCCCATTCCACCTTTGTGTTTGTGTGTTTAAAAAAACGTTTGTACGGAGTAGGAATTTGTGCTCATCGTGTACATTTGTTGTGTATTTTGAACAGTTTGACGGCGGATTAGATGACGTTGACTGATGATGAAGGCGAGTAAATCCATCAGTAACAAAAGAACCACTGTGTTGCGTGTTTCCTGGAGGGAAGGAGAAAAGACGTTTGCCTCACACACAAGAGGGATGACCAGGAATCAAGGAGAAGGGGTGACTCATCGGTGTAACTTAATCTCACACAGATTCAATAGATTCTCACGGTGACGTTTTAGTCTGACACCTTTTTGTGCCGCTCAGTATAAAAAAGCATTAAAAAAAAACAAAGTATTACAACATGAATTAAAGTGGTATTCCTTGCCGTAGACGTGGGACAGTGTGAAATATTTTATGTACCAACTATCCCGGCCCAAATTACTTTGTTTCACAATATTATCAACATCTGCTTAAGTCCTTTAAAATTACACTTAAAACACACTGAATCCCTTTTCCCTGTGATTTGTACGGACGATATCTTAATCGCATCCGAGATACAAGATTTAGTTTTTCAGTGAACAACATTTAATTTGAAAAACTAACAACCAACCGAACAAACAATCTTAAATAAGTTAATCATAAACCCTGCATAAATTAAAGTTTTTGTTTTGTTTTGTTTTTTACATCTCACTGGGTCAATCTCTATAGTGGAATTCATTAAAATGTAAAGAGCCTAATGACACTAAAGCCTCATGAGCAAATCCCATTCTTCATCACCAGCTCACAACAACATATTCTTTCTTCCTTGGGGTATGAGTTGCTTTATTGGTCTGAGGAATTATCATTATAACACATTACAAGCGAGCCTGTCCTAAGAAGCTCATATCTTCAACCGTTAAATACCCGCAATTTGAACCCTTATAGCATTAAATATTTAGGTTAAGCCTTAAGCTGCAGGGAAGATTTCACTTAAGCCTACTTTATTTCACATTTCTGGGGTATTTTGTAGGGGTTGTAGCCTAATTTGCATCAGACACTCGCTGTTGTGCACCTAATGTCCTGAATAATTAGCAATTGCTTAATTTATTCCTGTTTCCAGACATCTGACATATTCCCTTGGTTGCACCGAAGCCCTTGAAATAGAGACGCATTTTGTAAGGATTGTATGCAGTAACGTGTGTATCTCCCTGGTGGGGTTTTATATGATTATAATGAACATCTCGGTGAGGTCGTTCAGTGGTGAAAAGCACACACACACGTTGACACGGTGGCTTTGTGAAGTCTGAGGGCATTTCAACTCTTTGATTTGCTGCAGCGGTGACGAGGGCCTTTCCCTGCAGGCACATATAACGTTACACACACACACTGAATCTGATGCCTACTTGTTGTATTTCTATTTAACGTTAGAGCTACAACTTAAGTTACTTATTCGTAACGTAATGTATTGTTTGGAGGTAAAATAACTTTGGGGGGCTGTTCTCACAAATATTGGTAATGTTCGCGATCATCATATTTCTACAACCGCTCAAATTAAGATTATTTATCTAATTAACGTTAGATCCGTTTAAGAGGCAAATTAAATGTGGTTTAAAGGGATTCTCTCGATGGACATTATCAATTAATAAAGTCACGATAAAATGAACATTTTACAAGTACAACATACAAGTTACACGAAGTGCACGGCCGTGAGAGTAAGAGAGTCCAGGTGGAATTGAGCCGATACCAGAACACGTTAGCTTAATGCTAAAGCTAAATCAAAGTTACGCTAGGAGCCTGCGGCCACTGGCGTTAGCTCACATTAACCCTCGTTATTAGAACACGGCGCTGATTTCTCCTTAATTCAAGTCAGCGGGCCTCGCCAAGCAACGACGCGCGTGAACCTCGGTGTTTACGAGGACAACAACTAAACAAAACAAATAAATAATGACGTCAATTACAAATAAGGAAAAGAGAGACTCACATCGGAGACGAAGAGCGACGCGACAGTTAAGTTCCGACAAGCTCGCGAGCTGCGCGTCGAGCGAGAGACACTTCGAGTGAAAACAAACGCGCGCTCGCCCTCTCTCTCTCTCTCTCCCCCTCCTCTCTCTCTTCCCCTCCGCTCTCTCTCCCCCTCCTCGCTCTCTCCCCCCTCCTCTCTCTCTCCCTCCTCTCTCTCTCTCTCTCCCCCTCCTCTCGCCCTCTCTCTCTCTCCCCCCTACTCTCTGTCTCCCCCTCCTCACTCTCTCTCTCCTCGCTCTCTCCCTCTTCGCTCTCTCTCCCCCTCATCTCTCTCTCCCCCCTCCTCTCTCCCCTCCTCGCTCTCTCTCCTCGCTCTCTCCCTCCTCTCTCTCTCTCACCCCTCCTCTCTCTCTCCCCCTCCTCGCTCTCTCTCTCTCCTCGCTCTCTCTCCCCCTCCTCGCTCTCTCTCCCCCTCATCTCTCTCTCTCCCCCCTCCTCTCTCCCCCTCCTCGCTCTCTCTCCCCCTCATCTCTCTCTCTCCCCCTCCTCTCTCCCCCTCCTCGCTCTCTCTCCTCGCTCTCTCCCTCCTCTCTCTCTCTCTCTCCCCCCTCCTCTCTCTCTCCTCTTCCTCCCTCTCTCTCACTCCCCCCCTCCTCGCTCTCTCTCTTCCAAAATCTGAGTAAATCTGACTGTATGGAAGATTAAGACTAAATGAGATCATAAACTCATGTTTACAAAGTGCACTGAGGGAATAAATCAAGCGAGGGACGTCTGGAGGACCAGAGGAGCTCCAGAGGAGCACACGGTGGTCTCCTCTGGTCCTCTGGACGTCGATGAGAAACCGACTGTGCTTCTCTTTGGGGATGTGATGACATCAGAATGTGATGACTCGGGCGTCTGATTCTGGAACTCGGATGCTTCTAAAGTTTAGATTCTAAACCAAACATTTCATTCCAGGATTCACTTCAACAAGACCAGGTTGTGTTTGTCAGGTCTATCGGGGGGAACTGGCGGGTTTAACCTCTGCTGGGCTTCAGTCTACTCCAAAAAGCATGTACGGGACAGTTCTTTGATCACCGCTACGCTAGATGATCCTCCGTGGGCTACGGACAATGTTCCACACCATGGCCAGAAGAGACGCCGTGCGGGTCCCCGGAGGCCTACTTCCTGCTCTCTACTTCAATCTGGAAGGCGCTCTCACGCGCGCTGACAGACAAGTAGAGTCTCTGACTCACCTGCAGCAGGCTTCAGTCAGTGAAAAGGCCTCCGCCTGCAGCCGGCTGGAGCTCCAAGAGCTAAAAGAGGAGGAATCCGCAGCCGAAATCGCCCGTCTCAAGGAGAGCCTCAAACTGAAGGCGGAGGAGTTGGAAGCGGCCCAGCGGAGGAGCCAGCGGGAATGCGAGGAGAAGGAGGTCGGGAGGCGTAGGACCCATGTGCCGGATGCTAGGTTCAGAGCTCTGGTTCAGGTCACAACGGAACTGAACCAGAGAAACCAGGTCTGGAAACAGAGGGAGCAGGAGGTCACGGACGAGATGGAGGACCTCGAGGCAAAGTTTAGGGAGAACCTTGCTGAGACAGAAGGAGGCCTGCGTGCGAGCTGCAGAGCTCTGGTTCGAGTCACAGGGGGCCTGAAACAGAAAGTCTGTGGCTGGAAGCGAAAGGAGCAGGAGATGGAGGGCGAGAGGGAGGAACTCGAGGTGAGCGCTGAGAGGGAACAGAGCCTGAAGACCTTAACGGTCCACAAGAAGAAGGTCAGGCAGAGGGAGGCAGAAGTCCCGAACAGAGACATTTTACATCGCTGCGAAGCCGGAGCAGGTGGAGGCCACTGGCTTGTACCTCTTCCTCCCTGCCCTGCCTCCATCTTTTTTTGGAAGGGTTTTGTCCATCGTCACATTCATCTATTGGCTAAATATGTAGTGAATTGTTCGTCTCCTTCTGCCTCCAACATTTAGTCTGTTTGTTTTCTCATTTAAATACATGGAGGAATCTACACGTGCAGATCTGGTGTTGACCACAGGGGGCGCATTGATGTGAGGGTGCACGCAGGTGAGTGCTTGGTGATGAGAAACAGGCGTGTGTGTGTGTCTGACGTGTCTCATGTTTTGACGTGGTGTCCTGTAACTTCTCATACAAATTGTAACAAAAAATGTCATCAAAAGTATCATAAAAATGCGACAGTACAATATGATAACAAATACTATAGACTACTTCATAGTGTAGTATGTTGCTAAAATGTCATAGAAACTGTTGTGCTTTACTGTAGTATAACATTTAAATGGCATTAACGACTATTCCGAACAAGCCAGTCATAGTCTGCAACTACAATTTATATAGTTAGTTTTAAATCACTGTTTTCAAAATGCTTTTATACTTTTTAAGTGATTTTGTTGGAGCTTTCAAATGCATCTCAAGGTCTTCAAATGCGTGTCTCTCCTTTTGTTTTTTTTCAGTCAGTTCCCTTTAAAGACATTATCTTCAGGCGAATTAACCGAGTGGAAGGAAACCAAAAGAGGGAGAAAAACATCAAATGTTTGCTAACATTAACAAAATACACTACTTATCACACAATACCAACTGTACTGGAATGAGTGTTTTTATTCAGGAGAGAATAAAAACTGGAGAGATGTGCTCTAATCATTTCTTCCATTATTCTTTTCCTTCTTTACAGGAGAATTTCTCTTAGAGATACTGGCCTCACGCTACCACGCGCATCGTTGTACTCGCTCTATTATCGTTAATATCAGGTGGTTTTACAGCTTTATGGTGCATTGATGATGACTCTTTTTTTCCTTTATATTTTAATAAGCCCCTGCAAAATGCGGCGTTTTTTTTTCTAGAGAGATAAAAACTTTGCCCTGGTTTGTAAATGCCATTCATAAAAATGTGCCAGTTATTCCGCACGTCGATGTGGACGCATGGTTTTCCCAGCAGGATGTCCAGCAGATGTCAGCAGAACCCCACGGAGCGTTTTACACTCCTACAGTTCAGGGTTCAGAAGGAGTTCACATGACAGAATTTACACCAACTGTTGAGCTCCGGCTAATAATCGGCTACGGCTGACGTTGCTGTTTTCATTCGGTAGTCTGTGAAAAACATTTTCTTACCGTCCCGTTGTTTTCAGTTGCCTACATGGTGAAAATGTCAAATATATAATAATAGTACACTTTAACTAAATGACTGTGAATTGGTATAAATTCACCATACACTGCCCACCAATGTTGATGAATAGATTGTCTCTATAAGTAAGTAAGATAACTTCCATTAAATTAACAGGGGAGGAGAGACACATTTCTCTACTGGACCTTTGTATTTATTTCTTTTGGCTTTTGCTCTCATTGGATTTCTGCTCGTAGATGGGTCTAAGTGACTGAAACGGATATTCCCAGTCCCAAAACGTTCTACCTGAGTAGGCCCCGTTTATGAGGGCGACATTCAGAGCATCAAATCAGTCACAGACGCTTTTAGTGAACGCTGATGGTGACCCGTTAAATGGTGCCCATGACCCCTACTTCAGGTTCAGGCTCATCAAATATGATCCATCTCCTTCCTGCTCGAGTCCAAGCAAACTACCCAGAGCTGTCGGCTCTGCACACGGAGGGATTTGTAAACTGTCCGGGGCGGTTGGGGGGGGCTTTTCAAAGAAACGTGTGTAATTTTTTATTTTTTATTATTTCATCCCAGACACAACATGTTAAAAGCCACAGCGGACGTCATGAGGTTGTGCCCCCGGGTACGAGCCACAGCCAGACGTATTAGAACATGAGTCAGTGGGTTACCTTCAAGCAGCAGATGCATTAATGAACAACAAGGACTGGACTGTGGGATCAGTTCACTTGCTGCGGTGCTGTTTTATTTTTAAGTAGTGGTACCATAGGCAAATCTGTCGTGATTTGTTTATTTAGGGATTAGATGGACCCAGAGTGCGCTCTAAAATCTGGATTAAGGACAGATGTGCGTCATGCAGGAAGATTGTGTCCAATACATTATTCTTGGAAGTTGTGAATGTTTTTCGGTACGGCTGCTTCTTAGATGACGCTGTCATTAGAAAACCGGAGTGACGACGTCGTGGCCTCAAGTCGGATACGTGGAACCTTCAAAAGCTAAAAATCAGGACTCGTTTAAACGTGTGAAAGAAAGTCTTTATTTATGAAATTTGCCGTGAGAGCATTACATTCTGAATATTTTTTTTTCTGAAGATGAAGTGAAAGGGATGAAAGTTTAGAAGAAGACGGATCCGCAAGCGAGCTTCTTTTTTTTTTTTTTCTAAATTTGCTGTTATGGGAGTTTCTTTTCAAAATAATATGTACCTGTAATACATTTTAAAAAAAGAAAATAGCCTTTAGTTGTGGCAAGTGATGTTTGCCTTGAAGCTGAAGCGCATTGTCGGTTACTGAAAAGATTACTAAGCAAGTGCCAACCTTGGTTTAAAAGAGTAGTTTGACATATTGCAAAACATGTTTGTTTTTTTCTCAAAGTTATTACCGCTCTCATATCTGTGCCAAGGTCAAACAGGTGGTTCGCCAGCTCGCCATAAAATAGTTTCTCATGGTTTAAACCATCTCAGACGTCACAACTACATACCTACATTTAAAGAGAGAAGTATAGTAATATTACTAATAGGTTTAACTATTAAATGGATGATTATTTGCTGTACCCCAGTAGATTAGAAGAGTTAGCAAGCTAACTAGCAGTCTGGCTACTTCACGTGCTACAGGTCTGAAGATGGACGAGCTAGTAAGCTAACTATCAGGTCCAGAAGATATACAAGCTAGTTAACTAACTAGCAAGTCCTGGAAATATACGAGCTAGTTAACTAACTAGCAAGTTCTGGAGCTGGACAAGCTAGTTGGCTAACTAGCAAGTCCTGGAAATATACAAGCTAGTTAACTAACTAACAAGTTCTGGAGCTGGACAAGCTGGTTGGCTAACTAGCAAGTCCTGGAAATATACAAGCTAGTTAACTAACTAGCAAGTTCTGGAGCTGGACAAGCTAGTTGGCTAACTAGCCAAAGCTGGAGCTACACAAGCTGCCACGATGGTTTAAGAGAACATTGTTCTGCCTCCATCTACGCTCCATCCAGAAGCGACCTCCTGTCTTTCCTACAGAAAAGGAGTCTATTGCTCTGACTTTGTGTTCACTCGCGGCCTCTAGTCAGGTTTCTCTTGTACATTTCTGTTTGATGTATAATTTACATTTTCTCGCCTTGTTCATTTCACAAAACATCAAACAACTGATTTAGAATGTTGTATTCCGTCCTAGGTGGAATCTGCTTTAGAAACACTGCTTTGTGATCAGAAAACTCCAAAACAAACTACGCAGTCACTCATTTTACGCAACAAATAAATTAATAAAACAAACAAAAACACATGTCGGTGTATACAAAAAAAAAAAAGAGTTAAGGCGGTCAAATCACAAGGAAAGCTTCCTGTGTTATGAAGTCCTTTCAAAGAAATACACACGCTCTCCTGCAGCGTGCATCAAGCCGTTTCTGTAAAAGCCCCGTTTTGTGCATCTTTGCCAACTTAAGGTCTATAGGCATATGGATCCATCGCTGCACTAAAGATAGATGAATAAATATCAAACCCCAAAAAAAGTTGGTGAATGAAGATGCTGTAAATACATGAATAAAGAAAAGACTTTCACTGAGCAACAGGGGTGTGGAGTGCTTTTAACCACCCCATACGGTAGGAGGATCCGGTTTAATCCCGGCTTCGCTTGAATCATCGTAAATGTCAACAGTAGTCCACGAGAAATGCATAGCATTTACCGAGACTTTAAATTTGTTTCTGTGGTGCTGTTAAGGGAAGACAGCCTGGTATTTAACACACTTACTGCCTCATTAGCCATCTGCTCTGGACGTCTCTGTCACTGAGAAGTTACAGAGGAAACGACAGCCAAAATAATCTGCTCTTCTTACTTTTATCTTAAGTCTTATCTTGGAGAAACAGCGTGTTCAGAGAAGTCTGGCTGGTTTGAACAAAGCGTTGACTCGCAGTCAGAGCTAATAGTCCAATAGTCTCAGTTGGACAGATGTGCAAAGCTCCGCCACTTAAAATAGCCAC
The DNA here is from genome assembly GCF_964276395.1 of Gasterosteus aculeatus. Lineage (NCBI taxonomy): Eukaryota > Metazoa > Chordata > Actinopteri > Perciformes > Gasterosteidae > Gasterosteus > Gasterosteus aculeatus. The sequence continues at coordinate 13,927,880 of NC_135706.1, forward strand.
AACACCGACGCGCCGCGCTCCATTAAACAGCTATTTCTCAGGAGAATACAATTTGACTAATATTGTTTGTGTCGTCCAAAACCACATTACTGTTGATCGTTTTCTACCAATTGTGTAAGTCAGCTAACACAATAGCGGAAACTTTTTGGGGTTGTTTGTCCATGGTTTGTTTTTCAGCTCGATGTGAAGCATCATTAGTCTTATTCCAGACCGGTCAACTACCATTCCTTCACATTATGAACGAAACATTACAAAGAAATGTACATTTTACTTCAATGTTCGTTAGTGAACTGTGAGTCTGCCGCCCCCTGTGGACAGAAGTGGTAGTGTTTCTGTGCACCAGGGCCCTCCCAGTCCTGGTTCTAGTTCTCCCGGGTCTCCCTTCGCTCCGAAGGCTCCAGCAATGCATTGTGGGTCTCCAGTAGCGTGGCGTCGACGTTGGCTCCCGAAGAGGCTCTGCTCCTTTGCTCCGAGCCTGTTACGATTTTTCAGCGTCAAATTTAATTTATTCCAGATACAGGATGATAATGTACAAAAGAATAATAGCTATTGATTAATAAACACGCGACTGGTTAAAGTGACGAACTTGGCCGGCTAGAGGTCACATCAGCTGTCACTACTTCTGTCCACCAGTCCACACTTCAACAGAGTGATGGATTTGCATGACACCAATTTCACATAACGAATAAGCTAAACTTTCATTTTTTTATCATAGTATTTTATGGGTAATATACAAAAAGACGTATAATGTGCAGCATTTTTTCCAATAACACTGCTGGTTCTGACCGTGCGTCACAGGAGCATCAAGCGACGCGCAGCCTTTATCGCTTTCAGAGCCTCTGGGCTTTAATGCCGAAGTGTCCATAAATGATATATTAAAAAAAGCTGCAGACAAATGGAAGATTGGCAACAAACGCTTTAAAACATTCGTATGGTGTCACTTTTCTTTTTGGGGTCTGGCTTTTTAATAGTAAGCAGATTTCGAGGTGGGGGGAGGCTCTATAATCCTAAAACAGTTATTTTTTCTCTTGCGCTTAAATGTCTTTTGAAAGCTTATCGTGGCCAGCAGTTTCCATTATTCAAACTGCACAACATTTATTCATGAAAAGAATAGTGAGACACAAAGAGTCAGAACTGTTTTCACCTTTGTGGACTTAAACCCTTTTGGACAAGAATGTATCTAATGGATTCCGTAAGCCGCTGGATCCGAGCTGGGAAACGTCCCTCTTCTCTTCTCGATTGAATGGGGATTGAACAAGAGCTCGTGATGTAATCATGTAAAGCAGGAGAAAAAAAGTGGTCCCGTCCCGCCGGGACACGCGGGCCACAGTTTTTGAGATATTCACACTCGGAAGCCTCTGAGATGCTTTTACCATCCACGTCGCTTCACCTGAACGTGCAGAGTAGAAACAGCTGCCCCCCCCTCCTAATCCCCACCTCCATCTTCTCAGGTGACCAAACGGATTCCTCCGTTTTCTGTCCCGCTTCGCCTCCACGCTCAGCAGTACACGCACCAGTAGACCAGGTTGAACAGGATGTAGGCGCCGGGGAAGATCATGCGGGAGTAGGTGTCGATGGCGTGGGTGTTCTGGATGATCCGGAAGCCTCGGAGGCCCTTCTTCTTGGTCCCCGCGGCCTCGTTGTCCATGGAGAGGCGCACCACCATGCGCTCCTGCTTTTCGGAGGAGTCCTCGGGCACGATGGAGCCCCGCGTGTACCCCGCCAGGCTGTTGGCGTCGGCCTCGCTGTACGTGCCGTCCATCATCATGGTCCTGGCGTGGGACATGCCGCAGGTGCAGGGGAGCGTCTGAGCTGCCGACTGAGCAAAAAGAGAAAATCACGATGGAATAAGTAGGGAATTGGCGCCGTTTTGGGAGACGTGGGGGGGGGGTGGAAGGTACCTGTTGCCTGGCTTTCTCTCTGAGCTTGCGGTCTTTACCGTCCCTCACCGTCGTCAGGTAGTTGACGGCAGCGTACTCGAGCACGGAGAGGAAGACGAAGACGAAGCTGACCCACAGGTAAATGTCCACGGCCTTGATGTAGGACACCCTGGGCATGGAGGCGTTGACTCCGGTGATGATGGTGGACATGGTGAGCACCGTGGTGATACCTGGGGCACAGAGAACAAAAGGGGAAGGGGAAGAAAAACATGCTGATGTGGTCATTTTTAAGGAGTTGAACAGCTTCACCGGGGCTGGTAAAGGTTATGCTAAGCTAGGCTAACCACGTCCTGACTCCCTACTCAACGCGGACATCCGATATGCACCGATCTTCCCTAAATGTTGGACATTTCTCTATGGGGGCCTCTGGGGTTCTGCTGTGCTAACCGGGTCGTGCTCCCGGGTCAAGGTCGCGCCGCTTCCGGGGCGAGCGGGGCGGCGGTCGCGTTACCTAATGAGACTCTGGCGGGGACGGCCCTGCGGTCGATCCAGAAGGACACCCAGGACAGCATGACCATCAGGGTGGCGGGGAAGTAGGTCTGCAGCAGGAAGAAGAAGATGTGACGCCGCAGAGTGAAGTTGATGTACAGACGGTTGTACCAGCCTGGAGACAGAGGGGAGGGGAGGCAGAATAACGAGTGTTTGTTCTTTTTATGTCTCAGAGGGAAAACAGAAGTGATACTAGAACAAACAACAGCCAGGTGGAATGAACTGATCTGCTCTGGGCTGATGGAAATCTGCATTGGCCTATAAAACAAAACAGAAAAACATCTAAACGGAAAAGAGATAATTGCATCGGATAAAAACATTTGTGACGCAGAGCAAAGTAAGGTACCAGAGGACAGTGAGGGGGGGGAATACGAGAAATATGTTGAAATAGCCCAAAAGGTGTTTTTTTTTTCCACATTAGTGCTCCAGTATCTGAGTTACAAAAACATTTCTCAGAGGAACGGCTTTTCTCTGGATCGAGTGCTAATCTCACTGGTTGAGTAAAACCTCATTGGGCAAAGCCAAACAATTATTTTCAGAGCTTTTACTGAAAGCTTCACTCAGAACCAGCTTTCGGCTTTTATATATTTATTAATATTATTAATATATGTAACTATTTCACTCCTTTAGTCGCACCGTTTTCTTCCATGGAAACGGCTATCTTCACGCAAGCAACATGATAAACGTTTCCTTAACACTTGATTACAGGTCATTTCCGTCGCTAACTAAAAGGTACCAAAAGTACAACACTCAGCCGTGCCGCTCAGGACCGCGGAGAGCCCTGATTACAGATAACATTTGGAATAAATTTGACTTTGAAGTGGCTTAGAGGAGACCAGAAGTGTCAAACAGGGATGAGGACTTCAAACGGCTTGAGATGATCCCACACAGCGCTGCCACGGGGGGGGGGAGGAAAATAAAGATACAACAATGTTCAGGTTTCTGCACCGAGGGGGAAGTTCAGACCACTGGAGTCAGAGAAAAGGAGCACGTTGGTTCAAAAAGCCAAAGACCTGTTCTTTGGAAAAGTTTGCAAAGCTACAGGAACATTAAATGTTCTTGCACAGTGCAAAGAAGAAATAAGTATTTGGCATTAGACATAAGTTCATGTCACAACACAATTAGTTCAGCCTCTTTAATATCAGGTCGTGATTAAGCCGTCAGCAGAGAGCCCGAGTGTTCTCCAACTTGGTAATGCTTTTATAAACATGACTTTCTTTTAGGAATGTGCACCATGTAAGCATCATTAAAACTGTTGGTACTAAAAGCAGATCCTGACAAGTAGCCCCTCGACAACACAGGGCCTCGGGATACGTCTAAGGTGCTTTTCTGTTTAGGTTCATATTAATATCGGAATAAAAAAGACTGCATACTAATTGCCAAACAGTGAGCCGGAGGTCTCTGGAGCTCCTGTAGGAGCAGTCCTGTTGGGTGTGTCAGCCTTGTAGAAAAGGTAGCGCGCTGAGGGCGGCTCTGCGTGGTCTACCTGTGCTGCTGTAGAAGGCCAGCCTGGAGGTAGTGTGGAACTTCTGGATGAGGAACTGGGACAGAGAAATCCTGTCGTCGGTGCTCAGCGACTCGTCGCCGCTCTTCCAGTAGAGCATCAGGTCTTCGTCTGTGTACGCATCTGAAGGACGGAGACAGGATATGCGCTTAAGTGTGTGAGGATGTCCTGCAACCGAAAGCATCCTTTATTCTAACCATGTCTGATGCACCAGGTGTGCATAAACATGGACTCTATGACGTGAGATATATAGGTATATTCATCGACTGCGTATTCGAAGCCTCTATTATGAGCTTTTGGCCGTCGTTTGCCGTTTTTTTTGCAACCAGCAAACAGAAGTGAGCATGTTTGGACAGACACGTATGCGGCTCTGGTAGATACATCAAGAGGTAGGCTTGCTGTGATTGGCAGGTTGCTATCAGAGGCGTGCAGAGCGTCTATATCTCGCCTCTGTTCATTGGTTGCAAAAGGCCAAGATGTTGCCAGCTAAAAGTCTGCTATGCCACAAAGACGCCACAGCCTGTGTTCTTAGCATGGTGGTGTACTTACAGCTCTCCAGTTCCAGCGTGCACGTCTGTGAGTCCAAAGGAAAACGACTGAAATCCATGTTGCATGCAGCAGTCACTGTAACCCTGGGGGGGAGAGAAGGGGGGGGCAGAGTGTAAACATCACCAGCTCTGTGCATGCAGCAACGCGGCCTGCCAAGTCAAATTTGGTCAGCGAGAGAAAAAGCCCTGAGACGGCATCACGGGTGGAGGGGTGTGGGTGTGGGGGGGGGGGGGGGGGGGGGGTGGAGCCTCACCTCAGGCTGTACAGGACGTGGCCGTCGGGGAACACTCGCAGCATGATGTTTTCAGTGGTGGTGTCGTGGATGAAAGACCTCTTGGAGTGGACGAAGAACACGTCGGGCACCCAGATCTTCTTCACCAGGCGCCCGTCAAAGGTCATGCTCTTGTTGGTGGCGCTCGGGAAGGCCAGCCTCTCGTCCTTCCAGTAGTGCCTCAGATACAGGGTCATGGTGAAGTCCTGGGGAGGTTGGGGGGGGGGGGGGGGGTTCGACAAGTTAAGGCTCACTATGAGGGTCTCTTGCTTTATTGAATTCCTGTGGGATTAAAGTGCTGCGTGATTACTAAACATACACGGTCAAGAGAGGTGCTGAACATATGTTAACTGCACTCAATCCCCAGCTTCCATTGGTCCTAGAGTACCCGCTCTTTCTCGCCTCCAGCCCTTGTTGCTATGCACCCCCCCCCCCCCCCACCGGCTGCAGAGATCAGCCTCTATCCCGCTCTCCTCGTGGCATTGCATAAGACCAGATCAGTTTGGAATAATGGCTGCAGAACACACACACACACACGTGCTCTTGGCCCTCACCATAAAAGCACCTCTGATGTTGCGTAAGACGACGAGTTCATCGGCAGCTCTGAATCGGCCAGGTTTTTGAGTCCCGTGATCTTAAAGTATCCTTAATTCTTCATATGACTGCAAGCATATTAGCTGTTTGAAATTTGATTTTGAGGGTCTTGCAAGATGAATCTCTTAAAGCCAGACAGCGGAACTTCTGATGGAAGGAAGGAGACACTGTGTCCCCGGACATATAGGGCCACAGGCTGACCCAACATCTGGAAGTCGACCCGGCTGCACCGCTCTTCCCGGATCAAGCTGCAGTTGACGGAGGGACAGCACGGAAGCAGCAGGACATGACGGTGTTTGGTGCTCAAGCATATTCAAAGCCGACGGACGGTGTTTCCCCGAGGTCACATTTCTAATGAGATCCCGTCTGCCCAGAGAGTTGTTTTTGTGCCGCCTTTTGCATTCTTCATCACGCCAATTCAAGCATGTTTCTTATGTGAAAAACAACAAGCTACTACTTGCATGTTCTTGTGACACCTCTTGTTGCATGATCCCTGAAATACTTGAAAGGAAAAGTTGATTATCTCATTTGCGACGCCGGAGGAGTAACTTGGAGTCTTTCCAGCTGCAGATTGATTCCATTGAGTTAGTTTTCTACTCTTTCCTCGTGTTCAGGTACACTGAGAGCAGAGTGAAATATATAGACAGTGATATATTTAGAAAAACGTTGTCCATACTAACCTCTAAACCAAACAGCATAAAATTGTTTGGTGTTCAACCTCCTGCAGCTTTGCGATATGACATAATGTCATTAAGAGCAGCCACCGTCCGGAATCATTCACCACCCCCCCAAAAAAACAATTAAATACACACTGGGTTCCAAATTAAAAGTAATCCTCGGTTGTCCTTGCAGACCGGAGCTTACACAACATCAGGACGGCGGTTTCAGATCCAATTTTTGGTTGCAGAACAGAAGGTTGATTTAATTACATTACTCAGCAAAATCAACAATTCCTGCCATTGAGCTTCCATAATCTGATTCTGATAATCCAACTAAGAACAACAGCTAAACGACTACAACTAAAAGGTTACATTCATCCGTCCGTCCAAAGCGCAGGAGCCCAAACACGGATATCTGATGAAGGGCCGGCGGATTACTGGGAACTATGTTCGGGCTCTGGTGTCTATGTTCCTCTGAGTCAAATCTAAAAAATTGGATTGAGACGACGCCCGTCACGGTAAATTTAGCCGCGGTTGTGCTCATGTGTTCATTGTCGTGCTGTTAATGACGAGGGTTCCTGCCTCATTGGCTCGCGGGAGCTTCCCCCCCCATGTGTCCAGGCAGCTTGAGCTCATCTGTCAAAGTCAGCGACTTCCACGGCTGTCACGGATTTTTTTTGTGTTATGTTTGTCACCAGTAAAATAATCCACTGGAATAGTGGGTCTGAAGATTACGTCACGCGTAAGACTTTCCCCAAGTTCTCATTACTTTGAGTGGATTGTTGGCCTCTGCTTTCAAGAGACTAGACAATAGTCCAAGTCATGTATGTTTTATGCCCAAAGAGAATTTATTCTAAAAACAAGAGCAGTTCAACTAACTATTATTTTCATTTTCAGCTAATCTGGCAGTAATTTGTTTACCCGGCTAGTTAATTTGTCTGTAAAATGTCAAATAAGATGTCATCAAATGGATTTGGTTTTTCCAATGTGCAAAGATATTCAGTTTACAGAAAACACTCACATTTAAGATGTTTTCTTTTATTCTGTAAAGAATATCTCAAAGTGGTCAATCAATCACCAACATAGGTGGCCAATCATTTAACGCTTCAAATGAATCAATAAATTGTTTAAGCAATAATAGAGTTTCCATTACACTGAAACAAATGTGGTGACTAGAACCATCCAGGTTTGGCCGGGAGGATCTTCAAACATTTGTTCTTTCAACGAACCCTTAAAAATCCTCCATTTGAAAGCCGCTGTTCCCCTGAACTCAGTGTGTGTATCGTACGGCTTCAACACATCCAAGCTACGCACCATGTCCACCTCCGATATGCTGTCCAAGCTCTCCACCTGAACGTCCACTCCGACGGGGACGGCCGGACCTGCAGAGACACATCACATAGACACACATCACACAGATACACAGACACACATCACACAGATACACAGACACACAGACACACATCACACAGATACACATCACATAGACACGTAGACCCACATCACACAGATACACATCACATAGACACGTAGACCCACATCACACAGATACACATCACATAGACACACATCACACAGACACACAGACACACATCACACAGAAACACATCAGAGGGAATATTTCAGGCCCCTTAACTATCTCGGTTTGTTTTAAAGAGACTTAAAGAATAAGAAGATCAGGCATGTGTGACCTGGTTATATTGAAAAAGATTTATATTAATGTGAAAACTTGACACACAGTTTAATTTTAATGTACCTACTCAGAACCAGGAAGATCAAAACAGATATATAGATATCTCCTGGAAGATGACGAGGTTCTAACATCAGATGTAAAACCTTTTTCCACATATTTTCTCCCAATGTCTGCACATTCCTTCATTCAGCTGCCATTAAAATAGCAATAATTCAGGTCATGCCCTGAATTCAGAGTGTCGATGTGTAATTTAAATGTAACATAATACAAACTGGGAACAGGGCGGGACCCAGTATAGAACCTTGTGGAACCCCTATAAACTAAATCGACTATGACGAAGCGGGAGGGGAGCTTCTGTGGAGAGTGGCTCTCTTGAGTTAGATAGACGAGGATCCTAGCGGCCTTATCACCAGCAGCACCCCCCCTCCTTCTTGTGCCACGGGTGTATTAAAGCCACATTGATGGCTGTAGCACTAATCTGAGCGGGCAGCGAGTGTTGCCAGCGTTACGCAACCTGGAAGAGGGGACGCCGACTCAGTGCCCAGTTCCAGCTCCCGGGCGGAGCGTCCTCGCCGCTCGTATTCGCACGCCGTATGTCACGTATCACCGGCCGGAGTCCAGCCAGGCTCGATCTCCTCGGTGGACGTGACACCAGGCTGACGCCACGGCCCGGAGGCCAACCGCACGACGAGAGAGTTCCCCCAAAACATTTCGTTCAAACGCCACGTTTGACTACTTATAACGAAATAATCGCCGAAGCGTTTGAAGCCAAGACAAAAGCACCCAATCCATATGCATTTACGATGTGATCTGAACTTTATTAGTTACTTGTGGGGGAATTATCCAGCTACTGAATTTTTTATTAGGCTAATTGTTAGAATCACTGTTTGGCTTTCACTTCCCTGTGGGGGACGTTTCATAACTTGTCTAATTAAGAAAGTTACACTGGTGGGATACATGGGGAGCATTAACTGTGATAAATTGAAAGGATTTCAGTCTCAGGGAGGGACTTTTATTCCAATGTTTACCAGTATATGTTCAGGCATATTAAAATTAAGCTATGGAGGAATATTTCCCTCGGGGAGGCAGGTTTTTGTCGAGTTTTTCTGCTTTAAGCTAAACTAATGAAACTTTCTGAGCAGGCATCCAGCAAAGTAGAAATAAAGAAATAAAGGGCCAGTTCCTCGAGGCTGTTTTCATCCAACAGCCGCCTGAGGAGAATGAGTTTGCCCCCCCGGCGCCCCTCTGTTCCTTCAAGTGCTCATTATGTGCACAGCAGACCTTTTGCAGCTTACTCATAATTTTCCCATAAAACATCATGAATTTCCCCAGATTGGACCGCTTCACTGGAAGTCTGAAGTGTGAGAAATAGATTTGTACAGAATATTTCATGTAGGGCCCATCGACGAGACCCGGGCCTCGAGGCCCTTTTCGTTTCTGTTAGGACTCTGATAAGAAGGTGGCGCATATTCTACGCCAAATTAGTCAAATCACCACGAACCGACTTGTCCCAGACTTTCATGTGTCCAGGTTTAATATAATAAAAATGCATAATAAATATTAAAATGGGTAAAATTATGTTGTACATTTGTAAATAAATTAATTGATACATAATATTAACTATAAATAGGATTTAATTCATTAAAATAAGAATCTGTATCCCAGTTTATGTCTGTCAGGGAACCTTCTTTTCCCAATTTCCTGTCATGTCTACGCTGTCCAATATCTAATAAAAGCATCAAATACCGTCAAATATTATTTGAAAAACTGCTGCAGCCTTCAAGGAAATTGTTCAGTGTGATTCAGTTTTTGATATTACAAGATCAATATCAACATCAACTGCTGCTCTGTATGTTTAGTACAGTAGGGATAATACATCTCTCTACAAATGAACACATAAAACCCAAACTATCTGAATGGAAAGATTCCACCACAGGAAGTGAGAAACTGTCTGAATACATTTTATATCACCTCGCTAGTCTTGTGAGTGATCAGTCAGTGATGTCAGCTTGAGCCGCCCTCTGTTCCCGAAGCTAACTTCCAGTTAAGTTAAAAAGACCTTGCAGGTATCCATCGACAGTCCCCTGCAGTCGCTCTGGGCGTGCGATAGTTGACTGAACCATCCTTACGTCATTTTCAACACATGTGTGGAAGAGGGGCAGAAAAAACAACTTATCCATTTCACTAAATGATGCTGCACTGTTCCTATTTTCATGGATTAGCAACTGCAAAACCGCTCTTGGTTTACCCCGGCTGGATTAGACGGCATTAGACACCACTGCTGCTACGGCTAGAAACAAAGAATCCCAGTGAGAGGATGCGTTCTGTGTCGGGTCCTTCAGGACCCCGTGGGGGGTTGGAATGAGGGGGGGGGACACACGTGATGACGTTTGAGTAAGAAAGTCCCACTCTTCTTCTTCTTCTTCAGGAATCAGGAAAACATTTATTACCAAAATATATCAGACATACTAGGAATTTGACTTGGCGGTTGGTGCATAACAGCAGACTGCCAATGGACAACAAGACAGATAAGACAACGTAGTGCAAGAGGAATAAAATTAAATAATATAATATAAGGGTTAGAATATAAGTCTATGGGTTAGATTAAAAATAAAGGAATAAAAGTTAGAAATAAAAAAGTGCACCAGCGAACTGACTCTAAACGGACCATAATCTACTAAATGAACATCATGCTGTATTGAAGAATTGAAACTAGAGACTGAGACCATAAACTCATGTTTACAATGTTTACTGAGAGAATACATCAAGTGAGAATTAGTGTCATTGTTTTATAGACTTCTATGGGAGCAGAGGAGTCGCCCCCTGCTGGTCACTACAGAGAATGCAGCTTTGACGACACTGACGCTTTGGCTTCAATCGTCTACTCGCCCTCTCTCTTTAAACAGGGTTACTGCAGATCTTTGAAGTGTCATCTCTATTTGTCAACTAGACGATTGGTAGATTAAAGCGTAGTTTATGCTCCCTAAAGGATCTGTGGTAACGGCCGAAGCTCGGGTGTAGGAGGCCATTTGTAGTTGAAAACGTTTCACTTTATCATTATTATATATATATTAGTTATTCATTCCTCAACGGCATCATTTAATCAGCTGTGTCAATAACTAACTTTACTTCTACTTGAGTATTGGTGTTTTTAAAGAGTAACTCTTTTTCCTCTTGTGTCCACAGTACACGTAACAGTTGGAACACAAATTTAAAACGCAGCCAAAAACGGTTTCCTTCTTTCTCCAATTCAGCCACATGGATTGATTATTGCCATCAATTGCTGGAAATTTGAGTAATTTTCTCGTGAGCCATCCCACAAAACGTTGCATGAGGATACGTTGACCAACACACCACCTGCTCTGAGGCCTACAGGACTTCCCTCACAAATCGAATACATGGCTCATACAGCGACTTCTGATCGGGTGGATCTGTTGTTCCCACATCTGCGAGATACAAACCACCAGGGGTGAGAAATAACCGCCTCAGGGGGGGGAGGAAGAGGTTTCTCTTGAGGCCGACATCTCCTCGGCTCCTTGTCAGAATGTATTTACAGTGTAGAAGGTCCCGCTTTTTATTTATGCGCTCTGTACAAGAGATGAAGTGGGGCGGAAAATAAACCAACTCGGCTGGGCATCAACGTGCACTTCACACCACATAACCGTGGACAACAAGTGGACGTTTGTGGTCTGTCGGTAATAAGCCTCGGGTAGGGCGAGTTCCCCATACCCGAGGCTACCAGAAGTCTCCCCCTGGTGGTCACTACAGAGAATGCAACTTCTGCTTAGGCTTCATTCTGCAGAACCTGAAGTCGCCACCTGCATCACACTCACCTTCAACAAAAGGGTTGAACCCTGACCTCTTGTTGCTCGCCTTTTAAAGACCCAGCAGATAATATTCCCACATTAACACAGACGTGGTTGCAGCCGCAAACCCCCCCCCAAAGATGGCAGGACTCACCTGCGAAGGCGGGCCTCATGGTGAAGTCGTGCTCGTCTATGCGCAGGAGGTGGCTGGTCTTCACCTTTTTCGACTTTGTTCCATCCGAGACCTTCTTGGAAAGAGGGCTGGAAGCAGCAGAAGGGAGAGAGGAGTTAGAGCTGGGAGGTTGGAGGAGGAGGTGTTGATTTGATTAGATTTGTCGGTGTGTACCTGTACGTTATAATGTAAATGTTTCTTTCCTTGATTTTAATTTTCTGTTCTTAAATTTACTTTTCAGGCAAGTGCGTTTTTTATTTTAAAACCATTTGTTTTTCTACATAAAATGTGGGACTTTGATTAAAACTTTAGGTATTCAGAGTTAATACAGGTATCGATACGGTGGAGTATTGTGGATTTTTTTCTGCTGTGGTTTGTGGGAAATAAATATCTAAATATATAATAAATTATATTCCTTATCTTCTTAGTATCCTTATTATTAAAAAATACATATTTTATCTAATTTTTTTTGTCTTAATAAAACATTTTGGGGTTTTGACTGTTGGACAATTAACAGTTTAACTGAGAGACAAAACCCCCAAAATGTAGACAAAACCATGGCAGGAGGAAACAATAGGAAGATTAGTTCACTAATTGGCTGAAGTCCTTTTTAAAAAACGAAATGGAATAATCCGTGCATGTTTCGTACTATAAATCCAGCACATTACGTGAGGACAGAACCCCAGCTGCTGCTGCTGCTGCTGCTGCTGTCTGATCTCTCCCAGCGCCTCCTCGGGCCAAAGACACCACAGTGCGTTTAAGGATTCCATCTGCCGTCTGGATCTGTCAGCAGAAGTTTTCGAAGGCGGGTTTGGATCCCATAAATAAATAAACCCACAAATACCGATGTGACGGTTCCTTCTAGCCGCAACCTGACTAAAAATCAAATGCAGCCCGGATGCATCCTGGATGTTCTTGGAGATCAGCACTCCGCATGCGGCGCAGAGTCGTGCGTAAACGCGCCGCGTTGATAAACGTCAGTAAAACGCCTGTTTGATCGGTACCCACCTGCCGGGCTTGTGAGTGTCCGCCGGCGCGGACCACCGCTTTTTCCTGCTTCTGTGCCTCCTGCACTCCCCGAGCGCCACCAGGCACAGCAGCACCAACGCGAGCCGCGCGTAACCGGGCATGGTGGAGAGTTCAGAAGTCCCGCAGCGAGTCGGTGAGCGACGCCTTCGGTTCCGGTGCGGGGCGCACTGTGCGCGGTACCATCTTCCTGTCGGAGGCGAGGAAGGGAGGAAGAGTGCGAGGGAGACCGTGCGCGAACAAGTGCTTTGCGGGGAGAGAGAGGGAGAGAGGGAGCGAGAGGGAGCGAGAGGGATGGTGGAGTCTGATGAGCGCGCTGATTGGTCTTCCAGAGGGGCTTTTTTTTCTTATTTGGCTCAGATGCGGGCACGCAGCATCAGCACCACATGCACTCCCCCCCTCTCCTCCCCTCTCCCCCTCTTGAGTCGTAGAGGCAGACACACTGCTGAGACATGGCAGTTTGTCCTCAGAGGATAGACAGAAAGAAAACACAACAGGGGGTCTTGAATTCCTGTTGCAGCTTCCTTGGTTTCAAAGACGCATCGTATTTTACACTTGATTTGATATTGTTCATAAAGGAAGCGCTTTGATTCTTTATTACTCTTACTTTGCAGTGTAGGACAGCGTGGCCCAAAGGCATCCAGTCAAACCGCGTAAACGTCCGCATCTGGCTTGCTCCGGGGGTCCGATTCCACTTCAACCGCCTGGAGTCCCGAGAGAGGGGTTCTCAGAAGATGTGAAACAGCTTTAGAAGCCCCGTGAAAGCTCCTCAGCCGACTGGTCGGCGCCTTAACCTCCTTTCATCTTCCGTTTACTCCTATTTATCTCCGCGAGTGGACTCAAGTGATGGTAATCTTACATTCCGATACAGGTTAACGGTTCTAGTCCACCATTGACTCCTCACTTTACTACTGGCGACCCGCTCACACCCTCCTGAGCTCGGTGTGTGAGGGCCGAGCCGATCGTGGTTGGGTTACTTCAGTCCCACCTGGCAGCAGTGGTCACTGCGGACGCACCTGGCGGAGGGATACACTGCGCTGCGGACGCACCTAGCGGAGGGATACGCCCGGGTTCCCTCTCTGAAAGGACCACGTCTCTGTGGAACGGAGCACAAAGTGGGCCAGCAGCTGCCGGCTCCGCCATCTCGCTGATGAGATGTTGATTTGTGATTGTTTTCTTTTCGACCTTTGACCTCCGTCAAACTGTGAAGTATTAATGTCGGCCGGACGTCCTTAAGCTCTCAACTCGGGTCCTTGTGCACGCTGAGGAACATTCTGTCCTGTCACTTCAAGTGTTTTTGATCTCAAGAGATTAAAAAGTATTATCCAGTCGAAGCATGTTGACAAAGCCGGGTGAGTGCCGAGTGCTGAGTGATTGACACGAGAACGGATTCCCATGTTGAAGGTTTCCGGGGCTGGACAACAAACCTTGTGGAGATAGATGCGCTTTAGCTCCTTCAGGAAATGTCCAAATGTAACGTCGTAGATTTAACACAGAAGGCTCTCTGTCGGGAAGTTAATCTAAAGGTGATGTGATGGGGAGATGCTGAAAAGAAAAGGTGTGAGGCAATCAGGGAAAGTGAAAATCAGGTCTCGACTCTCCCCACGGGTGTCACATCGGCTGTGGCGAGTCCAAATCAAGTCTCATGCAAATGGAAAAGTCTGTTGCGAGTTTAGTCCAAAGTCTCCAAGACCGTTTGAATGTTGCTAAAAAAACTAATAAAAACTGCAGAATAACAACTGTGCTGTCAATAAGCGAACTGCTACGACGACCACTGTGCAGATAATTGATTTAAATTGTTTATGCCAGTCTCATCAGTGATAAAATCCTTCTAAAAAATTTTTTTTTAAAAGAGTGTGGGAGGGGGATGATGCATACAGCCTCAGAGAATGGAGGCCTAGCGAATGCCTCGAAACAGCAGGGGGGGATTTAAATGAACACAGCGACCAGAACAACTTTCTGATTGAAATAAAGTTTAAAGTTGCGTGTGTTTGTGGCGCCGACAACCCCTGAAATGAAATGAAACGCTCCGTGAAGCTCTGCGGCCTCCTGCTGCGCGTCGTCTTGTTTTCAGCTCCTTCGGGGGACCGCTGCAACATCTGTACGCATCATTACGAGGACCGCAGCGAGCCGCGCGAAGGACACTTTGTTATGTGTCGAGACCTTCGGATGCTTTGGTATTTCTCCTTTTGCTTTGGGTACTGTGGGCACATTTCTCATCTAAATGAGGACGCGCAGAGCAGCTGGATGGTATTTATGGGGGGGGGGGGGGGGGGGAGCAAGGTCCCCTCACGAGCAACTTGGTCAAAACGAAAACTCATTAAATACTGACGATTTCCAGTAATTTTGTAACAAAACAAAACAAAAATGGATGGAGGCAATTTAGCTTGAATAATACACAATTCGATTGCATTCACGCTTTTTAAACAAAGTGCTTCGCCATCCGAACGAAACACCGGCCAGGAGTTCCAGGTGCTTCCATCAGCTGGCTTCATAATACCGTGTCCGGGCGCGCGGGGGAGCGTCGCTTTACCGGCGCCACATTACAGCGGTCACCGCGCGCGCTGGTGGAGCAGTGCGCGTTGATCTGTTAATGAGCACCAGGGATTATTCTTCCTGTTAAAAATAGCCATCTGGAGAGGAGGGAGGAGGCAAATAAAGAGGCGGATATTTTGAGCGCCAAACGATGAATCGCCTGCCTTCTGCTGGGTGATTTCTGCAGCGAGCCGTGTCGTTAAATGTCTTTATTTATGTAAAAGGAAAAACACAGAAATGCAGGCGCCAGGTGACAATTTCAAATATCAAAAAGCTGCTGCTCTTTTCCTTTTGTGCATCAGATAATAAAAAACAATGAACACATGCGGCAGACCTACTATAATTATATAATATATAATAACACGAGTATCATGTTCTTTTAAAAAATCAAATCAAACGTGAGAATTCAATGAGATGTTCCGTTCTGCTCTCTTAGCACCTTCACCGTAACGCCACGAATACACGAGTCTTAAAACGCACTTCACTGGACCCCCGAGGAAGTTGACAAAAAGACTGCAGCGACCTGTCAGTCAGCGTGTAGCCCCGCCCTAAAGCGTCCCCTGCTTCGTGGTCTGTTTGACTCTGAACAAACCGTAATCTACTAAAAACATCATGCTGCACCGAAGAAGACTTTAAACCAGAGATTGAGACGATAAAGTCATGTTTACAATGTTGAGGGAATAAATGAAGAGAGAAGTGGAGTCATTTTCTCATAGACTTCTATGGGAGCAGAGGAGTCGCCCCCTGCTGGTCACTAGAGAGAACGCAGCTTTAACACACAAAGCTCTGGCTTCACTCTACATTTAATATTTGACCGTTAAAGTCACAACGCTGCTGTATGATAGAAATGAACAAAATGATCCTTTTGGGGTGCAGAAGTGACTCCAGTAACTCACCCGTTTCACCGCTGCATTGCTTTTATTATTCGCAGTTGCCGATGGGAGGCGCTAAGGCGCGAGTCATCTCGCTTCCTCCTCCTTTCTGTTGAGAGTTGCACGTGCACAAAACTAACTGAACGTGACCCTTTCAGTTATCCTGGAGGGAAACTAATTAATTGTCTGACCCACTTGGTCTAAAGAAGATCACGTTGAACCCTGGAGGAGCCGGAGAACTCACCCCCACAAGAACCAAAAGAGCAGATTGCTCGGTTAAAATAGAGCCACGTGACGGACGTGCCCAAACAGGAATTTAATATTGCACATAGACACTCTTCCCCCCCCCCCCCCCTAATCTTGTTAACATCTTATATTATAGTTGTAATTAAAGTCGTATCCTCGGTACATTTACATGAGGGGGGGGGGGGATGTGATCACTGGAAGCTTCCCAGATTAAAAACAACAGTCAACACTGAAGAGAGTGAACTTAAAAGTCATCCCGCAGGTATTGTGGTGAAGGAATGAAGAGTCCCTCCCCCAGTCCCACGGCGGCTGACCATAGTTCTGTTTGGGTGGCAGCGAGCAGGGAGGCGGGTCGACTAGAGAGGGGGGGGGGGGGGGCAGCAGAGTGCGCGGTCACAGCTCGTAGTCGAACTTGTACTCGTTGGCCAGGTAGACCCGGCGGAAGATGAGCGCGGCCAGGAAGAGCGTGAGCACCACGATGAGGACCACGGAGCCGGCGCGGCTCCCCTCCTGCAGGGGCGGGCGGGGGGCGGCGGGGAAGACCGGCCTGCTCGGGGCCCGCTGGCTGTGCTGCTGGGCGCGGCGCTGCCGCGGGCTGAGGGGGCGACCGGCGCCGGCCGGGGGGGTCGCGGCGGGGGGGCGGGGCTCCTCCGCCACCGTCGGGGCTGGAGGCGCCTCCGCCTGTGGGGGAGGAGACAGGGAACGGTTACTGGAGTGGCCGAAGACGGAGAGCTGCGGGGGGAGCGGGCCGTTACCACGGTGACGTGAAGAAGCTTTAGCGCTGCAACAAAAAACGTGTGTACAAAAACCACCAAATAATCCACCAAAGTCACTTAGTTTTTAGCTCGAGATGTCAAAATTATTGTGTAGGTCGGAGCCGAAATCCCCCCGGGGGGGGGACGTATCCTTCGCTCTGATTCGATTCAGCCAGAGGCTGGTCTGGACCTTTCTCATAACCTCTTGAAATGTTTTCGCCGTGGAGGTGGAATGTGCAGCCGAAGGAAAGAAACAGCGGAACACCCACCGGCTGCGGCTCATCGGACCCCTCTCCTCCTGCAGGTGAGGGGGCGTCTCCCTCGGTGGGCGCGGAGGTCTCGCTCTCCGCTCCGCCGCTCTCGCTCGCCTGTCTGGAGGAGCTGGAGTCCGCCTGCGTGAACACACACACACATCGATGACATCGTCCCCGTGTGATGGACGACAGACCTTTTCCCTGCTCGGGGCGTTTCAAGGGATCCGTGGTGTTCCGCTGTGGCGTACCTTGAAATTGATCTGCTGGGCGAGCTCCGTGGCCGCGGGGTCCTCTGCGCTGGGGTTGCTGTTGGGGGTCAGCGCCATGAGGGCGGAGTGCATGGAGCAGCCGCACGCCTCACAGCTGAAGTCCTGGGACCTGCGGGCGGCACGCGGAGAGGTCACGGCACAGGAAATAAACAGTTCCATAGAGCGGGAGATCCCGGCTGATTTGTCTGTTAAAGTGGTTCATCCATAACACCGACCACTCAACCATCAGAGTCCGAGTCTGTTAGCTCTGACATCAGATCACTGATGGATTCGTTGGCAGCGGGGAGGCCGACTGGGAACAGGGAGGTTATAAGATCTAAATTTTTAAAAAGGTCACTGGAGTTGAATCGTCGTTTTCACAAATAATTTGTGAGACGTGTTGCGTGCCTTTTATCCTTTAACAGGGTTACTGTGGATCTCTGAAGTCTCTTTAAATCAAATTTTATGAAATATTTCCCCATGTTTAGTTGTTAATTAGTGCGTCTTCTAGACACTCGGCGTCACTCGACAGAATCACAGGTTGCCGCCCGGCCGCCATCAACGCAAACAGAGAGAGAGAAACCACACAAAGGACTCTGAATTATTCGGGCCCTTGAAAGTTACATTTTACAAAAGTTGGTCGCCTGCGTGTCCTCGCTCGCTGATCCGTGTGCCAGAGGGAAAAAAATGACTGTCATTTGACGCTCGGCCAAGCGGTAACTTGGCACCTCGGTTATGAAGCTGCAAAGATTAGATTGAGCTGCCCATGTTTCTACCTGGCAGAAACCCCAGCGTCAAACCTGTGTGTAGACAACGGTGAGTTTGTGCGTCGCTTGGTTGGCCGTCTCCCACGTTTTGTTTTGTAACCTGCCACACCTGTGGCGCATTCACATGCAAGATACCTGCTAAAAGGGTTCAGATAACCAACAACATCTCCAAGAGAGGCAGCAGCTCCACATTAGGATGCAACACATTAAACCGCCTCTTGCGTCGGCCGATGGGCTGATGTTAAATGTGAAGAGGAGGGGGAAGCGCGCTCATGGGGATAAATTATAGTATTAAATGATCCAAATCAGTGTCTTCGTCGGACAGAAAGTTGGATTCTGTTCACGTGCAGCGAAGAGGAGAAGATGGGCGTTCGCCTGCAGTCACCACGTCACCGGAAAAAAGTGACTAAACTGGAGAGCGGCATCGATCCGAGCGACTGGTTCTTTTTGCTGTTACTATTCAGTGAGATGGATCGGAGGATTCGGAGCAGGCGGAAGCGTCTGTTTGGACTAAAGCTGCATTCTCTCTAACGTCCACCAGGGGGCGACTTTGTCGGTTCAATAGAAGTGATGAGAAAATGCGTGTGTGCGCGAGCAAACTATTTAATAAATATTAAATAGTGTAGAAACTTTTACCAATAACAAATTAATTGAACTCAAACTACTCTAACTGGGAGAAAGTCAAACACAAAAACCCAGAAAATAACTTGAGTCCCTCCTGCGTCCCGACCATCAAGTCAGTCCACTGTGTCCTCAGCACTTTCAACAGCTAATATCACGGCGCACATGCAGCGACAGCTCGTCTCCTGACAATGAAATGTCCCCACGGTGACGCCACTAACTGAACATTTCATATCCATTCATGAACCCCCCCCCTCTTTTCACCGCTGACATCACAGGCCGAGCGACACCTCCGGCGGCTTCCTCATCACGGGACTTTGAAGAATCTCAGTCTCGCTGTGCAGAAGCCTCCTTTTCCAGCAGAGGAGCACAGAAACAACTAATGAGAATGTCCCTG